>NW_020953936.1:1455290-1702567 GCF_900497805.2 Vombatus ursinus
TAGATAGATAGATAGATAGATAGATAGATAGATAGATAGATAGATAGTAGATAGAGATACATAGATACATAGAAAGAAGTGAGGTAGCTAGGGAAGTAGATACATAAATGTATAGCTAGGTAGACACATAGACAAAGATAAGGAGGTAAGTGGATACAAAGACAGATAGGTGGATAGATAGATAGATCGATAGATAGATAGACAGATAGATAGATAGCTGGGTAGACATACAGACAATAATGAGGAGGTAGGTAGATACAAAGATACATAAACATATAGATGATATATAAATAGATAAACTGAGAGAGAGAGAGAGAGATAATCCCTCTGAGAAGCTCAGTTTGAAAATGTTGGTCTCTGTTCATCCCCTTTCCAACTCAAAATGACTGTGCATTATCCACAGCTTTGTGGTGCACACTAATCAGTAGAAGATACTGGTTTTAAAAACAATAAGCAGCATTCCAATGAATAGCAATGAACAGACATTTCATTTCCCAATTCTTTTCTCTCTTTGGCCAGCCCCTCTTACTACCCGTCCCCCGCTTCCCCCTCCCTCCATGCAACCACACGTGCACACACTCACATCTAGAGGCCTCTCTGGGGGATGCTCTAGTGCCTGACAGGCTGAGGCTTCCAATTCTCTGTTTTTTATGCCTCAGTGGTCAGGGTGTCAGGTTTCTGCAGTACAGACCAGCCAAGAGCTCGAGGAGTCACTGAACACCATCAGTTCAGTGACAGTACCACTCACTTCATCCCGCATACTCTGCATATCCATCAGCCATGCGAGGGGAGCACCAGAGACAGAGACAGTGAGAAAGACAAAGAGAGAGCGACACAGAGAGATGACGGAGACAATGACAAAGAAGATGGGGATAAAAAGTCACCGCTTCTGTTACTGCCGTCACAGGCCTTGGACCAACAAATGCTACAGAAGTACAATGAAACTCTGGGAGATGAACGAATCCTGCATGAGTGCCTTGAGATTTCACCAGATAGTCCAGGGCCCATCAGACATACTTTTTGGCAGCACTATTTAATGATCGGTCACTAAGGATAAATATACTATGTTTAAACTACCCAGGGATGGGGACATGGGGATAGAGAAGTAGAGCCAGAAAAAGCATAGCACTGTTAAGTGCATATCATTTGACTTCTCATCCTTTTATATAAAAGACACCTTTCATTAAGATCATCTTTTGATAAAGACGTTGAACCACTCACTAACTCAGCTTTGAGCAAGGCTCATTTCCAGTAAGTCCTTAGGAGGGACATGGTGACACTAAGACAATAGAGTACTGTGTCCTCAAATACCTTGGTCACTTAATGGATATGTTTGTTGACTAGATTTCCAAAATAGGGAACTAAGGCTTGGAGTCCTTTTCTGCCCACAGAAAATAGTTAACGTCCAGAAACAGAATGAAGTCAAGTATTTTGTTAGGGTCCATCACCACACCCAAACTAGGCAAGTATGTCATTTCAGATATCTCCCCATTCTAATATCTCTGTAAGAAACCAGTCATCCATATGAAAAGTAAGAAAACTCAGTCACCCAGATGTTTCCAGACACCTGGATTTGGCACATAAAGCAGACAAAACATAAGGGTTGTGACTGGATGTTTAACTGTGTTATCTGAAAGTAAAAAATTCTGAAAAAAAAGTCTACAGTTCATCCTTGGGCAAATAAGAATACTTGGAAGACTTAATTACAGTCTTTGGCAGTTGCTTTTCCAAGAATTTTAATTACAGAGGATACTTGTATAGATCTAAAATTTTTTTTAGTACTCTGGGGAGAGTACTCACAAAGACTAAGGGAGGAAAGAGAAGAAGAAAAACACATAAAGTAAAAAATGAATCCCTTACAAGCACTGATGAAAGTTAGCATGAGGTCGGTGGGTACTAATGTAGGGAGGAAGTCAGGATTTTGACAAAAATATGCTTGACTATGATCTTGAAAGAAGATAGAAAATCAACCGAATATTCATTGAGCACCTCATATGCGCAACTTCCCAGGCTGAGCGCTGTGAAGGAAATAAAGATGTGTGACATATGGTCCTTTAGGCAGCAATGTCAAATTCAAATAGAAACAGATCTCTGTAGGCCACATATTTACTTAGAAAACCACAAATCAACATTATTTACGTTGTATTTTATTTATTTTAAAAACCATTTCCCAATAATATTCTAATCTGGTTCAGACCATGCTTTTGAGTTCTGAGGGCTGACATTTTGAGGCCCAGGTGCCAAGAGTCTGCCACCTCTGCTCTAGGCACCCACAGTCTTATGGAAAAGGCAAGACAATGGGAAAAAATAACAAAAATACTAGAAAATGTAGAATAAATTCCAAATGAGATGATACAGAAAATAAGTGCCTAGTACAGTGACTGGCTCAAAATAGACAATAAATGCTTATTGATTGAATGATTAATTAATTGTTCATGTAATTTCCTACAAGAACCCTTTCCTGATTTCCCCAGTTGGTAGTACTCCCCCTAGCCAAAACGACTTTAGATTTGTCTTCTTTATATGTTGTGCTTACTTATCTGTATATACGTTTATTCCCACTCCAGTAGAACATTAGCTTCTGGAGGACAGGAAATTTTTGTGCCTATATCCCTAGTACCTAGCACAAATTGTACATAGTTGGAGTTTAATAATGGAATGAACACAGGTGTAAAGGTAGAAATGAGTATAATGTACTTACGAAACACTGAATAGGCCAGCTTGCCTACAGCAGAGGGTTCATATTTGGAAGGAGTGATAGATAAAGGTAAGTAGAAGTCAGACTACGGAAGAACTTGAATACCAGGTTAAGGAGCCTGAATTTTATCCTATGAGGAGTTGTTGAAGACTTATGAGCAGAGAAGGAAGTTGACATGATGATAGCTACATACAGAAACATACACACAACATTTATTAAACATTTACTATGTACCAGACACTGTGCTAAGCACTGGGGATACAAATACACATGAGGACTACAGTCCTTGCTCTCTAAAAGCTTACTTTCTGATGACGGAAGACAGTGCATAAAGAGGAGCTAGAAGGGGTGGGAGAAGGGAGTGATATGAAAGTCTGAAGATTATTTTGGGGAGGGGGAGAGAGATAAAAGAGAAAGAGAGAGAAGAGAGAAGGAAGGAAGAAGGGAGGGAGGGGAGGGAAGGAAGGAAGGGAAAGAAGGAAGGAAGGGAGAGAGGGAGGAAGGAATGAAAGAAAATAAAAAAGAAAGAAGGAAGGAAGGAAATGAAAGAAGGAAAGAACAGAGAAAGAAAGAGAAAAAAGAATGAGGAGGAGAAGATGGGAGAGAGAGAGAAAGAGAGAGAGAGAGAGATGCTATATATATATATATATTTTTCACACACACAGAGTCTGGTGAAATCTATGGGTCGGTCCTTTCTCAGAATGTTGTTAAATATATAAAATAAAATCACAAAAGAAACCAATTATATTGAAATGTAATTATAAAACTATTTTTTGAAAAGTTCTCTGACCTCAGGTTAAGAACTCTTGATCTTACAGCAAGAAAGAAAGCCGAAAGGCCATCTAGTCCAAGATGCCCATTTTACAGATGACAAAACTGAGACCTGGAAGTAAAGTGACTCCCCTGAGTCACAGAGGTAGCAAAGCTGGGATTCCATCATGCTCTAGACCTCTCTGCACTCTGCCACACTGCCTCTCAATTCATCCCCTCTTCCCCATCTCCAACCCCCACTACCTCTGCCCTTCCAAAAAGAACAGGTGTTTTTATCACCTTTTGGTGAAGGAACTCACTGTAACTTTCTTAAATTAAGAATCACGTGACTTTCTATTTGCTTTCTATCGTTTTCTTTTGTGGAAGTAATCATATGGGCCATAAATTTCTTCAGCAAATTCCAATAACAATTATTATCCAGGGAGTTAAGATATGCTTGACTGCATGGAGAACAGGGCTAAATACTGCACTTAGCAACCAAAATGTACACAGCAGCTTGCAGATTACATATTGCCACTTTGAAATAGCTGCACATACCTTAAAAAACCTATTTCTAAAGGGACCCGTTGACCACACCAAGATGGCATAAAAGTTTAAAGTGTTCAATAAACAGTGGAAGACCACTAGCTAAAAATAAATAAATAAATAAACTTACACAAAAGAATAAATACACAAAACAGACTCAAGCCATCATTTTCATCACAGCTGGTAATCTACAATATTGGTGGTTTAATTAGATCAGCTGGGTTTCAGGTAACATGCAGGATGGCATTACACACTAATAAATGTAAATAAGAGAAAAATATATAATTACTGAGCAATAATGTGGGAAAACAAGCCATATTTATTCAATAGAACTCATTTTCCTCCCTGCAACAAGCTGCCAACAAGCTGGTGTTGTAATAGGGGTCAGTCTATTGAAAAGAACGTGCTCCTTCTTCACACACTGAATGAGACCCATTTATTATTTTAGAAATGAGAGGAAAATTTCTGTGTCCTTTACCAATGAGAGGACAAGCTACCAAGGAAAATTTTATTCTTTTTTTCCTTTTCTTTCTATTCCTATATTCACAGGTATGAGATCTTACCCTCAACTGGACAATTGAATGTCTCTCTATGTCCAGCTTGGACTGTCCATTCATTATTGAAAATCCACTGAGATTTAGCAGCAGGTAAAATAGACAGTGTGTTCAGAGTCACTTGACCTCACCGTGCCTCAGTTGCCTCATATGTAAAATGGGACTGGTCTAGATGTCTCTAAGATTCCTTCCAGATCTCAGACAATAACCATCTGTGTCCCATGGCTCTTATTGGTGAGTTTTTTGCATTATCTTGGCAAGAACTATGTTTCTACTACCCTGAAGCTTCCTGTAGTCTCCTCCACATGCCAACTTACTGATATCCCCTTCTCCTTTCCAGCACCCTTTATGTGTCATTTCCCCCTGTTAGCATATAAGTTCCTTGAGGGCAAGGACTGTTTTGTTTGCTTTTATTTGTATCTAGCAGTTGCCACAGTGCCAGGCACATAGTAAGCTCTTAATAAATCCTCTCCTCTCCTCTGCTCTGCTCTCTTCTCCTGTCCTCTCTTCTCTTCTCTTCTCCCTTCTGTCCCAGCACTGTGTTAATTATTGGGGATACAAAACAAAAAGCAAAATCCTTCTCTAATTCAAACTAATGATGAGAAGCCTCCTGGCCAATTACCAAGGCCTCTCTTGCAGATCTGTGTATGAACAAGCCCAGTGAAGAGCCAGGCACCTGCTTTTATAAATGGACTAGCTCGATTGCTTTGGTGAAGGTCCCCTAGTTTTAATTATTTATGATCGTGCCTCATGGTGTCCTAGCAAATATCTTGCAGTATGTTTCATAAAAGTAATGAACTCTTGGTAATAGGAGACCGCACACCAGCTTCCTGCAATTAAATCATCACTGAGAAGTGGGTTAAAACCATCTGTTTGGGGCGAGCTTCTCTGTTATTTGCAGATTAGTGAAGTGAGAACGAGCCAGGTGCTGCTATGTATCTAAACGTAGCAGATACTGGAACACTCCAGAGTCTTGAAGAAAAATCCTCCTTGGTTGCTGCCCTGAGGAGGGAATTGCAGGCTAAAGGAAGGTTCCTCTGAATTTGGGGCCATTGCTCCCCCTTTAGAGTGCAGGAGTGTTCTGAGTGTGCATGGAAAAAGGAGGCGAGATAGCTCAAAAGCACCAAAATAGTGAAAAAGCCGTGTGAGTTCGAAGAACATGGTTGCCTCTGCCGGAGAAAGATTCTCCCTTTTCTGGGGAAATAATGAAGCGCATATCACCCACCCATTCCTTTCTCTCTAATTTAGCTGCCACTCTAATTCAGGTCCTTATTACTTCCCACTCAGACAATACGACAGCCTCTTCATGGGACTCCTCCTTTCCAGTCTCTCCTCTTCCCAATCCATTCTTCATAAAGCTACCAAAATCGTCCTCCTAAAGCATAAAACTGATTATGTCACTCCTCTCCTCAAGAACCTTCTGTGGTTCCCTATTTTTTCTAGGATAAGATACAAACTCTGAAGCTTAACATTTAAAGCCCTTTTCAATCTCACTCCAGCCTATCTTTCCAGCTTTCTTGCACATTTCCCTCCCTTCATATATTTTGTGTTCCAAAGTATGGCCTAGCTGCTATGCCCCAAACTTAACCTTTCATTTCCTACCTCCCTGCCTTTGTATGGGCTGTCTTCCACATCTGGAATAGACTCCTCTTGCTCCTTAAAATACCTAGCTTCCTTCATGATCCAGCTACCCTAGTATTATTTTAATGCAGTGGTCAAAGGGCCAGAGAACAGAGCCAGGAAGCAGTTGGACTTATTGTAAGAGTAGCCCACATTTTAAGCATAGTTTGACAGATCCAGATTTGGGTTGAATAAGATAATCAATTAATGAGTGACTATTTTCTTTATAAAAGAAAGAATTATACCAGAGTTCTTCTGAAATAGTCTGTTACTCCAGTGAGTTTAAAATATAATTTTGTAAAGATTTGATTTGCACACAAAGTGTTCAGTAAGACATTGATTGTATAAAATAAGACATATCTGTAGTTTGCATTTATCACTTTTTTATAGTCTTTAAATATTTTTATTAATTATTTTTAACATTCTTTTCTTTTTGAGTTCCAAATTCTCTCCCTCCCTCCCAACCCTCACCCACCCACTGAGAAGGCAAGCAAAATGATATAATTAATTATTCATGTGAAATTATGTAAAACATATTTCCATATTAGCCACATTGCAAAGAAAATTAATAGTGAGAAAATCAAAGTTCAATTTGCACAGAGAGTTCATTAGTTCTCTCTAGAGGTAGAGAGCATTTTTTCATCATGAGTCCTTTGATGTTGTCTTGATCAGAGTAGCCAAATCTTTTAGCTGATCATCATTACAACATTGCTCTTACTGTGCACAATTATCTCCTTTCACTTCACTTTGCATCACTTCATATAGGTCTTCTCATGTTTTTTTCTGAAACAACCCCTCCTCGTCATTTCCCACAGCACAATAGTACTCTATCACAGTCATATACCACGACTTGTTCAGCCATTCCCCAATTGATGGGCATCCCCTCAATTTCCAATTCTTTGCCACTACAAAAAGAGCTGCTAGAAATATTTTTGTACCTATATGTCCTTTTTCCTTTTTCTTTGATCTCTTTGGGATATAGACCTAGTAATTTACTACTTTATTTTTATCTTGTGTGTGCATATGTGTATGTACGTTTTTGCCTCTCTGTGCATGTGTGCATGTGTGTATGTGTGTGTGTGTGTGTGTGTGTGTGTGTGTACTTTGACCAGTTATTTCACTGGCAATAGGAACTCCTAGGTAGGAGCTCCTTCTACTGTGGCATACCAACACACTGCAATTTATAGTCCTGGAGCCAGTGAGACATTAAGTGGCTGGTCCAGAGTCACATAAGCAAGTATGTGTTAGGGGCAGGACTTAAACCCAGATCTTCCTGCCTCCAAAGTTGGTTCTCTATACAAGTTGACTCTCTTGTTTTGTATTGTGTATTAGTCATGTCATTTCAAGGATCCTTGACTTTGAAGGGTCCCCTCAAAAAACTACCCAATTAAACAAAGAATGCAGGGTAGGCTTACTAGATACTTAATAGATCTTTGTTGACAAATATGACAGAGTGTGCAGAATATCATAGAAGCAAAATATAACCCAGATATTCACAGGTAGATTAACCACCCCCCCATCACCTTTTATTTATAATCTATATAATTAAGCTTTTTATAAAGAAACATCCATGTTATTTGAAGAACAAGCATTATTCTGAAGTTGGAAAATTCAAACCACCCCTTTTTTACTTCTTGTTCTATCCTCTAGAGGTCAAGGGAATAGGCAAATGATAAAGATCGCAAAATAAATGAATTTTTAAAATGACTTTACCAAACACAAAAGGAAAAGTCATATGTCACTAGCATTTTCCCTTCTAATGTAAAAAATAAGTGTACTTATGCATCTATCAAAAATACAAAAACCTTAATTTAAGACATAAAATATAGCTTTTTCTTTCCTTAGAAATACATTTTGATTCTATCTGACTTGATAACTCACATACCCACACAGCTATCAAACAGTTGGCATGGAACTCTATTTACCACCAATGCTGTGCTTGCTTCACCCAGACACAGGAAATAAGAGTTTGGAATCTTGGGGAGGGGGCTTAAGCCAACCAACTTTCAATCCCCTGCTGGCTCTGCTTCTGACTTTCTGGACTTTACTGTGAAGCTTCAGTTGTCTCTCACAGGGAACACCCATCTTTCCACCATGCTAGCCCTCTTCTGCCATTGATGACTTCTTCCTAGGGACCTCTTTTTGGAAATGGCAGGCTGGCCCCTTTTCATTCCTGTCCTGGTTCTGCTTCTGATTTTCAGGCTCCTATTAGAATGTGAGCTCTTTGAAATCAAGGATGGGTTTTCTCTTTGCTTGTATTTCTATCCTCAGTGCTTAGAACAGTGCCTGACACATAGTGAGTGCTTAATAAATGCATATTGCCCACCTAAATCCCTAAACAACAATAAATAATAATAATAGCTAGCACTTATATACTGCTTGCTATGTGTCAAGTGCTTTACAAATATTCTTATTTCATCCTCACAACAACAAACCCGAAGGCAAGTGCTATTATTATCCCTATTTTACACATGGAAAAAACTGAGGCAAAAGTTAAGTGACTTGTCCAAGGTACACAGCTTACTAAGTTTCTACAGCTGGATTTGAACTCAGGTCTTTCTGACTCCAGCCCCAGTGATCTATACACAGCACCACCTAGCTGCCTAGATGATAAAGGACTGGATTGGATTTTTAAAAATTTGGATTCTTAGGACCTAATTGTTTCTTAATTCTCAGTCACATCATTTAAAATTAAAAGTCTCCTTAAAAATACAAAGCACTCTATTCAGTGAAATGCCTTCATTTTTAGATCTATAAGTGTACTTAGTAAAGACTTTCTGCCTCAGTCCTTTTCTCCTGAGGTTGAGGGTCTTCTCTCCTTTGCAAGGTCGTATGTACTTACTGACTCCTGTATGTCTGAGTCTACAGTACTTGGCCTCAATTTAGCCAAAGTGGCCTATTTATTATTCCTCCAAATTCAATATCTCATCTTTTACCTCCATGTCTTTGTACATACTATTTCCCATGCCTGGAATTCCCCTCTCCTCCCGACCCCCTTTACCTCTCCCTTTGAAGTTTAGGATACTAAACTTCCTTCAAGGTTCAACTCATGCAACACTTTTTTTTTGATGAGGCAATAGGGGTTAAGTGACTTGCCTAGGGTCACACAGCCAGTAAGTATCATGTGCCTGAGGGTCACATTTGAACTCAGTTCCTCCTGACTCCAGGGTGGGTGCTCTATCCACAGTACCACCTAGCTGCGCCCTCATGCACCACCTTTTACAAGAAGCTTTTCCTGATTTCTTTTGTCATTACTGCTCTGTACCTCCTCAAAGCATCTTCTATTTATTTATCCATACCCTCTGCATTGGTAGAGAAAATTTCCTCTCATGGAAGTTTCCTAAGCCAATGACATCATAGATCCAGTGTCTTTCCCTTACCCTATCTACTTATTAGTATCCCCCGGCAGAACATAAGCTCCGTGAGGGCAGAGACTATTGTTCACTTTTGTCTTTCCTTAGTATCCAGGAAAGTTCTTTACACATATTAGTTGCTTAATTAATTGCTTAATGGATACTTGTTGAATTGATTTTAACATTAAGACACCATTTGAATGCTTAATTTTCACCCATGTTTGGTGTTATAAAGTCTAAGCTTCAGACTCTCTTTCATGGGAACCAGTCCTACTCGCTTAGCCAAGCTGGAGCTGTCCATGGTGATTCTTGAGATTAGGGGAAAAGGGGAAGGAAATTAAAGGTTGCCCTATTTCCTTCTGACCATGTCCTGTCTAACTCTGCCACTCTAGACATAGAAGAATGAGGGGAAAAAAGGTTATAAGAAGAAGGAAGAATAGGAAAAGAAGGGAGGAAGGATAGTCCAGAATAGTTTGTACTCATTCCAAGGAGAGTATGTTACTAGAGGGAGCTGGGAGAGTGGGAGTCCATTTTCTACACCCTCCTCTTTCTTTTTCCATTTTAATCACTGTTGTGAACAATGACTCCAGGGAAAAAAATCACCCCACCCTCAAACATACAGATTCATCTTGCAATGAATTTCTTCATATTGGTTGAGGCTATGAAGAAATACATAATAATCATATGAACATTTCAGTTAACTCGAGTTTGGTTGTAGGATGGGGGTATTTAGAGGTTTAGTTTATTTTTACAGTAAACTATTCCAGTAGATAGGGTGCTTCCTGTAGAGGACATAGGGGTGAAACACTGTGAGAAGACCAAGCCATGGCATGGTAGTCAGAATTCTGATGTTAAAGTCAAGAAGACCCTGAGTTTCTGTCTCAGACACTTAACTAAATAGGTGACTATGAGTTACAGAGGGCTCTTAGTCTCTCTGAGTTTCAGTTTTCTCATCTGCAAAATGAGGTTAATGATATCTATACAACCTAACTCATAGGGTTGTTGTGAGGATTAAGAGAGATACTGCAACTTGAAGGTCCTATGTAAAGGTCTGTTATTACCTAGAGACAGGGTACCTGGGGTTCACATTCTGGCTGTGTTCCCTACTACCTGTCAGACCGTAGGCAAACTGGTTAATCTCTTTGAGCTTCATTTAAAATGAGAAGAGGAGAGGCAGCTAGGTGGCACAGTGGATAGAGCACCAGCCCTGAAGTCAGGAGTTCAAATTCGGCCTCAGACCAAACACTTGTCACTTACTAGCTATGTGACGCTGGGCAAGTCACTTAACCCCAATTGCCTAAAAATTAAAAAAAAAATTAAAAAAATAAAATGAGGAGGGGGGAGTATGTGTGTGGATGGAAGGAGGTTTAGGGGTTCTTGACCTTTCACCTGTGGTTTCTTAAATGCATAAAATAATCAATAGTCCAGTTTGACTAAATCTGTTCCAAGTCACATAGACTCAGACAGACAGGGGTCAGTACAGATGACCTTGCAAAGGAGAGAAGACTCAACCTCAGGAGAAAGGGAGAGAGAAGCAGGAAGCCTTTCTTTATCAGGTACATTTATAGATCTAAAAAGGAAAAGGTTTCACTGAATGGAATATTTTGAACTTTTAAGGGGACTTTTAATTTTAAACGGTGTGACTAAGAGTTAAGAAACAATTAGGTCCTAAGGGTCCTTTTGCAAAGATCTGATTCAGTCATTGATCACCTAGACAGCTAGATGGCTGTGCACGGGCTGGAGTCAGAAAGAACTGAGTTCAAATCCAACTTCAGATACTGTGTGACTCTGGGCAGGTCACTTAACCACTGTTTGCCTCAGTTTCCTCAACTGTAAAATGGGGATAATCACAGCACTGACCTGGCAGGGTTGTTGTGAAAATAAAATGAGACAATAATTATAAAGTGCTTAGCATGGTGCCTGGCACACAGAAAGCACTATATAAATGTAAGCTATTATTGTTAAGGTTGCCATGGCAAACCGACTGGTGATGAGCCTCTCTAGTCTTGGCTGGTTCTGAGACAACAGATATGTGCTCTGTTGCAGGACTTTCTAACAGCAGGTCTGGCATAGCCGAACACACTGGATCTTTCAATTCAGCCTTTTAGAACCCAGGGTCATTTCCCCAGAATTTAGGGCATCAGAAGAGGACACAGATGCACAAAGATGCTTACTTGCCCCACAACTTACCCTTGCTATGACCTGCACAAAAGTTGACTTCCTATTTTCAATTTTTAAAATGTGGTAACTTTGCTTTGTACTCTGTGTGCATTAGGTGATAAAATACCAGACTTCTCGTCTTTGTTGTACCTACTCCTGTCTAGTATGATTATGGCTGTTCTTGAACTAGGCTAAGTACATACTAATCAATCACTTACTGTGTGCCAGGTATTGTGTTATAAGTGCTGGGGATACAAAGGCAAAAATGAACAGTCACTGCCCTCAGAGAGGTTATATTCCACTGTTCATTTTCACATATGCATGTTATTATGATGATAGTTTTATTATTTACTTTCATTTACTATTTACTATTATTTTACTATTTTATTTACTTATTATTATTTATTATTAACATTTACTTACTACATACTAGGCACTGTGCTAAGTGCTTTACAATTATTACCTGATTCAATCCTTACAACAACCCTAAGAGATGGATGCTATTATCACCCCCATTTTATGTTGAGGAAATGCCCAGGATCATACAGCTAGGAAGCATCTGAGGTTGGAATTAAATTCAGGTCTTCCTGACTGCAAGACTGAACTCTATCTACTGTGCCACCTAACTGTTCCTATATACAGTGATGAGGACTATGATGATGATGATGATGATGATGATATCTAACATTGATATAGCCCCTACTATGTGCCAGGCACTGTGATAAGTGCTTTACAAAGATTATCTCATTTGATCTTCACAACAACCCTGAGAGGTAGGTGCTATTATCATCCCCATTTCTAGTTGAGTAAAACCTTGTTCTATTGCCCTATAGTAAAACAAAAACCAGAGCTCACTAAAGGTCATATATGTCTATGTGGAAAGTATAATTCACATGACATCAAATCCTCTCACAATTAAAAACAAATAAAAACCTTTTCCTGAAAGTTCAGGCCACCTATAAAGCCCTTCAGAAAGACAGTTGGAAAAGAAGGAAAAGGAAAGAATAACAGAGAGAATGAACAAGAGTAAGGGGAGAATGAATAATGCAGTTAGCTGCCATTCCTCACAGCACATCAGCTTAAATCTTTCACCATAGAATTCTTCCACCCCAGCCCCTCCTTCTCCTCCCTCTCTCGAAGAGTAAACCTCAGAAGTGCCCTGTGGTTCGGGGTGGGGGATGGGGCACAGGCTATCAGTTAATAGCTCCTCTGTATACAAAACCTAACCATAATCTACTGCCTCATTCATGCTAACAATAACAATATTATTATTAGGCAGCAGGGCATAGTGAATAAAGAACTGGCCTAAAAGTCTGGAAAATCTCAGTTCAAGTCCTGCCTCTGACACATACTAGTGATATGACACTGGGCATTTCATTTAATTTCTCAGTGCTTTTAGGGAACGTTATAAGACTATATTATAAGAGGTAATGACCTGCATTGGTGGAGAGAGTTTCCTCATCTGGGAGTTACCCCCGCCGATGAAATCCCAAGTCTGGTCCCTATCCTCAAAAAAATCATGACAGTGTTTTAAGGATTGTTCATGTTCAGTCTTTTAAGTCATGTGTGACTCTTTGTGACCCCATTTAGGGTTTTCTTGGCAAAAATACTGGAATGGTTTGCCATTTCTTTCTCCAGCTCATTTACAGTTGAGGAAACTGAGGCAAACAGGGGTTAAGTGACTTGCCCAATCACACAGCTAGTAAGTGTCTGAGGCCAGATTTGAACTCATGAAGATGAGTCTTCCTGATTCCAAACCCAGTGCTCTATCCACTGTGCCATCTAAGCTTTCATCATAACCACCAAAGTAGGTAATACAAGTTTATTATGCCCACTTTAAAAATTAAGAAATTGGGGGCAGTTAGGTGGCACAGTGAATAGAGCATGGGCCCTGAAGTCAGGAGGACCTGAGTGCAAATCTGGCCTCAGACCAAACCCTTGACAGTTACTAGCTGTGAGACCCTGGGCAAGTCACTTAACCCCAATTGCCTAAAAAAAAATTAGGAAATTGAGGCTCAAGACTCATCTGAGGTCATATGAATATTAAGTGTTAGGGTCAACAAGGATATTATCTCAGACCATTGTCATAAAGTAAAATTAACGTTCTTGAGCACTGAGTACATTTCACAGATATAAGGACACTTGTCCATAGTCACATTGTTATTTTCTGAGTCCAAATTAAAACCTGGGTCTCCTGATTTCCAATCTAATGCTTTTCCTATTAAATCTTTCTGCCTCTCTTTTCAGTAACCCATAGCTTCAATACTTTACTTACATACTTTAAAAAAAATGCAGCAAAACCACCAAATCATACCATTTTAAAATGTTCATACTACTTTCCTGTAAGTATTTAACACCAGAGTGTCAAGAGAAGTCTTCTACTAATAAACCTTTTGTTCCTAAAACAAACTACAACTCATTTAATTGCTATCCTTCAAGGACCCAGCTCAAATGCTTAAAAAAAAGCTAGCAATGGAATCAGAAAGACTTGGGTTTAAGTCTCAGCCCACCTCCACTGTGACATATAATGGCTCTGAGGCTGTAAGTTACAGACAAGTTGTTGATTTAAATCAGTGATGGGAAGTTCCCCACTGGGAGTCCCTGACATCAGGAGTGTCAAACTCAAATAGAAATGGTCACATAGTGACTTAGAAAACTACAAATTAAGATTATCTGTTGTATGATATTTTTATTTATTTTGTTAAACATCTCCCAATTATGTTTTAATCTGGTTCTGGCCCCAGTTAAGAATTTTGCTGCTTGACACCTCTGCCTTACATCAATGAAATCACTGGTCTTCACCCCTCCAACTCCTGCGGGGGAAAATGTCCATGGGGATGGAATACACTCAATGGACCTTTAAGAATTTGTTTTAAAAAATTCTTCAGGAAAAGTCATAGTTAATCTTAAAATAACCAGAAATGCAAAGAACATGGAACGGCATCTTCTGTGTTCAACAGTAAAAGTTTCTGAATATTCTGATGTTAATTTTTTAGAAGTTTGTGCATCTGAATCAGAGTGCTCAGAAATTTCTTTCCAAATGGCTCAATAAAATCCAATGCAATCTATAGCAGTGGTTCTCAGACTTCTTGATTTTGCAACCCCTTTACCCTTTTAAACGTTGTTGAGGACCCCAAAGAGCTTTTGTTTATGTGGGTTATAGCTAGGAGTGTGCTGGAGCCAGCTCAGACCAGCTTTTGAGAGGCAGTTGTTAAATTTTCAGTGTGAGCATTTACACCTTGGAAATCAGCAAACAATACAAATCAGAGTTTGATTTGTTGTTTTGTTGATTGTCTAGACTTAGGAAAGTGATAGAGAAAAGATTAATAATGTAGAATAAGCTCTTAAGTGTGCCCTGTATATACTTGGAGGTGCAGGGAAGAGCTGGTTGTTAAATTAGTATACAATACACTGTTGGTTATATCTGTTGATGTTTACTGCATTAGAAATTGAAAATGATAAATTTAAAAAAATTTATTAACTAATTCATTTAAAAATAACAGTAATAAGTCTGTTTTATGTTAACATAACATTTTTTTCTTGGAAGCAATCTGGGCTAATTGACATCCCCAGGGTCACGTAGTAAGTGTCTGAGGTTGAATTTGAAGTCAGGTCCTCTTGACTCCAGGGCCAGTGCTCTATCCATTGTGCCACCTACCTGCCCCTGATATAACATTTTTTATGAAAAATAACTATTTTTCCAGAACAAAAATATAGTAAGAAAAGTGGCATTTTAAACATATTTTTTGCAAGTCTCTTTATGTCTAAAAGACAGCTGGATTCCATATTTGCTTTTGCATTCGAACTGTTGCAATATATTGTTTTGGTTGAAGTATATGAGGAAAGTCTGGCCTCACACAGCTAAGTAGTTGGAAAAAGAAGAAGTATTTCAATCATCAAATGTCTTAATAAGATTATGAAAATAGTTTTGGCCTCAAGGACCCACTGAAAAGGATGTGGTGCTTCTCCATGGGTCTTCAGACAACAAACTTTAAGAACAGCTGATCTAGGTCATGGATTTAAAGTTGGAAGGTAGAGGTGTCAAGAACTCAGCTCCCAGGCTGTCTCCCACCTGTAATACTCCCTAGTGCAAGCCAAACCACATTAAAATGTAATTGGGAAATATTGAACAAAATAAATAAAAATACAACAAACATAAATTACATTATATTTCAAAATTAAGTCAGTTTAAGGCCCACAGGGATCCTTATGTACAGATTAGTGGTCTCTATTATATATTCCATCCCTCTCCCCTCATTTTACAAATGAGGAAACTGAGGCCTAGGGTGGTCAAGTGACTTGCCCAAGGTCATACAAGTCATGATTTGAACCCAAGTCCTCTAATTGCAAACTCATTTATCTCTGATTATAATTATTGGGGGGGGGGAGTAAAAGATATTAGAAAGCAACCAGCAGGCTTCATGTTGCTTCAGAACTCCTAGATACAGGCATCAATATTGCATTTTACTGTATTATACAACAACTAACATTTAAGATGTGGAATTGGAAGAAACTTTCAGACACTGCAACAGACAGAACCATTTCCAGCATTTGGTGCTGGCCTGCAGGCAGAGATCTTGCCAAGGATAGCCCTCCTGCCTAGGAGAAGCAGTATGATATAGCACATAGGCAGCTAGTTTCCCAGGCAGTGAGCTGGTGTAATGGATTGAATGTTGGACCTGGAGTCAGGAAGATGAGTCTTCCTGAGTTCAAATCCAGCCTCAGATACTTACTAGCTGTGTGACCCTAGGCAAGTCACTTAACTCTCTTTGCCTCAGTTTCCTCATTTGTAAAATGAACTGGAAACAGCAAATTACTCTAGTATTTTTGCCAAGAAAATCCCAAATGGGATCATGAAGAATCAAACAGGACTGAAACAACTTAAGAACAACAGCAACATTTATCTGGCAGCCTAAGATTTGGAAATAACTGCAAAACAACTGAAAAATGAACTCTTAATAAATGCTGATTAATGGACTGGAGTTCTCTATAGCATTTAAATCACAGATTTGTTCTCTCCCCTTCTCAAATCGATCTGGCGACACAGGCTCTGACCCCTCTTGCTTCATATTTCTCCATCTTTTAAAGTATGTGAAAGAAATTGGGATGTTTAGAACATTACAACCAAAATCAAGAAATAAGTGAACACGAGAAAGGGTAGAGAAGTTGATCTCAGTCTGGACAAACCCTTAATGTTCAAACATCCATGAAGATGATGGGAAAACAGGCTTTTTAGTGATAAGCAGTTTGGAAAATACACTTGATTCAAAAAGAAAAAAATAATAAGGGATGAATGAATTTAGGTTTTTCTTTTTTTTTTCTTTTTTAAATCTTTGGGTTTTTCCCCCTTCTGTTCCTTTTCTAAATCTGCTTGACACTAGAGGATACCAAATACAAAAAAAAAGCATTGTATTATATTACTATGGTGTTGGGCTGGGTTTTTTGTTTTGTTTTGGGTTTTGTTTTTATTTTTGTATTCTCAGGTCTCACAAACCTCACTAAGAGGTAATGGGCTTGATTCTTTAAAGTCAGCTGCATGTCAGTCAATTTGTAATGACAACTAAGCCCACTGAAAAGTAAATTCAACTAATACATTTTGGATTATTGTCCAAATGAACAACACTTTTAAATGGAATATACCAAGGGGCAGCTAGGTGGCACAGTGGATAGAACACCAGCCCTGGATTCAGGAGGACCTCAGTTCAAATCTGGCCTCAGACACATAACACTTACTAGCTGGGTGACCCTGGGCAAGTCACTTAACCCCATCGCCTAGCAAAAAAAATGTAACCTACCAAACTGGATAGTTTTTTTGAGGCAAAGACACCAAGGTCACCTACTGCATCCTGTGCCATCACCAGTTTTGTCATGCCACTGGACTTCAACAACTCAGGAGGAGAGAGTTAGGCTGATGATTTTGATCATCTCTGCCTCACTGAAATCCAGTTCATAGGTAAATGAAGCCATCCCCCATGATTCATTGGTCTTCTTTGAGAACAAAGGATGAACAACAACTTCCTCAGGTGTTGTGACAAAGTCACTGGACATGGCAGCAAGGAACCTGAATTCAAATCCTGGGTCTACCACTTACTGGCTGTGTCACCTTGGACAAGTCCCTTAATTTCTCTTAGCTAAATAGTCAATCAACAAACATTTATTAAGCGATTGCTATGTATTCTAATCACTAAAGACACAAATAGAAAGGTACTGGGTCTCCAGTCAGGAAGACTTGAGTTTAAATCCAGTCTCAGACAATTACGAGCTATGTGACCTTGGGCAAGTCACTTAACTTCTGATTGCCTTAGTTTCCTTGACTATGAAATGAGAATAATAGCAGCATCTCCCTCCCTGAGTTGTTATGATGATCAAATAACAAAATATTTGTAAAGCAGTATATATAGTAGGCTCATATAAATGCTAGATATTATTATTATTATTATCATCATCATCATCATCATCATCAAGGAGCATAGATTCAATTAGGGGAGACATGTATATATACAAATGTTTTACCCTTTTGTGTGCCAATGAGATATACATGTTGAAAATGGACTTCTAGTGAACCCAGAAATTCCCACAGAGTTTCTCTTCTTGGTCCTTAAAATGTTAACCTTTACATGATTGATGAGAGCAGATTGAGATTGACAGGAAGGATTTCCTATCCTGAAGGGAAGAGAGGAGGAAGTCAAAACCCTGGAGGAAGCCCCCTGAGGGGTGCTTGTTAGCACCTCTGGAGTCAAAGGGCTGCTATAACAGCAGAAAGATCACAGCAACCCTGGAAGAGAATGAATGAGGACAGGAGACCTGCAGACTGGAGGCAGGGTTTGGTGCTGCTACCACTGCCCCATGCTAGCAAAGACTAGCTCTGAACAGTTAGGGCCACCTGGAGCCAATGCAGAATGGATGCAGCTATCTTGGATGCTGAGAGCAAGACTGGCAAAGCTCTTATTTCTCTATATCTTGCATCATAATTATTTATAAAATCAAGGCAAGAGGTGAAAAAGACCTGAACTAAGATGGTGCCTTTATGAATTGAGAGAAAGGGCTGAATGCAAGAGATACTATGCAGGTAAAAATGGCAAGATTTGGTAACTAACTGGATATATGGGATGAAGAGTCAAGAGTAGAGCTTAGGTTATGAGCCTGAGAGATTGGAAGAATGGTGTTGCCTTAGACAGAAATTAGGGAAGTTTGGAAGAGTTGTAGTTTGGGGAGAAAATATGTTCTATTTTGGACAGGTTGAGTTTGAGATGTCTATGAGATATGCAGTTTGAAATATCCAAAAGGCAGTAGGTGATATAAGACTGGAGCTTAGGAGAGAGACTAAGGTTGGATAAGTAGACTGGGAGTAGTTTGCTTAGAGATGATAATTAAAACCATGGGAACACATGAGATCACCAAGTGATAAAATATAGAAAGATAATAGAAGGGGCCCCAGGGCCGACCCAGGAGGTAGTCGGGAGCAGGAAGGGAGAGTGAGAAATATGTTTTAGATGATAAACCAGCAAAGGAGACCGAGAAGAAATGCTCATACAAGTGGGACAAACAGGAGAGAATAGTGTCATGAAAATCCAGAAGGCAGAGAGTATTCAAGAGGAGAGGGTGGTCAGTAGTGTTAAATGCAATAGAGAAATAAAAAAGAATGAAGATTGAGAAAAGATGATTAGATTAGGCAATTCTGAGAACACTGGTAACTTTGGAGAGAGCACTTTCAGTGGAGTGATGAGGTCAGAAGCCAGACTGTGAAAGGCCGAGAATTGAGTGAGAAGAGAGGATGTGGCAGCAACGAGTCTGGCTAAGAAATAAAGGAGAGATACAGTCCAATAGCTTACAGGGATAGAAGAAGGTTTCTTAAGGCTAGGGGAGATCTGGACTTGCTTTAAGGCAGTAGGGAAGGATCCAGTAGAGATAAACTAAAGATTAGAAGGAAATGACCAAGGGCTGGAGGGAGCAGGATCAAGGGCACATGGAGAGGGGGTGACCTTGACAAGGAGAAGGGCTACTTCATTATCAGAGATTGGATGAACGGAGGAGAGAGTCAGGGATGATGTTAAGGAATTTTCAGATGCAGACAAGAGAGTGCTCAGGAGAAGGAAGGCTCATACAATTAAGACAAATAGAATAGTGTCAGAAATCCAGAGAGAAGAACCTTAATTTTCTGGGTAAAGTAAGAGGCAAAGCCCTCAGACAGGGATAGGGGAGAGAAATGGGAAACTTGAAGACAGAAGAGAAGGTTTGGAATAACTTCTGTAAGGAGTGATATAGAGAACCAATTAGGGAGGAATAAAATAATTGCCTTGTTTCAGTGAGTGTTCAATTGAAGTTGGATAATATGAATGTATAATATTCATATTATAATTTATAATAATGTAATTATTATATAGAAGGCATCTAGGTGGCTCAGTGAGTATAGTGCTGGGCCTGGAGTCAAAAAGACCTGACACCTGGCCTCAGACATCTACTAGCTATGTGACCCTGGGCAAGTCACTTAACCTCTGTTTGCCTTAATCCACTGGAGAAGGAAATGACGATCACTCTAGCATCTTTGCCATGGATAGTATGGTCCATGGGGTCATGGAGAATTGGACATGGCTAAACAATTGAAAGACAACAACAAAATTATCATGTGTGTTGCATTCCTCCGGTTATGAGCAGCAACACATGAGTAGGAATGGAAGAGGCAAATGGTGAAAGTAATTCAGGGCTGGGATTTGCACAAAGGAATGAGGGACTGGACAGTTGAAGACAGTGTCAAATTGAACTGGTTGACTATAGGGCTAAGATGGTGAAGTGAGGAAAGTGAAGTCAGAGCAAGGGTAATGGCCTGAGAAAGTATTTGGAGAGTCAGAAAGATTGGAGGTCGTTATAAGGGCAAAAAATAGATATAGAAAGGGGTGAGACATAAGGAGGAAGAGCTGGAATGATTGTAGCTTATAGTAAAATGAGGAATGCCATAGGTTTTGATTAACAAAGTAGATACTTGTAGGCAATAGTGAGATCAGGGTTTGACCATCACTGCACATGGCTAAGTTAAAGTGAGGGAGTAGAAGATGGAATTTAATGAGATTGAGGAATTGGGAGGTTAAAGAAATTGAAGAAAAAAATTAAAAAAGAAAAAAAAGAAATTGAAGAAACACCTACATGGTTGTTAAGTCCCCTAGTATAAGGGCAGGAATTGGGGAAGAGAGGAAGACAGCAAGCAAAGCACTGAACTCTATGAGAAAGGAGGGAGAATGACCTTGGAGCTAGTATACAACAGCTACCATGATCTGAATAGGATTGACCTTTTTAATCAAGTGAACTTCAGAAGAGTTGCAAAGTGCTTTGCAAACCTTAAAGTGCTACCTAAATATTAATTAATATTACCCTACTGGATGTAAAATGGTTTATAACCAAACTTCTTCTATATTATTCCCTTCCACATACTCTGCAATCCAGAAACACGGACCTTCTTGCTGTTCTTTGAAGAGGACATGACATTATCCAAATCTAGGCATTTCCTCTGGCTGTCCCTCATGCCTGAAACTCTCTCTCTCCTTGTTTCTGCCTCCTGGTTTCCCTGGCTTCCTTCAAGTCTCAGCTAATGTCTCCCCTACTGCAAGAAACTTTGTCCTGTCCTCCATAATCTTAGTGCCTTTTTTCTGAGATGATCTCCAATTTATTCTGCATACATCTTGTTTGTACAAAGCTGTTTGTATATTGTTTCCCCCATTAGATTGCTAGCTCTTTGAGAGCAGGGATTGTTTTTTGACCTTTGCATGCCCAGTGCTTTGGGCTCAGTGCCTGGCATATAGTAGATAATAAATGCTTATCATCATCATCATCATCATCATCATCATCATGACTTTAAACCTTTAACAGACATTTTGTTATTTATATTTCAATTTTTCAATCATTTCCATTATTCTCCCCACATTTATTTTAAATGGCTTTAGATTTTCAGGAAGTTTTGCAGCTTTAATCCTTGAACATAATTTTACTTTTAGACTCACTCAATTGATTGCCCAAATTGTTGTAATCTGTACCATCAAACCTCCTGGTTATTAGTGTAAATTACCCAAGTCCCTTTGTAACATTAAAACGTGATTATATCCATTCATTGCAATCTCCCTTACTACACCTCAATTGTAATTTACTTTGCAAAGAGAACATCTTTGTCTCCTCTAGGTAGTGACCTGGGTTTTGCTCCCCTTGTTTTGTTTTCTCTTTGACTTCTTTAAACAGCACTGTATGTTTCCTGAAACCCAGCAGGAAACAATCTGTTCTGGTCTTTTGAATTGCAGGCTTATTTCCCTGTGACATGCAGTGAAAATACTGAAGAGTTCTTGTCTGTAGGTCTATTTCAAGCTCAGTGAGGAGACATCTCATAATGTAATAGAAAGACTACCTGAGAAACACAGAAATACTTTCTTAGTCCTGAAAATCTATGCTTACTCTTGGGAATATGAATATAGAGGCTCTGGTTTTCTATATCCTTAGCAATAGCAACAGCAAAGGCAAACTTAACTACCCCAATTCTTGTTCATGCAGCTGTCTATTTATTAGGGGTTTGCTTTATTAAAAGGTTCCTAATAGGATGTTTTGGGTCATATTCCAATAATATCATAAAAATGATCTATTTTCTCAACAACTATGAGTTCTCAAGGGAGAATGACATTATTTTGTTTTTATTTAAATACTAACAAACTGTAAGAGCTCCTTCCTTTATTCTTATATTAACTAGTCCAAGATTAAGGCTCTTTTTAGAGTCATGAAGGATTCTAGTTTTCAGACATTCTGAGCTAACAGACATTTGCAACCCCACTCCTTTCCCTACCCCCAAGCCTTATTGCTTAGCAACTCTAAGGCACAAACATCCCATCAGTGACTAATGAGCTAGAGGTTAAGGTGGACATACCTTGCTGTGAAGTCACCGTACTATTCCCGACCTGTGCTGCCTTTCCATAAAATTTTAATGTTGCTTCTGATATATTTATGAAATACTTCACAAAGTCAATGCAGGGAGACAAAAAAAAGATTTACCTTCGCAATTACTGCAAGCATGCAGGTTTACTGCTTTGTACTTGAAACTTTTGGACACCATGGTATTTAACAACAAAGGTAGGAGGTGCCAATGAGCAAATGAATTATAGTAACAACAACAACAACAACAATAACAATAACAATAACAATAAAAAAACTGGCATTTACATAGTACTTCAAAGTTTGCAAATATTTGTGTTTGATCCCTGTACTTATAGTACATAGTACTCATACCAGTAAGGTAGTATCACTGATATTATTATCATCCTCATCATTGTCATCATCATCATTATCTCCATTTTAGAGATGAAGAAACAGGCAAAGAGAGGTTAAGCCACACAGCTTATTAATTACAGTAGCCTAGGTCTTTCTAATTCCCAGTTTATCACTCTATCTACTATCATATTGACAAAGGGAGTTATTTCCTCCCAAAGATAGTCAGTAAGTCAATAAGCATTTATTAGGTACTTTTGCACTTGTATTCTCAGTGTCTAGCAGAGTGCCTGGCACATAGTAGGTGCTTAATAAATGCTAGTTAATTGATTGATTACTATATACCAGGCACTGTGCAAACACTGGGAATGAAAAGAAAGGCAAAAGCACCGTCTCTGCTTCAAAGAGTTCAAATCCTAATTCTGCACATAATGTGCAAATAACTGTGCAAACATGCATACCATGCAACAAGCATGAAAATAATTATGTATGCACAAGATATATACCAATTAGATAGAAGGGAATCTCAAAGGGAAAACACTAGACAGAAGACAGGGAGGATATTGGGAAAAGCCTCCTGCAGGAGGTGACATTGTGCTGTGCCTTAATGCAAGCCAAGAGAGTGACAAGATGGAGCTGGGGAGGAAGAGCATTCCAGACATAGGGGACAGCCAGTGCAAAGGCCTGAGGTCAGAAGATGCAACATCATGTATGAGGAACAGTGTGTAGGCCACTGTAGCTAGGTCACAGAGTATGTGGAGGAAAGACAAGTGTAAAAAGAATGGAAAAATTAGGAAGAAGTCAGGTCATGAAGGGCTTTAAATGCCAAAACCAGAATTCTATATTTAATCCTTAAGGTAATAGGAATCCCCTGGAGGATATTGAGTGGGGCAGGGGGTGACATGAACATCTGTGAACTACAGGAAAATCACTTTCACAGGAAGGTGGATTGGAGTAGGGAGAGACTTGAGGCATAGAGAGTAATTAGAAGGCTATTGCAACAGCCTAGGTGAAATGAGAAAAAAGATAGCTTGGTAGCCATAGGCAACTATGAGATTATGAGGAAAGCAAATATAATCTACTTGATCATATAAAACCATATTTTATTAATATCATTAGACATCACTTTTTGGGATCATTTCAGTTGTGTCTGACTCTTTGTGACCTCATTTGGGGTTTTCTTAGCAAAGATACTGGAGTGGCTTGTCATTTCCTTCTCCAGCTCATTTTACAGATGAGGAAACTGAGGCAAACAGAGTTAAATGACTTACCCAGGGTCACACAGCTAGTAAGTATCTAAAGATGGATTTGAACTCATGAAGATGAGTCTTCCTGATTCCAAATCCAGTGTTCTATCCACCTCAGTAATGTCACTAGTATTGATACAATAATATAAATAATAATGATTGGTAATATTAACAATGATGGTTCCCATTTCTGTAAGGTTGCAAACATTGTACTTTTTCACAAATAGGTAAGCATTACAAATATTATAATCCCAGAATTCTATAACTTCAGAGGTAAAAGGTACCTCAGCAGTCAACTCATCCAATGCAGCCTGAACAGGAATCCTCTGTATAATTTCCCCAAAGAAGTGGTCATCCAGTCTTTGCTTGAAGACCTCTGGTGAAGTCACTCCCTCCCACTACCTCCTATTTTAATGAATGAGGAACTTTAGACTTGGGGGAAGTATGTGATTTCTCCAGTGTCATGGCTATTAAATAATAGAGAAAAACCTCTCCTGATTATAAGTTCGAGATTCTCTTCACTACAATATACTGAGAAAGGTAAGCTGACACCAGTACATCCTACAAAAACTCCAAGATGGGCTGCCTGTAGTGTCTGGTGGGACAGGGAAGGCAGTAAAGGTTTGTTGGGAGGAAGTGTGGTAGAGTAAATAGGGCACTGAGCTTGGTGTCCTAGAATCTGAGTTTGAATCTTGGTTTTGCTACTTACTATATGTGTGACCTTGGGTAAATCATTGCATGCTATCTCCCTCATTAAATTTTAAATCCCTTCAGGGCAGGAACCGTCTTTTGCCTCTTTTTGTACCCCCATCATGTAGCTCAGTGCCTGGCATGTGGTAGGTGCTCAATAAATGTTTATTAATTGATTTAATCTCTCTGGACCTCAGTTTCCTTATCTGTTAAATGAGGATACTGGACTAGATCACCTGAAGTTCCCTTTGAAACCTAGATCTGTGATGCTATGTTGTGCCCAACGTGCCTAGCCTCTGTGAGACAATCAAGATTTTGGCCTCAATCCTATGGCCACTGTTAGCCCCACCTGTCTCAAAATCTACCCAGTCAAGCTCCAAGTCTTTTCTTTTTCCCCAGGCAGTGGAGAGGAATGTTCAAGCTAGGTTTGGGTTGGATCAGGTGTGAAAGGTTAAAGAGACATAAGAAGCATCTGAGTTGTGACCACATTTGGAGAGCACACTGTGGTAGAGGGAATACATAGAATGCTTTGGATTCAACCTCTGCAGCTTATTAGCTATATTGCCCTGGGCAAGTCACTTAACCTTCAAAATTCTCATTTTCTTCCTCAGTAAAATGGGGCAATAATAGAACCAACTTACAGGGTTGTTGTCAGGATCAGAGGGGAAAATGTATAGAAAGCACTACATAAATGTGACCTTTTATGATGCTGATGAACACTACTTGGTGAATGACCAGGAGTTCCTGAATTTAGAAACTTCATATTTGGGCCATACTTCTGTTGTTATTTGTCAGTACTATCCAACTCTTTGTGACCCTATCTGGGATTTTCTTGGCAGAGATACTGGAGTGGTTTGCCATTTTCTTCTCCAGCTCATTTTACAGATGAGGAACTGAGGCAAACAGGGTTAAGTGACTTGCCTAGGGTCACACAGCTAATAAGTGTCTGACCAGTCCATAATTTCAGGTCTGCCACTGTATCGCACACCTAGCTGCCCCTCAGGCCATCATATTAAAGTGAAAAGAGCAGATTTGGAGGTTCTAGTGTTAGGACTAGAACAGGAATTCTTAATCTTTTTTTGTGTCTTGGACCTTTTGTCAATCTGGTGATGCCTATAGATTCCTCTTTGGAGTAAGGTTTTTTAAATACATAAAATAAAATACATATGATTATCAAGTAAATTACTAATTGCAGTGATATACTGCTATCAAAATATAAAAACAAATGAATTCATGGGTTCCAGGTTAAGGACCCTAACAGTAATGTCCTTAAACTTGCTATGTGACCTTTAATATCACTTTATCTCTTTGAGCCTCAATTTCCTTCCTATAATTGGCTAAATAATCTTTAGAATTTCCTAAAACATAACCCAGAACTGGGAGGTGATGTGGTGCACTGGAAAGAGGCTGAGATTTGAAGTTGGAGGATCTTGTTTGAATCCTGGTTTGCCACTTGCTACTTGTGTTACCCTGGGCAAGTCACCCTCTCTGGGCTTTATTTCTTCATCTGTGGAATACAAATTAATTTAGATGACCTCAGAGGTCTCTTCTCCTTCTAGAATTCAGGGTTTCTTAACCGGGGTCTATAAACTTCTTCTTCTTTTTAATCTGTTAACTATATTTTAACATAATTGATTTCTTTCCTAATCTTATGTATTTCATTTTATGCATTTTAAAATGTTTTTCTGAAAAGGGATCCACAGATTTCACCAGACTGCCAAAGGGGTCCATGATACACAAAAAAGGTTAGGAACTCCTGCTGTCAGCATCCAAGCTGAGTCCATGACCTTCTATTTTCAGTGCAAAATCTGTGGTGGCTATGGAGCAATGTCTCTGTCCATGGTAGCATCCTTGTCAGTCACGCTAGTCAGACCCACTTCTTACTCAGCTTTGTCCACACTACTGGGGGCCCAGACACTATCACTAACCAAATCAGTATAGCTTGAAAGTCGACTGAGTTACGTGTTCATTAAGCAAGTGGGCACACAAAAGAGTCCATTTTAGCACAGCACAGAGAATCATTTAAACTGTGTCTGTCCACATACAGAAGCAGCATGTGTTCAGAATATTTTTAGAATTGCTTAGGTTATATGGAAATAACACACAACTTTAGGGAGAATAAAAAAAGTGGTAAAATATCATGTTCTGGAAAGGCTTATCTCCACACTCTATGTCAATCCTGATGATACAAGAAAGCAAAATGGTACTGATATAAAATCCATTCAGCAGATCTTGATAGAACTAGGAATATGCCAGATAAACAGCAACTAAAAACCAGCATAGAGATACCCTGACCCACCAATCATCCAGCTCTCCTAGGGAAATAGACATAATGCAGTCAGTAGGGTGCTAATGCTTTTAAAAATACATGTGTAAAGATTGTGCATTTTGTGCATTTTCTAAAGATTATTATATTTTATTCTGAGTTTTAAGTTTGGCCATGATTACTTCAGGTCAGGGCAGAGGGCTCTGGTTCATCTTTTGTAATTTTTCACCCACTCCCTTATTTTTGGAGGCAAAAGTTTTATTTTTCTTTTACCTGCCTCTTTTCCCTCTCATTTTTCTTCTCCTCAAAGTCCTGAATGGCATATGGATGTAGGAGCATAGCCAAGGTTGGGGGACTGGGGCTAGGGTTGCTAAAGGGAAATTATTCCAATTCTTTTCACACACACTTCCTTCACAATTGCTAGAATTCAGTGTGGGAATTTCCTTCCCAGTTTGAGAAGGACAGAGAGAGGAGACCTTGATTTGGGCTGTATTTCTTTTCCCACTTCTGAAAGCACAGCCAAGCAAATAAGGCTACAAACATGGTTACCTCCTTTGTTACAAGGGATGATGTAGGGGAATGGTAGTAGTATCTTTCTCAGTTCTAAATCTATGATCTTAGATAGCAGTCAATATCTGCCACTGTTATTAGCATAACTATCTTACCCAGGAGTCTTACTTCATGAGCTTATTTAGTCAGACAAGCTTAATGGGTCAAGGTCACTAAGGAACTGTGATTTCATTGATATAGGAAATTCACAGGTAAGGAAACTCCCTCCAGTGATGCAGGCTGGCCTTTTGAGGTTGCCTGGGACAGTGAGAGGTTATTTGACATGCCCCATGTCACACAGCAGAATGTAGCAGAGCAGTGAGTCAATCCCTTGGTCTTCTTAACTCCTACACCGGCTCTCTAGTCACACACCATGGCTGCCTCTCATCTACTTGCTTTGACGAAGGTCCTTTGGTCTGTTCTGATTAGGTGGGTTCCAACCAGATTTCACTGCCAGTGTGAGGAGTAGGTCCATAAACATCAACCTCCATCCAATCATCCCCATTAAACATTGAGAAGTCCCTTTCATAGTCAAAGTAGTTTAACTTTAAAATCAATGTCTGAATATGGCTATATATCTTATATGTAAGCTCTATGTCTAGGTATGGGTATCTCTCCATCTCTTGCCCTATCTATCATCTATCTCCTTGCTATTCTCCCCAGCCCCTCACTTTCAAAAATCACTTAGGAAACAACAGGAAGGAAATGTGAAGGCCTCACTCCCAGTCTTTGATGAACTACAGAAAGTTTGGTGGTGGGGCCCAGAGGAAAAGGCTCCCCCACTCCCTCCACTCCCGCCCCCCCACCCAGTCACCAGTTGACGTGACTGATTTATTTGACTGAAACTAGCCAAACTGTCACTCAGCAAGTGCCCCCTTGGTGCCTCTTTCTGGCTGGAACTACTTGAGGGTGGGATTGCATAAGCCGCTCCTGTCAGGGATTTCAAATGAAACAAGCAGCTGAATGTGAATCTGACAGCTCGCCTGCCGAATTAGGACCATTTGCATGCTAATTTTCACCGTGCTTAACTCACTGGCAGACCCAGAGTGAGAAACAGCCTCCCCATGTTTGGAACAATGCTTGACTGATCTAGCTGCGTTAACGAGCAAATTATGGTAATTTTGTTATTACAAATGCATAGAAATTTCCAAAGAGTGGAGCAATACAATATGTTTTTCTGCTCCTCCCCACTTCTAAATATGGAGGCTTTTGTTTATACACACTTTGCCTTGCTTACTTATATTTAGATGTGCATAATGTTTCACTTTAAAACGAGAAGGAAGGTCTAAGGCAGGGAGGGAAGAGGGAAAAAAATCATCCTGCCATAGGGTACTGGAAATTCCCCTACTGTACTGTATAAGGGAAAAGGAGTGCAGCACTGTCTGGGCTAAGATGCTGAGAGGTTGCATAAGAGAGAACCCAGCTGATATTCCCCATTGCAGAAAAATGTCCCTTCCAGCTCCCACAACATCTAAATTATAAATTTTTAAAAATGACTTCTCAGTCAATTTAGCAAACAAAATAAAATAAAATACAGCTTTACAAACCATCAGATCTACATTGGTTTAGTCCACATTTTGAATATGGGAAGTCTCAATGGTTGGGAAGGCTAGATCCAATAATCTAATTGAGCAAACACTTACTAAGTGCCTTCTATGTGCCCAGCACTTTGATAGGAGCTAGAGATACATAGCAGCCCTGCCTCACTTGCCCACCCACTCTCTCTGTCTTATGATATAAATCAGCAGAGAATCCACACCATTGACTTATTTGTGTTTTAATTAATTTAGGAATTATTCACAAGAGCTCATTTGCCAAATGGCACCACCTCAACAAATTTATGAGTATAAATATGCACACTGGTTAAATCACAATTTGTACCAATTTTTTCTGGGTTATTTTTATGATTAAAAAGTATGTTTCTGGAAGCATGATCTGGAATACCCTCAAATATCAGGCAGCCTGATAGGGCAGAAAGAGCCAGAAGACCCCAGATCTTACTTCTATCATGCCACTTGCTTGGTTCTGTGACCTGAAGCAAGTTACTTTCCTACTCTGGACCTCAGTTTCCTCTCCTGTATCAAATGACAAGGTTTGATTAATATGAAGCCAAGTGCCGAGTAATTGTAATGATCAGTCTTGGCCCCCAAAGAAGAAAAGTGGAAGCACCTTCCTCCTTGCAGTAGGAAGGTAGAAGGCTGTGGCCACAGCATGTTGCATTCTCTTTTAGACATGGTCACTGTGTCAATTGGTTTTGCTTAACTTTTTTTTTTCTTTGTTGCAAGGGTAGACACAGGAGCTAGAATGACCATATAAAAATGGCATCAACCAGACATATTTTTAAAAAAATCTTAAGGCTCTTTCTTATTGAATCATTCTGGGATACCTTGTGTGAGAAAAAGCTGACTCTTGTCACACAATATGGGAAGATGACTTTATTTTGAAACTTAAGTTTTGTTAAAGTCTATCTTGTGAGACTACCTACAGGTTATAATATCCTATAGCAAGACCTCTAATTTGGTATAATCTATTCTAAAGGTCCAGAAGAGGAGCTCTGGGTGGATGCAGGAAGTTTGAAATGTTCCAAACTTATGGATGAGCTCAATTTAAAGAAACAACTATTCATGTTATTCAATTAATAGACTTTCTTATTTTTCATCTGATGAAGACAACTCTCTTCTCTACTTTGAAGATCTTTTGGGCTTGCTGTGATTACCATGGGACTGAGTTTACTACATTATTTCTCCAAAAATCTGACAACTTCTAAAGAAAAGCAGAATATGAGAGAATGGTAATAATATTTTGATGCTTTATATTTTTCATTTGTATCTTAAAAAATCTTATTTGCAAGGAATATGAAAAATAGGTTAAAAAAAAAACCAGACACACCTTATTTCAGTGTTTAACTTGAACTGAGACTCTCTAATAGAATTGTGGCAGCTAGGTGGCACAGTGGATAAAGCACCAGGCCTGCAGTCAGAAAGACCTGAGTTCAAATCTAGCTTCAGACACTTACCAGCTGTGTGACCCTGGGCAAGTCACTTAACCCTGTTTGCCTCAGTTTCCTTATCTGTAAAATGAGTTGGAGAAGGAAATGGCAAACCACACCAGTATCTTTCCCAAGAAAACCCCAAATGGGGTTACAAAGAGTTGAACATGAGTGAAACGAATGAACAACAACAAAACAGAGTTGAGGGGATAATCCTTACCTAATTCCATTTAGTTATGGGGGCAGGGGTAGGGACAATGTGTGGAAGCTGCAGAGGGGCAGATATGGGCCTGTAGTAAGAAAAATATTTCCTAACAACTAGACCTATATGAAAGTGGAATGAGGTACCTCAGAAGGTAGTGGACTCCCCTTCTGTGGAGGTCTTCCAGCAAGAGATGACCATTTGTTGGAAGTAATCATCATAATAATAATAATAATTATTATTATTATTATAAGCATAGTGCTTTAAGGTTTGCAAAGTACCATACTTTACATAGGTTATATCTTATGGTCCTCTCAACAATTCTGTGAAGTAGGCACTATTATCACCCCCATTTTACAGGTGAGGAAGCTGAGGCTAAGAAAATTTAAATGACTTGCCCATGGTCACACAACTAGTAAGGGTCTCAGGCAGAATTTGAACTTTGACTTTAAGTCTAGAAGTCTATCTCCTGCATTCCCTAGTTGCCTGTGCCGTCAGGGTCAGGTAGGATCCTTCCTCCCTGTGCCATGCCTGGAATCTTGGCCCTCCTTGCCTCTGAGCTCTTGGCCCCTTGAAGTATTACCTCCCTCAAAAGGCCTTTTCTGATTCTTGCCATTGTTAATGATCCTGCTGGCCTGACTTTGGGCATCTTTTGTATTTGCTCACCTGCATACATATTGTTCTCCCTCACACCACCATAGCCTCTAGGACAATGTGTGGTACAAAGTAGGCCATTAGGATCATGGATTTAGAGCTGGAAGTGGCCCAAGAAGCCATCGAATCCACTGCCCTCATTTTGTGGGTGAGGAAACTAAGGTAAATGAGAGAAGGTTAATGACTTGCCCAGGGCCACACTGCTGGTAAATCTAGATCATCTTGACTTCAAATTCAGTTCCTTTTCCTTGACACTACGCTTCTTTTCAATCAAAAAATATTTGCTGAATTGCTTTGAAATGAATTGAACTGGATTTTGGAGGTGCCTTTTTGAATAGGTGGCCTCTGAGAGTCCTTTTATCTCTGAGATTCTTTGATTTTGTGTCTTAAATGAGTTCAGAGATGCCTGTCCTGTAAACTACCTGTTTTTAGTGTAGCCATGGGAAAAGCAAGTTTGAAGCCTGGCACAGATTTAAACACAATGCTTGTTTAAATCCCTAGGACTCAGCATAGGTCCTAAAGAAATTAAATAGGAAGAACTTGGGTTCAAAATGGGCCTAAAATGTAGGGGCCTAAATAGTAAGTACTGCTTCCTAGGAACAAAGACAGCTCGCCACAGCTACAGAAACTGAATATACAGCAGAATATATGTTATGGAAACTGGCATCTGAATTCAGGTGCTAAATTAATGCTTGAGACTGGTGTTTATTAATAATATTAACAGCTAGCATTTTATACAGTACTTTGATTCACAAAGCGCTTTACATGTGCTATCTCATTAGATTCTCGCTACTCTATGAGATAGGTGCTATTATTACTCCATTTTACAGATGAGGAAACTGAGACTGAATAAGGTTAAATGACTTGCCCAGGGTCATACAGCTGTTAAGTGAGGTAGGATTTGAATTCAGGTTTTCTTGATTTCAAGTTTAGCACTCTACCTAATATTGACCTGTAGTTATAACAGAAAACAAAACAAAACAAAACAGCAGAGGAAAAACAGAAAGCAAAAACATTTTCCACCAGTGTCGAATAATGGAAAGAAAATTGGAGTCAGGATCAGGTGACAAGAATTCTGTATCTGGCTCTGCCACTAACTAGCTGTGTGACCTTGGGCAAGTCACTTAATTTCTTCAGGCCTCAATGTCCTTATCTGTTAGATGTGGAAATTGGATTAAATGATTTTTAATGGTCCTTTCTAGATGTAAAATTGTATTCTACATTGGGAAAATTAGTGCTCTGGGTGGTATCCACAACGAAAGGAGGTAGGTTCAAGGAATTTTACACTAATCTCTCCCTGTGGCAAGAATAAGAATAGGGCTTGTATTTCAGGACATAATGTATCTAGCTCTAAGAAAGACTGTTAGTCAGTCCCATTTGCATGAGGCAGAATGTACGTGGAGAGGCCATTTGGTGTTGCTACTTGCTGTAGTTTAAACAGTACAAATCCAAATAGAAAAGTTCCAGGCATAGTTTTTACAAAGCAATTGGCAATAGGCATTATGAAGACTAATTTTGTAAAATACTGCCCTTTTGAAGTTAGTCAATATAAAAATGAAGAAGATGCTGAGTAGAAATCCAATGTATCTTTTGTTTCCAGGGATGTTAAAAGGAAAATTGTCCCTGTTTCCTGCATGTTAGTCTCATAGAAAGTTTTTCAAGTTTCTGCTTATCTTTCCCATTTCTCATTTACACATGTCCTTCACTTCTCCCCATTGTTAATAACTATCTACTTCCTTTGATGTTCAATTGGTTTTGAGTATCTACTCTGAGCCTGCTGGAAGACCAAGCCTACATCCAACCCCAGCCACTGAATGGGCTTTGGCAGGAACAAAGCAAACACAAGACGTTATCCCTGGATAAGCTTTTTGAAGTAAAAAAGAAATTTAGGTAAAAATTAAGACTGAACCTGTAATTTCATTGATATTGGCAATTTCCAGCTAAGAAAACTTCTACTTAACCTCTGCTTGCCTCAGTTTCTTCAACTTTAAAATGGGGATAATAATAGTACTGAGTTCCTAGGGTTCTTATAAGGATTAAATGAGATAATATTTATAAAGCATTTAGTACAGTGCCTGGCACATAGTGTGAAATAAATGCTTGTTTACTTCTCCTATCAACACAAATCAGCAGGTTCCCTGCAACTTATGGTCTACAAGAGTCAGAGATAAAGTCACTTGCCCAGGGACATGCAGCCATTATATGTCAGAGGTGAGACCTGAACTCAGATTTCCCTCACTCTGAAACCAGCTCTCTATACATTACACCATGTTGCATCTCAAAAAAGGAAATTTGCTTTCATTTAAACATCATATACACTAATCTCTAGTTAAGAAAAATTGTCTTTTCAGTTTTTTCATTGCTCTACTTTTCTTTCCATTGTAGTAATGAGGATGCCATCTCATATAGAGAATCATAGGCTATAAAGCAAGAAGGGACCTGAAAGGTCACCTGGTCCCACTCCCTCACCTTACAGAGGAGGATGTGTTTATGTAGAATTTACAGAAGGCAGACCAAACCAGCTTAGTCCTTCCTTTTTAACTTATATTAACTCATGTCCTTTTATTGCTCCATACCCACTGCTATTGTGAACAAAAATGATGATGGCAATTGTACATTTTGTTTTGGTGGGATATTGTATTAAGTGTTTCTAATGCAAGAAAGAACAAAAGAAAATAACACGATTTCTCTCCCTCCCCTTCTCTCTCCCTCTCTCTCTCTTTCTCTGTCTCTCTCTCACTATCTGTCTCTGTCTCTCTCTCCCTCCCCTCTCTCTCTTTCTTTCTCTGTGTCTCTGTCTCTGTCTTTCTCCCTCCCTCCCCTCTGCCCCCCTTCCTACCTTTCTTCTTTCTTTCTATCCAGGTTTTGGATCTAACTGTTTCGAGGTCCTTTACTTGGATAATTGCACATAGACTTCTTATAAAGAAAATTCATTTGTTCAGGGTCACTGCATGGTTTTTCATTAAAAACAAATTACCGGTGTTCAGAAAGGACATCTGGGTTTCGAGAGTCCCATTAATGACTATATTTTCAGCATCACTATCCCGGACCGTCTACCCTTTCCTGTCACCCTCCATTCAGGGCCCCAGGAGGACAATGAGAATGACAGTCAAGTGAAAGGGAAAACATGAGGGATGAGGCCAAGAGCTGAGTCCCCAGAGAAGGGAAGAAGGGAAAAGTGAAAAAATAAATAAATAAAACAGAGGGTAACAAGGGCCATTGTCTGAGCATTTTCAAACACAAGAACCATAACAAATATTTAAATGAGCAAGGGTGATTCTTTCAGCACAGCAATATTCCAATTCAATTACATGACTCTTCAAGCCCTTTCTGCTGAACAAGGTTGCTGTGTGGAATACTACAAACCCAGTGGGTGTTGTTTTCTAATCCAAAATCTAGTGTGTCCTTTCCCTGGTGCCCTAAGACCATTTCCAAATGGTCCCTTTCCTAGGCTACAAAACTGTGTTGGGTCTGGAAACCAATTAAAAGGTCAGGGGGAAATGCAAAGGAAATTAATTGCTGTCCTTGTTACCCAGAGCTAACAGAATACACTGTGCTCTTTTCACTGTGAGGTTTTGTTCTTTTTTTTAAAAGATTAAACTAAGATAGGGGGGTGGGGGAACAGGGACATCTATTAAGGCCCATTTGGTGAAACATTCTGTTTGAACCCCAAGATTTAAGTTCAAATTGCTCACTATTCCCATGGCTAATGCTTCAGAGCTTAAATGGCATTTCACAGATGTTGGTGAGGAACTATATGATGCTCTGGTCCAAGATGAAAATAAATGGTCAGAATGAGAGGTAGTAGTTAAGTAGGACTTAATGACAACATTTGGTGATTTCTCCTGGTCATTCTCAGTAAAAAATCAAGACTACAAAACAATTTGATAACTAGAGGTTCAAAGAATGAAAAGCTATAATATATGATAGATCCCCATGTTAACACAGTTTTTTACATAGATTTAGACCTATTAAAGATCAATTCAATTTTAATCAAAACATATCTGCTATGTATAAAGTGATATGGTCTGTACTATGGCTATCCTTCCTCTTTGTTTTGCACAGGATTTTGGACTCTGCTCCTCAGACCCTGGTCTCTGATACATGAGATTTGACCATAGCTTTCGCCAGATCAAGCCACCATACCACTTTCTGGCCATTTCCAGACCAAGTGATTGCATATGATCCACCCTTTTCACTTTCTAACTCCCTTTTATATGTCATATTCCTCATCTGAATACATGCTCATTGAAGGCAGGGATTATCTTGATTGCATTTATATCTCCAGAGCTTAGCACAGTGCCTGGCTCATACAAGTGCTTAATAAATGCTTATTCGTTCATTTGTTTATTCATTCATTCATTCTTATGTCCATTGGGTATAATAGGTAGAAGGCCAACCTTAAAGTAGGGAATGCCTAGCCTCAAGTCCTGCTTTTGACCTATATTAGCTTTGTGACAAGGGAAGAGAAGGAAAGGAAAGTTATTTCTCTCCTCAGTACCAAAGGCAAATGCCTAAGACTACAAGTTTCAATTCTATATTTGTGAAAGGAGTTTCCATACTGAGAGTTCTTCATATGACTGAAGTCACAGACCTTGATCTAAAATGAAAAAAAGTAGGAAAGGAATTCTGCTAGGTTCTGGGAATACAAAGATCAAAATGAAACAGTCCCTCCCCTCAAGGAGCTTAAATTTTATTCAAAGAGCGTGAGTACATGTACACGACATGTACACAGATAAGTAAAGCTGAGGTTCTTTTAAGAGAAGCAAGATATTGTATGGGGAATCAAAGAGGGTGTCATGAAGAAGGTAGTACAGAATTCAGAAATATGGAGATGAAAGAGTACATTCCAGGTACCAGGCATGAATGCATGGAGCCAGGATATGGAATGTCAAAGAAATCTTGGGTTCAAGCCTTAAATATTTGCATAAGACTCATTAGTGGAAAGAGTGATGACTAAATGCTGCATCCCTACATGAAGGGCAAATGACTCCAAAGGCTGGGAAGATTGAGAGAGAGATTTTTCTTCCAGCTTTGAGAGAGGACATGCCTGGTTACTGACTCCTGGGAAAGAGAAAAAAGACTTTGTAAAGCAGACATATTGAGGAACCAGATCCCTCCTACCTATCTACCTTTCAAAGTCTTTTCACTTTCTCCCAGGAATGTGGAGCCATGAGTCTCCTCTCTCAAATCAAGAAGGATGACAAATGCCTCTTGCCTTCCAAGCTCTTAAACCAACTCCTCCCTTCATATGGGGATGCAGTATTGAATCATAATTCTCTCTACCAATAAGGAGAGTCTTATGCAAATGTTCCAGGTTTGAATTCAGTCTTGCAGTGAGTTCGGAGACCAGGTAAGTAGTCCAGTTTGGCTGGAATTTAAAGTTTGTGATGGGGAATACTATGAAATATGGCTAGAAAGGTTGTGAAAGGTTTTAAATTCTAGGCTAAGGGTTTGTATTTTTGCCTAAAAGCAAGGGGGAGTCATTGATCCTTTCTAAGCAGGAAAGTGATATGATAGGCTTTGTGCTTTAGGAAAATCATTCTGATAGTTGTAAGGAGGATGGATTTAAGAGAGAAAGGGAAAGGCTTATGTTTCCCAAAATGTAAAAACTATATAGAGAAAAGACCTTGGTATAACACGATTTTCCTCTAATGTGGGTATTAGCTCCAGCCCTCGGAACCAGAAATAATTCCCTGGAATTTGGAAATGACTGTAAGAAATATGCGAATCAGCTGACCTTAATCTTTGATATAGGCTATATTTCTGCAGCAAATTGAAGAGCTAAGAAACTGATATAAATAGTTTGAGCAAAAGTCAATTTTTTGCCTTAACAATCCTTGGAATAATAACAACTCACCTTTCTATAGTGCTTTAAAATTCACCAACCACTTCCCTTACAATAACCCTGAGGGGTAGCAGTAAAAGGATTAATATCCTCCTTAAATAATTCTCTGTCTCATTCCACACAGAGATTATTCCAAACCTTCTCTCTTCTCCTTAGGCCTTCTACACCATCATTCTCCCACTCTAGCTGAACTGAGGACCTTGCTCCCTACATTTCCGAGAAAATAGAAACCACTGAGCTCCATTTTCTCCCTTTCTCTGCCTATCAAAACCCAAAGACATCATCCCTCATTCTCTCTTCCCTCAGTTATCTTCACCAAAATCCAACCCTCTAGAGTTACTCTTGATCCCATCCTGATGCTCCCCTTCTCCAGCTGATTGTCACTACAACCATCCCTAGAATGGGCAGCTTGATTACAGAGACCAGCTACCACCAAATGGCAAGGTGAAGAGCCGTAGGATTTCACCTTCTTTGACCAAGCCATAAGACAGACCAGTACTAAATAAGAGAGATACCACTGAGGACAGCCGAAGATATTTCCCTTCCCTAACCCACCCCTCATTGCCCCATGACCCAGTTCCCACCAGGTAGATCTCCCGTTGTCAATGGGAAGGTAACCCTTACAACTCCACCTCTGCTGGAGGTATACCAGAGCCCATTCCACTCTGAACTTTGCACCCACTACCCTTTTGGTCCCTGTGACCCTTCCAATGTCTCTGTTACTTTCCTTGCCAAAATCTAAACACTATGCTTGGCACATAGTAAGCACTAAACAAATGCTTTCCCAACCCATTCAATTCAATTTTGTTCCATGCTAAACTTCAATCTCTCACTTTAGATTGGTTCCTTCCCTGCTGTTTTTCCAACTGACTCAAATTTCTGCATCCTGAATAAACACTCATTATATTCCACCATCTCCCCAACTTACCATCCTCTATCTCTTTTCCCATTCACAGGTGAACTCCTAAGGGGGGGAAAAACTATCTTTACCTATTGCCTCCACTTTCTCTCCTCTTACTTCAACTTTTTGTAATATGGCTTCCGAACTCATTTCTCAACCAAAACTTCTCTCTAAAGTTACCAACAATTTCTGAATTACAAAATGCTATGGCCTCTTCTTAGTCCTCATTTTTCTTGACCTCTCTGCAGTCTTTGACACTTTGGATCTCCTTCTCCTCCTGGATATTCTCTCCTCTCTGGGTTTTTGTGGCTTTGATCTTTTTTGGTTCTCTTCCTATGGCTACCTATGGCTTCCTTCTCAGTCACATTTTGCTGGTTCATCATATCATGCTCCCTAACTCTGAGTGTATCCCAATGCTCTGTCTTGGGCCCACTTCTCCCTCTATGATTTCTCCATTGGTGATCTCATTGAGTTAACATTGCTTTAGTTATCATATCTATACAAATAACTCCTGGATTTAAATATCCAGTCCTAGTCTCTCTCCTGAGCTCCAGTACCATATCACCAAAAAACTTTTTGGACATCTAAAATTAGATATTCTATAGGCACCCGAAACTCAGCATGTCTAAACATAACTCATTCTCTTTCCCATCTCTCTTCTGAACTCCTCTATTCTTGCCTAGAACATCACCTACCTTTCAAGCTCTCTTGCCCCATATATCCAAATAGTTGTCAAATAGTCTTGTTTCTATCTCTACAATATCTCTTATATCCAACGTCTTCTTCCTACTCACATAACCACCATGCCTTCATTCTCTACTGCAATTATTTTGATGAGGTCCTGCTTAATCTCCCTCATTCAATTCTCTCCCTTATTCAGTCCATATTCCATATTGCTGCCAAAATGATTTTCCTTGAGCATAAATCTGATCATATCTTTCCTCTACTCAGTAAATTCCAGTGGTTCTCACTTGCCTGTGGGATAAAATGAAAACTCTTCTGGCTTCTAATGCCATGTACAACCCAGCTCAAACCTAGCTTTCTAGACTAAATATAAAGTTCATACGTTCCTATATTTTGCTGTCTAGACAAACTAGTCTTTCTGTTGTTTACACTTGATGTTTTTTTCTCCTCTCTTTGTGCCTTTGGGTTTCCTGGTTGTCCTTTCTACCCTCCACTCCTACCCTCATGACTGAAACATTTTTCTGCTTCACCTTTGCCTCATGGAACCCCTTACTGCCTTCAAAACTGAACTCAAGTACCATTTTCTATTGGAAGACTTTCCTCATCCCTGAAACTGCTAGTGTCCTCTCTTTCTAAGCTACCTTGTATTTGTTTTGGATTTACTCTGTTATTATTCTGTTTGGATTTATTCTGGACACCTGTTGTGTCCCCTAATAAAATGTAAGCTATTTGAGAGCAGGGAGTGTTTTATTTTTGTCTTTATTATCCCCAATACCTTGAATAGTTTCTGGAATAGAGTAGCATTTAATGCATGTTTGTTAATTGATTGATTAATATTATCTTCAAAAAAAGAAACTGAGGTTTAAAGAGTTTGAAGTAATTTGAATCAGGCTACAGCACTGGTGCAAGACCAAGACTAGAACCCAGGTTTCCTGACTCTAAATCTAAGGCCTTCTTGAATTAAACAAAAGTCTCTTCACGTTAATGGGCTTCAATTTTCTCAACTGTGAAAGGCACGTTAGCCTACTTCCCAGGACGGCTGTAAAGTAATAACTATGAAGAATGTCTATAAATCTCCTTACAAATAAAATGTTCTCGATAAATAATAATAGTATTAATGTCATCAAAGTAATTAAAAGGAGAAATAAAGGGCATAAACATACTCCCTGGTGTGAATATAAGTGAACATCCAGAGGAAAAAAATGGAGTATTAGAAGTCTTGGCCTTCTTGTGCTATAATTTGATCATTGATTTAAGGTATTTCCAGAATTTATTATGAGATACCAAGAAGCCTAAAAACACACACTGAAGCATTGCGCAATTTGAAGGTACCCAAACCCCAGCTAGGAGTTCCTCCCTCCTTGATTACTTATATTTTTATTGACACCATGACTATTTCTGGGGCTTCATCAGTGTAAAATTCTTACACCCTGGGTAACAACATCTTAGGAAGTATTCTCTTTTTCTAAAACATCAAAATCTGAGCCTAAGCTTGGCATTCCAAATGCTCTGCTGGTTCATTTTGTCACTGTGTCAAGGGGCCGAACACCAACACCCTCCATCTTTCCACTGCAGCTGAGGTTGCTTTTGAATATGACTGTTCTGAGCTAATGATATTCCATGATCTGTAGTCATATAACATCACTAGGAGAAAACTGGTATTACAAAGATGGGAATTCTGTTAGAGCCAGTATCAGAAAGGCAGAGTCCAAGTTCCTGTAGGAGGGGAAGGGGAAGGATGGCCAAAGTGCAGATCATATCACTTAACACATAGTAGGCGCTTAATAAATGTTTCTTGATTTGAAATGAACTGTTCTTTAATAGATTTGAATCTGGATAAAGAACTGGGTTAACATGAGGCTTTATTGTATATTAAAACACTTCATTTAGGGCCATTGATGCCTCTGGGTATTTAATTTTTCAAACGTAATATCACCTGATCGCCTTGTACTCATTTCTGGACTTGGCACTTTCTCTATCTGTAGCATCTATTCAGGATGAATATGTTGCTGATAGCATGAGCAATACACCTTTTTTCATTCACTTTATTTTCCTCATGTGGATGGTTAGATCAATCTGTTATCCATTATTGGGAATTCTACTTGAGAATGCTTTGCAGTGTCCCAGAGGTCTGCACAATGAGGTCTATACAATGTCATTTGTTAATAAGAGCATTTGGAAAACTCATCATTAATAGGTAACTCTTTCTTTTGTTTGGAATTTGTACAGAATGTCTTCCATGCCACTAATGAACATCTTAGGCCAGATATTCTTAACCTGGGAACCCACTTGGTGGGGTGGAGGGGGAGGGGTGTGGATAGATTTCAGAGAGTCCATGAACTTGGATGGGGGAAAAACCCAACAACATCCTTATTTTCACTAATCTTTAGTTTCCTTCAGATCTTATGAAATTTACTTTATGCATTTTAAACACTCTTCTGAGAGGTCTATATGCTTCACCAGACTGCCAAAGGGGTCCATGACCCAAGAAAAGTTAAGAATCCTTGCCTTAGACAAACATATCTCCCACTTTTATACATTCTTGGTGATGATATTAAACATCTTTCAAGGATCATGCATAACCCTGATGTAGGGACATACCGTACTATTTGTGGAAAGTTTTTTTTTTCCCCAGTGCATTTTGCTCTATTGAATTAAGTTTTTAAAAAATCAATAAACAATAGTCACAGTTAGATCTTACATCTGTCTATTTTGTGACTATAAATATGTGGTCTGCTATAAAAGAAATATGCAAAACTCTGCTTGTTTTCTTCTTATGTTTTCATCAAGGACGTTCTGGATACATAAGCAATTCTCATAAAGATTTTATGAGATGGGAAAACAGACATGTCAATCAGAAGGTGCTGATGGAGTCTTGGTTGTCTTTTTTGTTGTAAAAGTACCCTCTATGACCTTTTCCATTCTTAGCAAAGTTTTCCTTTTTCCAGCTCTTAAAAATCAATCCATGAGAGCCTTTAAAATCTTATCAAATCCTGCATGGATCTCTTCTGCTAAAACTACTCAGTTCAGCCAGTCTTCCCAACTTTCTCAAGCACAATTGCTAGTTTCTCAGATAGTACAACAGGTACTGAGGTAGTAGAAGAAAATAAAATTGTGATGATACCATTATGATTATCATCCCTGATAATAATAGATCGTCACCCTCAGATCTTTTCCATTTTATATATGTTTGGTGCCTTCTTTCCTTCTTGTTTTATCTATAATGTTCTCAGGATCCTTTAGTTTAGCTGATTTCATTTCAATGTTTCTATTTTTGTGAGACGATACTGCTCATTGTCTTCCAACATCTTCACCAGTAATATTTGTAAATGACCTTATATTTGAAACTCATTTTTATATTAGCCATAGTTCTCTGTCTGGTAAGGAAATTTTAGTACTTGACAGCAGAAGTCTCTGGGTTCTTTTGTGATAAATGTGTCATATTTGGTAATCTTTTCAAAGCAAGTGTGATAGGAAAAATTGATGTTTTTGAAGCAAAATGGTAGTAAGCCATGATTGTAAGACATGTGCAAAACAACTCGGAACTCCTTGCACTACAAAGCCTGGAAGTCCTTTTTCACCTCCAAGTCCTTGTAAAGTTCCCTTTAGGTGCAACGTTTCTGCTGAATGGGCTGCTCAGCTGAGCTCCCAGGTTCTATACCTCTTCACACTTAGACTCTCAGTTGTCAAGGCTTGCTCTCTTTTGAATCTTTATCTGGACCTCTTGTCTGCTGGCAAAGGTTCTGTTCCTTCAAACTGTTCCCTACTTAAAGTTGCTCTTCTGTCTCCACTTCTATCTGGAGTGTGTCTGTTCTCCAAATTGTTCCTTGAACTCTCTTGAATTGCTGAAAGGGTATCTCTCTCTAGGAAAGTTGTTTCTAGATCCCACAGAGGATGCAGGGTGGGGATCCCCGTCCCTGGTATCACATCTACAAGACAATTCCCAAGCTTGTACTCCTAGTATGGAATTCCTTTCATGATTCAGTTATAAAGCCCTGCAAAGCCATGTCCAATGAAGTCACTCCCTTAAATTTCATCAGAGAAAGGGGTTCATATTTCATAAAAGGATCATCAGATGTGTGCCTTCTCTCCATTGATTATTTCTAATTTATCCTTTATGTAGCTTGTTTGTACATAGTGTTTTTCCATATTGTCTCCCCCCACTAGATTGTGAGGTCTTATAGAGCAGGAATTGTCTTTTGCCTTTCTTTGTATCCCCAGAGCTTAGTATAGTGTCTGGCACATAGTAGGTGCTTAATAACTGTTCATTGGCTCACTGACTGCTTATGTTCATCATGAGCACTATAAGAAAAGGACAAAGTGTCCAGTAAAATGGTGTTTATTATTGCCTTTGGGCGCACAATGTTATAAACTATGCCAACTCCTTTATTTACCTCCTGAAGGGAAACTGGCCAGCCAGCCTCACATTTAGCTACAACTTCTTTGTTGCCTGGTTTATAGCATAAATATCAATATGGATGTGGCTCAGTTCCTCCAATGGTATATCAACTTGTTGGTCATTGAACAAGGATCTTAAATTAAGGATGCCAACAGTAAAGTTAAAGTTTGAGATGGTCTAAGAAGTGGATAGTTCTTGGCACCTTCTGCCCGCTTTCTTATCATTCCTCTACCATTGCTACAGAAGCCTAATTGGATTGTGAGAAATGGTGCACCATTTGTACTTTTTTTCTGTTTCATATGCTGCCTTGGTCAAAAAAATCATTACCTGGAGGCCAAATTTCTGGTGATATAGTGCTGTGTTTAACAGGATAATATAAACCAAATCGCTCATGAGTGTTTCCCTAGCCTCTCATATAATGGATAAATTAATAAATGAATACTGACCTTCTACCCTCCAAAAATAGATACAAGAAGATCCTAAATTAAACTGAGCCTGAAATTAACTGGTTCCCTGAAAGGACCTCAGTAGTCTCTCTATCCCACTAAACTAAGAAGCACTAGAAAATTCAAATCCCCTGAGTCACTAAACCCAAGTAATGGCCGAAAGCCCCCAGTGCGTGTGACTATTAACTAACAAGTCTATTCTCTAGGTATTCCATTCCCTCCACCCACACTTCCAGCATGAATCAGCAGCAATCTCCAAGTCTAGGTTCTCCATCCCAGGCCACTACCTGATGTAGTGGACTAAGTGCTGATTCTGGAGTTAGGAAGACCTGTGTTCAAATATGGCCTCATCCACTAGAAGTGTGACCTTGGCAGTTCACTTAAATGCTTTTTGCCTCAATTCTCCCACTTTACAGATGAGGAATGAACTAGCAGTCAGTTCTTCAAGTATTCCCCCTGCTCCAACATCACCAGTCCCCAAATTCAGGCTCCCCATCTCTTCCCCCAAATGCTTGGTTCTGCTTGACCCATTTAATAACTTCATAAAAACTCACTGGCTACTGATTTTGGCATCCCCTTCCACTAGGCACTCTAGTGGGACCTGACCTATTTCCATTATCTGACTGCCCCTCACGGTATGTTTTCCTTCAGTAAAGCTGGTTTGCTTCTCTTTGTCTCTGCTGAGTGCAGTCTTTTTTTTTTTTGTTAGTGAGGCAATCGGGGTTAAGTGACTTGCTCAAGGTCACACAACTAGTACATGTCAAGTGTCTGATCCGAGGCCGGATTTGAATTCAAGTCCTCCTGACTTCACGCTTTATCCACTGCGCCACCTAACTGCCCCTGCTGAGTCCAGTCTTGCTTTGTATTCTGTCTTGCATGGCTATGCCCCCTCCTTGTACTGTGTCTTGGAATTTCTAACCTCACTCAAACACATTTAGACACTCCTTAAATTTAGTGTAGTAGTATACACTAAACACTTTGTTAAACAGTTATCCCTTCCACATCGTGTCAGCTAGGAGCATGGTGCCCCCGCTATCTGGAAAACTGTGTAAAATTTTTTGTCCCTCCCTTTGTACCAGAGAAAAAGTCTGAATTTTTTTCTTTTTCTTTTATGGGGGTGTTTACAATACCTTATTGTAAAATTGGGGTTGATATTATGCACTACTGTGTGTGTGTGTGTGTGTGTGTGTGTGTGTGTGTGTGTGTGTATACTTTATGTATTTCTGAGTTTCTAAACTTTTTCTGTGTCATCTGCTGGTCTTTGCGATTTCATCTGTGGCTTCCACAAAATTCCCCCAAAATTCCCATTTAATTTCTTATGCCAAATAGCGATATATCAAAGTGCAATGGGCAAAGTCACAATGTGGAAGGGATAATTGTATGTGGCTATTTTGGGACGTTGATCTCAAGAGATTCCTCTTTTGCTACTTGTACAGGGATTAAGGTTTTGCATGAATTAGTTTGTTATTGGTAATTCATCATTACTTCTTTTACTCCCATGGGTCTTTGGTTTTCTTCATTTTCCATGAGCTGAGCACCTCCACCTTACCCTAAGAATTACTACTTATTGGGGAAATAATTCAAATCAAATGAACAAACATTTGCTTATTAAGTGTTTTTAAGTGTTTACTACCTGTCAGGCACTGTGCTTAAGAGCAGAAGATTAAAAAAAGCCAAAAAAAATAGTCCCTCCCTTCAAGGAGCTCATATTCTAGTGGGGAGAGACAACCTTCAAATAAATGAGTATATACAAGACTCCTACAGAGTCAAGGAAAGGCAATTTCAGAAGGGAAGGTGCTGGCAGCTAAGGGCATAGGGGAGGCCTCCTACAGAAGGGAGTATCTGAGCTGAGTCTTGAAGGAGCCAGGGAACCTAAGAGGCAGAGGCGGGGAATGAGAGTGTCCAGGTAAGGAGCACAGCTGGTGCCGAGACATGGAGAGGAGAGAGTCCTATCTATTTTCAGCAATTATACAAGTAGGTGTTCAGTGGAGGATGTCCATACCAATCCCTTTCTTCTGAGAAAAGGTGTGTCATGTAACCATTATTGTAAGGGGGGAATGCTTCACAATACACATGCTTCTGTCGCAGAACATGCCTCATGTCATCCAAATGTCATCTTGCCTTGTTCCAGTTCCATGTAAAACACTTTCAAGGCCCCTTTGTATTTTGCTCAGCTGCATTTCTAATGAGGTAAAAATTAACCCCATGTGGCAGAACAAAGATTATATAGACAATAGTATTACCAAAGGAATTCCTCTAGGAAAAACCTCAAATAACCTGCCATCTATCACTCCTTTTAGTAAAGTTGAAAATCATAGATAAGATGTAGTACCCGGAAAGGTCCTTTGACATAAATTAGTTCAACCAAAAAGGTGGAAGGACCTAAGTTCACACAGGGAGTTAAGTGACAGGATCAGAATTCAAACCCAACTTCCCTGACTCTAAATTCAATGCTCTTTTCCCCTATGTCACATTGCTTCTTAAGCAAAGGTAGTATCTTATTCTGCCTTATTTTTAATGAAGAAAGCCCTGCTAAGAAGTTTATCTGTTGTGGAGCTTATGCCACCCAAAATTCTTTCACCACCACTCAGGGCTGACATCTGTCACAATGAGAACAATCCAATAACTACACCAAATTATTTAAGACTGGAATAACTATCTCATTGCCTTCTCTGCTTAGATTGTTAGTTTCCTTTCTGTGCTCTTTGGTTCCATGGATGTATTTGTATGTAACACCAGTGGCAGACTCTTGCATTCAGGATTTACATTGTAAAATGATGTAAAAGTCACCTGTGGTGACATACCCTGAGAGCGGGCTAAGGGAGGGAGGGGACACATTTTCTTTGGCTCCATGGGATTATTCAAAAGACTCAGTATGATGGCGAATAGGCACCCCTCCAAGGTCTACAGTAGTTGGATGGTTAAGACAAAGATTTTTCCCTCCAGGGATCCCTGGAAGCAGGATCATGAATATCTGAGCAGCAGCTTCTTTCTCCACCCCCTCCCCAGAGCCTGTATCTACCAGAGCACCTGGGAAAAGAGGGCTCATAGAGAAATTCAGAAGGACACAGAACCTCTACATTCACAAAGGCCAAAACTAGGAGGAAGATGGTAGGGAGAGAGAAACAGGATCAACCCATTTTCTTGTCTGTGTGGCACTTCTAGTAACTTTTCCAGAACCAAAGAGGACTCCTCACTGATCTTACCTGCTAGTTCAATCCAGGGGGATTTGGGGATGGGGGTAAAAAGGGGGAGAAAAAGATACTAGGAACTTTGAACCCAGGAATCCTAGTCTTAACCCTCTAGTGATGTATCTTCAAACTTGAGAGGGGAAGGGAACAACCATTTATTAAGTACCTATGTGTCAGGCACTGTGTTAAGTAAGCAATTTAGAAATATCTCATTTGACCATTATGGCAATTGTGAGATATATGTTCATCATCACTGTTCTACAGTTAAAGAAACAGAGGCAGACAGAGAAGTTCAAAGATCAGGCTTCAGACCTATGTAGCTTCCTTCACCAATCCTTCTGCCCTACCTTGCAAATATGGAGGCAATTCAAATTCATTTATTTTCATTCATTCAACAGATCTTTTTCAAGCACCTACTGATCTAAGAATTTAGGTGAGCACTGGGAAGGCCAATCTGGCAAGGTTTTAATGGACAGGACAGGTGCATATTCTCATCTAGTTATGAAGCAAAAAATGTCAGAATCTGTAGATCACCTCCCCTGGCCCTAATGAGGGCTGATGTATATAATTCACCCATCTGAGGATTAGACAGAACTCCATCCGAGAGAGATGCTTCAACACAACAGCATACATTTATCAATCTCTGCACCTGTCTATCATTTCTACCTCTCTAGACATTTTTGAAGCATCTGGCAAAAAGATATTCCAAAGGGAAGAGATAGCTAAGTCCTTATTACCCACAAGAAAAGATTGTATAACCCAAAGCAACAAATAATCCCCAAACTATTTCTATTTGGCATCAATACATATATTTGTATTTAACAGCTCTTTTTACATTGATTCAGATACACTGCCTTCCACCCCACCCCCAAGACTACGTACAATAAAAGTCATAAATCAGGTGTTCATTTAGTCCTTAGATACTAGAATTGTACTGGGATACCAATTTAGCTATGTAATCAGCACTTTAAACACATCATATGGGAGAAAAAGTAAGGAGTCAACAGCCCTTCATTTGAGCCCCGACTGGAGTGGTTTGCCATTTACTTCCCCAGTGGATTAAGGAAAATAGAGGTTAAGTGACTTGCTCAGGGTCACACAACTAATAAATGTCTGAACGCAGATCTTCCTGTCTCCAGGTCTAGTGCTCTATCCACTGAGCCACCTCGCTACCTCCTAAGCAAACAGAAGTTAAGTGACTTTCCCAGGGTTTGAACTCAGGAAGATGAGTCTTCCTGACTCCAGGCTTACCAATCTATCTAATGAGCCATTTAGCTATTCTTTTCCAGCTCTGCTATTTACCAGGTACCGGATGTCATTCAAGTCTCTGCCCCCCACCCAGTTTGCTCTTCTGCAAAATGGGAATGATGATGTTATACTCTTCCAATATAGTGTTATTCTGATGCCTCATTAATAAAAATAACAACAGCAACAATAATAGTTAGCATTGAAGGTTTGCAAAGTCCTTTTTATGTTAACTCAGTTTCCTCACAACAATCCTGTGAGGAAAGTGCTCTTATTATTCCTGTTTTTATAGATGAGGAAACTGAGGCAAAGGAGGCTAACTGATTAGCCCAGGGTCACACAGCTAGTATCCAACACAAGATTTGAACTTGGGTCTTCCTGACTCTAAGTTCTGTGCTCTATCCAGTTTACTACCTCACTGCCTCCATGACGCATGGAGGTGACCCTGAGTTCTCAAAGGCCACAGGACAAGCTCTCTCAGGTCCTACTGAGCTGGAAGATTTCAAGAAGGAGTTGGTGACAGAATGTGAGTATCTTTCCTTTATAGGACCAGAATCACCAGAAGGTTGACTATGAAATGATGGATTGGGGGGGGGGCGGTGTCCATAGAAGCTCAATTAGCTGCCTATGAAGATGTAGAAAGGTGATCATCAGTAGAAGAAATACCTACATCGATAAAATAATGAATCTTTGAAAGTGGTGAAATCATAGTTACTCTCTTCATCTCACAGGGTTTTATCTGAGGATTAAATGAAATAATGCTTATAAAGAGTACATTTGGCCAAAGGAACACAAGCTTCTCTTGTTATCACTCAGAAAGCATCATCCATCTCAGTAAGAAGCCCTAGAAAGTGAGGTGGAGCAGTGGATAGAGCACCACACCTGGAGTCAGGAGAAGCTGTGTTCAAATCCAGCCTCAGATACTTACTAGCTGTGTGATTCTAGCTATGTCATTTAACCCTATTTGCCTCAGTTTCCTCATTTGTAAAATGGGCTGGTGGCAAACCACTCCAGTATCTTTGCTAAGAAAAACCAAAATGGGGTCACAAAGAGTTGCACACGACTGAAGAACAATAAGACAAGTGGTTACCCCACTTTTGTCTGAAGACTTCCGAAGAGGGGGGAACCTACTTTTCTTCTGAGGCAGACTTTTCTACTTTTGGGTCAAGCTATTTTCCCTTACATAAAGCTTAATTTACCCCTTTACCACTTTTACCTGTTATTCCTAGTTCTGTCCTCAAACACCAAGAAGAAAAAGTCAAATTCCTTTCCTACATGCCCACGCTTGACACACTAGACTATTGCTATCATGGCTCCCCTGAGTCTTCTGTGTTCTGGGTTAAGTAGTCTCAGTTCCTTCAATCCACCCTCACATAATGTGATCTTGAGGCTCTTCATCAGCCTGGTTGGCCTTCTCTGGATGCTCTCCAACTTATCCATGTCCCTACTAAAATGGGGTAACCAGAACTGAACAAAATACTCCACATAAGGTAGGACCAGGGCAGAGTACAATGAGACTTAGCACCATTCTTGTTGCCAACATTGTGTTCCTCTTAATGTAGTCTAATAATACATTAGCATTTTTAGCGGACACATCACCAGACACCCTTGACTCATATAAACTTTGCAGTTCACTGAAAAACCCAGATCTTTTTTAGAAAAATTGCTGCCTAGAACTAGCTATGGCCTCCCCTTCATTTTATACTTTTGAAGCTGATTTTTTGAACCCAGGTGTAAAACTTTGCATTTGTCTTTAAGATTCAGTCCATGGTCTAGTATTTCAACATCTTTTTGAATCCTAACACTGTCATCCAGTGGGGTAGCTCTCTCCCAACTTTGTGTCAATCGCAAATTGGATGTACATATCATTTTTGGCTTTATCCAAGAGAGAGAGACAAAAACAGAAGTAGAGTCAGAGACAAAGAGAAAGACAAAGAGAAAATGAGGGAGAGAGACAAAGAGACAGACAGACAGAGAGAGAGACTGCATATTCAGTCAATATTCAAATTGCAAACACACAATATACTGCTTAAACAGAAATATTATAAGGTTTCTTGAAAACAAAGTTTGGATTGTAACCATCCTTATATCCTCAGTACCTAGCATAATGCCTCGAGTATAATAGGTGTTTAATAAATGTTGAAATGCTAAAAATTGGGAAACTCCCAAGCCTGGCATATACTAGGCAGATATTCTAAACATTTGACCTAATGAGATTTTTTTTATTCTTCTATATTGTCTTTCTTCAGGCACCTAACACAATACCTGGCATAGAATACACATTTAATATATTTGTTGATAGATGAATAAATGAATGGCCTTGAGATGTGTTAAAGAGAGGCAATATGGAACAGGGGAAAGACCATTGTCTTTGGAATGAGAGAAAATGGGTTTTAATGTCACCTCTGATACATGTGACCTTGAGCAAATCACCTAATCTCCTTAGGTCTCAATTTCCTCACCTGCAAAATGAAAATGTTCAACTAGATCGCCTCTGAAATCCCTTTCAGCTCTGGCTCTATGATCCTGGGAAAAGACCAACTGATTGTGGGCACTGATAGTCAATCCACAAGCTCCACGTCTGACTCTAACCAGAGTGCCTTACCGAAATCAAGCAATGAGTGTTTATTTAAGCACCTACTATGTGCCAGGCACTATGCTAGGTACTTGAAGGAAGAAAGCAGGAGACACAAATACACTGATGAAATCATTTTTGCTCTCAAGTAACAAAGGGAAGTGCTATGTGAAGTCATTAACCACCCCCCACACACACACACACAAACACACACACACGCCTTCTAGCAGCAAGCTTCTTGAAATAAAAATGGAAACCAAAGTGTGAAAAATTGGTGGCACCATTAGGGGGCATTAAGACACAGCTGCCCATACCTGCAGTGTACTGGGTTATCCCTTGCCAAACTGTTTGCTTACCAACCTGCAGACCTGTGCTTAAACTTCTCCAGGGGATCATTGCCATGGGGGTGCAGAGACACCGAGAACCTCGTTCAGAGCATTTGAGTATCTGACACAGCTGTGGCACAGCAGGCTTATCATTAAAAATATGCACTTGTTCTAATCTTTAATTCCTGTAGCTCCAGTTAATGTTAAAAGAACCTTCATATATTCTGAGAATTATGTGGGCTCTGCTAAATTTGGAGTCATTTTTATAATCCTTACTGTAATTAAGGCTGCAAGAACCTCCAGTGGTTCAGAGTGCAGATTCCGTTTGGATAATCCTGTAAAAAGTTCAGGTGCTTCTCTGAACTAGATCAACCTTTTGTGTCTATAAAGCTGAGCTGAGAAAATCTTGTGAGCACTGGCTGGGCTTTCAAATTTTCCACTTGCTCCTGCTTCTGTTCATGGCAGGAAGGCAATGTGAATCACCTTGAATGTGTGTCAAAACCCAGTGCTACTGATGTGAATCTCTTCTCCGCCCGCTCCCCTCTTTCTCAATTCCCCCCTTCCCTCCTCCGCATGCAAGCTTAGTTCACTGTAAAGGTGCTCAATGCAGAGAAAAGAAAGCTTCACCAGAAACAGTGACTAGGAATGTCAGCAATTACATTTTCCTGAATTTCACAAAATTCTTTTTTTAATTGAATACAATAATAGAGGAGAAAGCCTTTGTGAAATATATAGTGCTATACACATGTTAAGATCTTATTAGTATTGAATATTTTGAAAACTCATCCTGGCAAGGATACTGCAAGTATTGAAATGTGATATAGTTACACTTTGGGAGAAAGCATTCAATAAGCATTTATTAAGTGCCTACTATATGCCAAGCACTGTGAAAAATGCTGGGGATACAAAGACAAAAAATGAAATAGTCCCTACCCTCAAGGAGCTTACATTCTATCGGGGAGAAAATATGCACATATATCCCCTATTGCACCCCACATGCTCTCTAAAACCAAACCCCTACCAGCTGGGCCAGCTAGGTGGCTCAGTGGATAGAGTGCTAGGCCTGGAGTCAGAAAGACCTGAGTCAAATCCAGCCTCAGACACTTACTAGATGTGTGACCCTGGGCAAGTCACTTAACCTTGTTTGCCTCAGTTTCCTCATCTGTAAAATGATCTGGAGAAGGAAATGGCAAAACATTCTAGAATTTTTGCCAAGAAAACCCCAAATGAGACCACAAAGGGTTGGACATGACTGGAATGACTGAAAAACAACAAGTTAGCTGGAAAGAGTCTTAGTTGCAGAGGCAGGAGAGGATAGATTTAATGACTTCTCTTACTGAGTAGTTTTAAAGTTGGGCATGAAGAGAGAAATATGTGGGTCATAATTTCTTTCTCTATTTTCTTTCCCCAAATTCAGGGAAGGGTAGAAGAGAGAAGAGAGTTAATATAGGAGTAATGGTAGCAATAACAATCATAGTATCGTAGAGTAAAGCTAGAAATTAGATTAGAGTTCATCTGTTCCAAACCTCTTGTTTCACAGTTGAGAAAACTGATGCCTAGAAAAGTCAAGTGATTGCCCAGGGTCTCAGCTTTCAAAGATGCCAGGTTATGGCACAAATTGTACCACCAGCATAATAAGGCTGTTGCTATTCCTACCTTTCCACCAACTCTAGCTATAAAGCAGTGGATGTTTCCCACTTTTCAAAAACCTTGAACTGTGGATGGCAAGAAGCTAACAGAACTGTAACACCCAGGAGGATGCCAGTTGCAAAAGGTATGAATGGTTCATTAAGAAGAAGCTGTCTTAATTCCAGTGCCTTCCCTCCGTTAATTACTTTCTATTTATCTTGTATATAGCTTGCTTTGTATATATTTGTTTGCATATTGTCTCCCCTGTTAGATTGTGAGCTCCTTGAATTCAGGGATTTTCTTTTGCCTCTTTTTGTATCCCCAGCTCTTAGCACAGTGCCTGGCACATAGTTGGTGCTTAATAAATGTTTATTGATAGATGGAGTGTGTTAAAATAACAAGACTTAGGTCACTTCGAGGAGCCTCTCTCTCCCTTGAACAAATCTTCACCAAGTCCTGATGAGTTTTAAACATTTAGACAATCAAAGAAGAGGGGATATTCCTGCCAATTCCAGTCCTCCCTATTGGACACATCAAACAGCCTTGAAGAAGAATTAGCACAAAAGCCAAATCAATGCCTTAGACTGAATAATCTGTTACTTGCAAATGCAAAGTAGAGGAAGCAGCATTGCATTGGAGAAATAGGCTAGTGCAAGTATTCATTTATGTTCTTTTTTTTTTTTTTTCAGATACTCGTGAGTTTACTTTGGACTATATGGCAGATTTTTTTTTTTCCACGCACATCTCTCAGTCGGCTGCCGGCCTCCACACATAACAACCAGAAAGCACTTTGCTTGCTTCAGAAAAGCTGCATTTTGAAAACTCACCGGGCACCATCCCTGTCAGAGTTGGAGCAGAGTAGCTGCCCTGTCCAGCAGGGGGGACGTGTGGAGGGTATCCTGGGAGGGTTGTGCTTGCCAAATCACGACCTGAAGAATCAAACCAACAAATCACCATGTGAGCATTTGCAGCAACTCGACATGTTTTTACATTTCCCCAAACACCTAGAACACAGGCCATGCATTTGTCATATCTGTATTGTGAATACCAAAGTGGGATCCCCGCCCCCACCCCCCACCCCCACCCCTGGCTGGCAAGAAGAAAAGAGCCTTTTCTTTATAAGCTTTGACTATAAAGCCAGAAAGCCATTATAATGTAAGAAACAGAATGGAAAAAAAGAAAACACGCATGCCTGAATATCATCCAAGGGGCCAACTTGTAAAAGGGCTTTAGTCTACTACTCCTATCATAGGTCCAGGTTTGCCTGATTCCCAGTAACATAAATATAAAGTGAAACTGAACACTAGAAATTGATCGGCTATGAGGTGAGGGGCCAACCGAGATTTATCTCTGTGTACATATATGTATTTCTAGATGTTTACATAAGATAAGTGTATTGTGTATACAAATATGTAGCTAAGTTATAGAGATATGTAGAATGAATGTATATATTCAAGTTGGTCTAGATATATGGGCCAGCTAGACATACATGTATATATACACATACACGTCACATGCAAATATGATATCAATTATATACAAATCTATATATATTAATATACTTATTAATATTAACTTATAATAATATTAATATTTATACTGTTAATATTAACATATATTATATAATGAATATATTCTACAATATGATATAGTATATGCAATATATATATAACACACATGTATATACACACAAATATACATGTAATTCAAATATAACATTTATATTCATGTTGGTATAAAACCAGATTATTCAGAGGATGTCAACGTAAGTGAAAAAGACAAAAAGATCAGTGATTATATCCTTAATGAAAAGCTTATTGAAAATGCAAGAAATGTTCTTTAAAACCTCCATAGTAAATGTGATGAATTAATTATTGTTGCTATTGTTATTTTCTTCACTGAACTCAAAACATTTTATAGACATTCTCCAAGCAGAACCAGAAGAGTCATTTAGTCCAACCCCCTTATCTTACAGATGATAAATGCTTAATTGAATTGTTAAAATGAGAAATTTGAAGTCCCGGTTGCTGAAGAGACGTGGCTGAGGTTACTGGCAGAGCTTAGACTAGAAATCAGGTCTTTTCCCTTCTCCCCACACTGTCTTTAAATTATTGTGGTGCTAATATTTTGAGAGAAATGGAAGTTGTATCTCCCTATCTCCATTTTCCATGCAAAGCACGGAAGGGAGACACAAAATTATCATGCAACAAAGAAGTCTTTTGTACACTCAATTTGAACTCACAACTGACAGATGTAGCTACCAATTCATACCATACGTTTAATAGACATTACAAAATCAATAGCAGCAACACACCAAATACCCCCCAATTACTCAGTTTTAGGTCATTCACAGAATTTTAATAATAACTCAGGGAAGCTTTTGCTAAGGGAAGCATTACCATCAAGTCAATAACAGCCTCACCTTCCAAAAAGATAATCCCTGTGTCACCAATGCCCTTCAACTGAAGGGAAAATAGTGGCCAGGAAGTAGCCTGAGAAGCCGGCCCCAGGGTTCAGAACTCTCAGTCACTGCCCTGATGCTTGTTTGCAGCAACAGCAGTAGGAAGGAAAATGGGAAAAATCTAAGCTCTTTTTATTTCTACAGGTAACTGGAGAAACTGTACTCTATTTGAAGACACCAAATCTATCTTTGCAAGCCCTGTTTGTTGTAAAAAAAAAAAAGTGTCTTGATTCTTTATTCTCTGATATGAAACCAATGCAGTGGAATGAAGAGTCCAAATATGGAGCCTCTGTTTTAGAAGTGATGAGTACTCTTGGTGCTTGAGAATTAATTAAAGCACTCAGGCAAAAGCACTTTATACAGGGGCTCTTAAACTGAGGTCTAGGGACTTGGCTTTTAAAAATATTTTGATAAGTCTTTTACTATAATGGGTTTCCTTTGTAATCCTGTGTACTTTATTTTACTCCTTTAAAAACATTCTGAGAACAGGTTTCACCAGACTGCTAGAGAATAGGCTTCACCAGTCTGCCAAAGGGGCCGGTAGCACAAAAAAAAAAAAGTTAAGAAACCCTGCACAAATAGAAGGGCACTGTGATAGAAGACCTGACTTCTAGAGGACAGGAGAGCCCTTTAGCAGACATGTAGAAACACAGAGAGACCTGAGGGATGATACATCACTGAAATACGCAGTGAGTTCCATGGCATCCTTCCATGGTGAGAATGTACCATGACATCTTGATGTCACACAAACCCCTCGATACAGCAGCAAAATGCTGAGTTCCCTGTCATCTACCTCCTAGCTCCATTCATCGAATACCTTTGATCTCTCAACCAAAGTAAGAACTTTAATTTTCATTTCATTCAGTTCTGAATCTTCCTCTGCCTTCCCCACTCCTGACCCCAAGCCTGAAATTTAAAAGAGGGTAGAGGGAAAATTTCAAAAGAAGAAATTTTCTACCTCTGTTCCTCCTGGAACGAGTCAGACATCATGGTCTATCAGCTCTGCTCTCTCCCCTCATTGGAGGTAGTCACCATTGGGAACGCACCTGTGACAAGCATTATACATACCCTAATCCCTATTACACATGATTACTGTCATTGCCACTATCACTAGCATAGGGATGAAAATAATGAGATTAACTAAGCACCAATGATGTACCAGAGCTATCTTTTAAGAATGCATAATTAGACAGGATCTCTGATAGAACAATTTTCCTGGTGAACAGGAATTCTACAACATCCCTGGGTACAACAGAACACTCAGGATCAGCCAGGACCCCAGGACCTCTGAGTTGGAAGGGACCCCAGAAGCCATCAGAAGCCAGTCCTGAATAAGACTCCCCTCTTTACCATTCCCAAAAATAGTCATCCAACCTTTGCTTGGAGACCACCATATTCTCAAGCCCACTTCTTCCACCAACCTGGTTGTCCATTTCCCAGTATTCTCCACCTTATCAATGACCTTTTTAAAACAGAGCATGCAGGACCAAGTATCATAACTCAGATGTTATTGAGTGAATCTGAATGCCAAGGGAATAGGACTCCCTGGGCTAGAATAGGCACAGATCCTTTTGATTCAGTTGAAGATAATAATTGAGGTAGTTCAACACCGCTTACCCCCCGCCCCTCGTCATTTTATGAAGGGGGAAACTATGTGTCAAAGAAATTTGAGCAACATTTGTATCATGCTCGCCTTGTAATAACGTTGTAAAGTAAACAAGTACTGCTGATTAGCAATTATCAGAGCTGGGTTATAATAACAGCAATAATGATAATAATAACAACAACAACAATAATAGCTAGCATTTATAAAGCATGTTAAAGTTTACCAAGCACTTTACAAATATTATCTTATTTGATCCTCACAACAACCCTGGGAGGTAGGTACTCTTATTATCATCCCCATTTTACAGATGAGGAAACTGAGGCTGAGACAAGTTAAGTGACTTGCCCATAGCAACACAGCTCATAAATGTATGAGTCAGAATTTGAACTCAGGTCTTCCTGACTCTGGGTCTAGTATGATCTCAACAGCATCACTTAGCTGCTGTATTTCTAAGCTAGGCACTATCTCACTATACTTACTGCCTGATTAGGCATCTGGTTAATGGTTAAGCTGATGCTCAATCCAAAACTCTCTTCTCTTTTCCAGACTCCTTGCGTGGTAACACCCGGAAACTCAAGACAGCCTTGCCTAGTTTCTATCTTTTTCTCTAGTCTTTTTATTTTTTCCAAATATTAATTTCTGCCTTTCCTAGGAAATTTTCTAGAAAAAAGTTCCTGATAGGTTGGCATTGGGTCACATTCTTATCCTGACCTTATCATAATACTTTTACCACCTGCACAAAGAAAGACAGTAGAGAATAAAACAAATATTCAGAAATGTTTATCTTCTATGAGCTGAAACAAGGACAAGCTTTCTTCCTTCCTAACTTCCCTATTTATATTGAAGGACTACAATCTTTTGTCATTGTTGTTGTTGTTGTTTAGTAATTTTTCAGTTGCGTCTGACTCTGTGACCCCTTCTGAGGTTTCCTTGGCAGAGATATTGGATTGGTTTGCCATTTCCTTCTCCAGCTCATTTTACAGGTGAAGAAACTGAGGCAAACAGGGTGAAGTGACTTGCCCAGGGTCATACAGCTAGTAAGTGTCTGAGGCCAGATTTGAGCTCAGAGAGATGAGTCTCCCTGGCTCCAGACCAGACTCTCTATCTGTTGTACTTAGCAATCCTTTTAATCACCCAAATTTGCAACTTCAGAGTCATCCTCACTTCTTCCCTCTCTCACATCTGTCACACTCAATCAGTTGCCAAATCATTTTGTCTATTATCTACCTCCAAGATATAACTTTGTATCTGTGAAGGACTGTCTGATGTTGGCAGCTACCAGGTGAACATTGTGGCAAGATTGGGGTAGAATCTGGGTATTTGGAAGTCGAGGCAGGGGCTGTGGTAGGCGGAGTTGTGGTGAACTGGGATGGGCTGGGTACGGAGAAGCCCTGATGCAGTGGGCAGTGCTATGTGAGATAAGCTGGGTGCAAGGAAGTAGCCAGAGCATGTTCTCCTGAGGCAAGGGGCGGTGCCACGTGGGAGTGGGACGGCAGAGGATGAGTTCCCTTTGCTTAGTCCCTTCCCTATATGCAACGTCAACCCCAGACGCCTCCTTCCTGTGACCTTCCTGACTTCCTAGGTCACGTACTCTGTCTATGCACTAATCCCAGATGCCTCCTTCCTGTATCCGGTCCTAGCCTCCTGCGTCACTCCCTCTCCCTTGGTGTGCTAAACTCAGACAGCCCTTTCCGGTATCTGACCCTACAATCATTGTCTGGTAAGCGGGCTGGGGAGGAGGGGCTAAGTAGGTACTTAAGGATGGAGCGTGGTCAGATCACGTGCTCTCTTGGCTCCTGCTCTGTTGCTCTGGCCTTCCTGCTTGGCCTTGCTGTGATGGCCTCTGAATAAAGCTCTGGTGTTGGCGCCTCCCGATGGCTTGTCTCTGTATGTTTATCCGGTTGAGGACCGAAGACTGATGAGTGAGTATGACTCTGGCAGCCTGCTCCTTATAGGAGGAGTGTTCGGCGCGGCCGGCATAAGGTCGGCGCGGCCGGTACATGTATCTATCCCCTCCTCCCCACTCACACAGCCACCACCTCAATTCAAGTCCTTGGCATCCTTTCCCTGGACTACTGCAATGTCCTCCTAATTGGTGTCTCTATTTCCAGTCTCATTACTCTCCAATCCACACTTCACTACAGTGGCCAAATTATGTTTCCTAAAGAATACCTTTGATCATCTCACCTCGTTCAAGAAGCTGTATTGGTTCACTGTAGCCTCTAGATTCAAACATGAATTCCTCTGTTTGGTTTTTAAAGCCAAAGGGTTTGCAGTCTGGATCGAGCCCACCTTTCCAGACTTTTTTTTTTTTGCATACTACTCTCTTTTATGCAGCCTACTGTCCAGCCAAATCTAGCATCTACCTACTCTTCCTCATACAGGACATTCTATTTCTCTTTTCCATCCATATATTTGCACAGATTTTCTTCCATGTGTGGAATGCAGTTCCTCCTCAACTCTACCTAGAGAATCCCTAGTTTCCTTCAAAGCTCACTCAAGTACCACCTTCTATAGGAAGCCAAATAGGATTTCCCCACTCCCACTCCCCCCTCCCAGTTGCCAGTGTCTTCCCCTCAAAATTACTTTATATACTTTTGGATTTAATTTTCTACACAAATTTTGCTTCTTCTCTATAGAGGGTAAGCTCCTTGAGGGCAGGGACTGTTTCATTTTTCTCCTTGTGCCTCCAGCACCCAGTATTGGTATACAACAGGTACTTAATAAATCCTTGTTGAATTGAACTGAAATAAAAAACTCAGTGACCAAAAACAGTTAGTAGAACTTAAATGTTCAACAGAACTCTCTTGGCAAAATGAAGGATAAAGTGAAAAAGCATTTTGCCAAACAATTTCTGGCAGCTGAAACTCTCCATGGGCACCAAACATGAAAAACAGCTTTGGTACAAATTGATGAGACACATCAAAAAATTCCCCAAGGTGTCATGGAACCAAAAGGAAATGAGGCCAAGATGCTCACTCTTCTCTGCCTTTTCCACTGAACACATGTCCAGTGTTCTCTTTAGCAAGCAGAATACAGTTACTGCATGTCCAATCTTTCATCTTTCCCCAGGGATTTGTTTCTTGCAAGGATATGTTAATAAAGCTAGCATAGGCTGATCACTTACATTTCCAGGGAAACTTCCTTAGAATATCATTCCTATTTGTGGCATCATATGCCCATGAGATAAGACCCCATAGTATAATAATAATTGTGATCCCTGACATTTGCACATCCCCTTAAGGTTAACAAGATGCTTTGCACACATTATTTCTTTTGATCCTCACAACAATGCTATGAGGCGAGTGTTATTATTCTCCCCACTTTATATGTAAGAAAACTGAGGCTCAGAAAGGTTAAGTGACCTATCACATGGTCACACAACTAGGACCTGTCAGAGGCAAGATTCAAACCATGATCTGTCCTGACTCTGAATCCACTGTTTTTTGTTTTTTTCTCCCCCACTTTGCTACACTATCGTAATAGTAATGGCACTGGATTAGGAAACAGAAAGACAGCTTATTGATAATACCCCAGGAGTTATTGTGCAAATCACTCAAGCAAAAATAACGTCATGCAAAATTGTTTCTCATATTTGGTGCCCACATGATTTTGCGAAAGTCATTTCACCTCATATGGATCTCAATTTCCTGATCTGTTAAAAAAAAAAAGTGACCAAAGGAATTCATTTTAACCAAAATGGATTACATGCTAGACAGGTTACATCATGTAGTGAATCAAGTGCTGCTCTTGGAGTCGAAAGACCTGCCTTCAAATCCCATCTCTGATAAACCACGCAGCCTCATTTTCCTCCTCTATAAAATGGAGATTAAAAATAGCACCTACATAACAGAGTTGTTGTGCGAATCAAGGGAGATAGTATATGTGAACACTTTGTAAACTTGTCTGGTCATTTTTTCAGTCGTGTTCGACTCTTCATGACTCCATTTGGGGTTTTCTTGGCAAAGATATTGGAGTGGTTTGCCATTTCCTTCTCCAGCTCAGTTTACAGAGGAGGAGACTGAGGCAAACAAACAGGGTTAAATGACTTGCTTACAGGCCATCCTTCTGCCCACGAGTACAGCAAGGTGAAATGACCAAGTTTCCCATGAAATTATGTTTCTTGTTGTCTTTGTAAGGATGATGAAACCAGCTGCGTTGATTTCTCTCTTGGCCTCTCCAGAAGAATCTATGACACATTCTTCCATATAACTTTAGTGTCATTATATCTTCTAATTTCATTTAGACTGAGCATGTCAATATTCAGTTCCTCTGGTACCATGTTGACTCGTTGGTCATTAGACATGGATTTCACATTTAGAAGTCTACAGCTAAATTAATATTCATAGATCCAGAACTTAGCACAACACCTACATAATAAGTGCCTAATAAATGCTTGCTGGCTGACAGAATGCTCTATTGGCATACTTTTTGAGAAATTAGTGCCACCTTCTAACCACAATGAGGTGTCAGAATAGGATTTTCATGGAAGTCATAGAGAACAATGTCTCCAAATACTCCAGTGTGGCTCTGACTCTGGATATACCTCCTACTTTCATCAAAGTTTCAAGGATGCTTTAATTTAATTCAAAAGTATTTTTCTAATTCCAACAACAATGCTTCAGTGAACCATGTCATAGATAGGAGTGCTTCATCTAGTTATACTAATAACAATCTATCCATTCCAACAACAATAGTAACAATAACAAAGGTAATATCATAATTGTTATAGATGGCATCCTTTTTCCATATCATAAAGATATCAAATATGTGTATATGTATATCCTTTGGGGTTTATAAAGTGTGTTACATACATTATCTCATTTGATGCTCACAACAACCCTGTCAGGGATTGTTCAAATATTTTCCAAGTGTAATTATTCCCATTTTATAGATGATGAAACTGACAGAAGCAGGATGCAAAGGGACTTTTCAAGGCTGCACAGCAAATAAGTAGCAGAGCCAGCACTGGAACCCAGGGTATCTGAGTAAATCCAACCCTATTTCCACTATGGCACTGTTGTCTCCCTTGTGGGCCTACTGTGTGTAAGGGTCTAGGTTCTGTAGAGTGCACAAAGATGACTAAGACACAGTCCCAGCCTTCAAGGAACTCTCTTTGGTAGAGAGACAGTGAGGTACAGTAAACAGAGAGCTGGCCTCAAAACCAGGAAGACCTGAATTCAAGTCCCTTGCTTCATACATATAGGCTCTGGGCAAGTCATTTAACGTCAAAGGGCCTTGTGGCTCTATGGCTGATACCATGCAGAACTTGGATTGAAATATTAGAGCTCATGTCTTTTACCGCATGATCTTCTAGGACTCTTTTCTCCTTTTTCCCAGATCTCCCAATACCTCCAAATTAGCCATCTCCTATCCCCATCTCCATGTGGAATGAGAGTAGGGGATAATTCCTAATCACAGAAAAAGAGTTACTGAGGGAGCAATAGATATTTTCTTAAAAAATAAAAGATATCACAGTGCAACTAAGGAGAGACTTCCCAGAAATTAAACCAAACACTAGTTACAGCATTTGGACAAGAGGTTAGCCTGAGGAGAGAGAAGGGAAACAAATATGGGTAGTTACCTAAAACAGACCCATAGTTTGTGCAGCCGCTCACTTCCTAAGCTCTGGGATCCTTGAATTATCTGGCCATGCATGACACATAGGCTCTAGCTATTGCTGTGACCCAATCAGTACTGGGATGCAGGCTCCCATATGAATTGGTTTTAAGGAACCATCAGCATCCTTAGGAGGCTACTGTTCCAGATAAGTATCTAAGACAGGGGATCTTAACAAGGGGCCCATAGATAGATTTCAGGGGGTCCATGAGTTTGGATGGGTAAAATATACACATTTTTATTTTCACCCATCACAAACTAAAATTTATCATTTCCTAAAACTATAATTTTAAGCAGAACATTATTCTGAGAAGAGGTCCATAGGTTTCACCAAAGGGGCTCATGACAAAAAACAGTTAAGAACCCCTGATTTCAAGACAGCGAGGTGACATGGTTGAACATGGAGCCAAGAAGATCTGAATTTAATTTTGGCCTCAGATGCTTTACTAGCTATGTGACTACATCTTTTCTTTTGATCAAACATTCCTCTGATAACATTTTTTATACCACTTACCCTGCATTATCCCTCTCTATTTATCCAGTTGAGGTGGTTTCTTATCACCTCTAAGATAAAATATAAACTCTTCTGTTTAGCTTTTAAAGCCTTACGCAACCTTGCCCCTACTCTATCTTTCCAGCCTCATTGCACATTACTTCCCTTCTTGCACTCTGAAGTCCAGCCAAACAGGCCTCTTCTCTGCTCCTCTCACATCACACAACATCCCGGTCTCTCTACCCGTGCATGGGCCATCTTCTGTGCCTGGAAGGAACTTTCTCCTTTCCTCTGCCTCATAGAGTCCTTCTTTCTTTAAAATGCCCTTCAGGCACCAACTTCTGCACTAAGCATTTCCTGATCTCTCCTCAATCGATAGTGCCCTCCCTTCCAGAGTAGCCTGTACATGGCTACTTTGGATATATTATATTTATTAACTTTGTATTTATGCTATATATGTATATGTATATGTGTATATATATATATATATATGTACATATGCACTTATTAGCTATAGAAGCCTGGGAAAGTCATTTAAACTCCCTTGGACTAATTTTTCTCATCTGTAAAAATGAAGAGATTGGACTCAATGACCTCTAATGTTCCTTTCAGCTCCAAGCCTATGATCTATGAAATTCCAGCACCTCTCGTTCCTGCTATGGCATTTGACATCGCACTAAATTGAATAATTGAATTTGCTCATTTAAATATGCTTTTAAGACCCTAAAAACATGCAGCTGAGTGACCTAACCATCCTCGGTTGGTCTTGGAACAAAGCCATAAAGAAAAACAAATCCAGGGAAAGGCAGTTAGCTAATAATGTTTCTCTCTAAAAAAGACAAATTTCTTATTGGCTGACATATGCTTTCCAACACTGATGCCTCTATTGGGTTCTAAAACCTGAGTGTTCTCATAGATAGTCTGTTATCATAGGACTAATAATAAATTACTCTATACAGCCCTGGCTAAGGGCTCAGCAAGGCCCTTAGCAAGGTGATGCTTTAAATCATCCCACCAATCAAACATGACCTTCCTGCAGGCATATGCTGTTAGTAGCAGCCAATACTGTTGCTAATATGTCGACTAAATGTTTTTTCCTGAAGGTCTCCTGGATGCAAAGGTGAGTTAAGTATGAGGCCCCAGCTTCCCATTTGTGAATTCTCAGGTTTCTTTTTCTTATAGTTTCCAAACCATTTATCTCTGGAACACTTTAAAAAAAGTGAAACCTTAATTTATTTCTAAAACATAACTGTGACTTTGCTCCAAAAAGTTAAATGCTCAATACCAAAGACAATCTAAACTCTGGTTAAAATTCATAGCAACCGGAGAGAGAAGAGAAGAGTCCAGTGACATGAGTAAGGAAACAGGATATGGAAAAGGAAAGCAATTGATCTTAAAGGACCTAGAATATTTAATAATAATGTATCTCAGTACCCTTCGGCAGCACTCCCTGTATAGTGAAAAATGACAGATTGTGGGATGCTCCTTGTAAAACTGACAGATAAATAAAAGAGACTAGAATAATTGAAAATCTCATTTCCCCATGAAACTTGTCTTAAAATTGAGATCATAAGTTGAGTCCAAATGCATTAAATTAACTTCACTATTACAGGTAGTGGTACAAGAGAGCCAGAGTGGTGTGTAGTGGATAAAGCATTGGACTTAGAGTCAGAAAGACATGGGTTCAGATCTCACCTTGGACCTCTCAGACTCACATTCCTCATCTGTAAAATTGGGATAATAATGGCACCAAGCTCAGAAGGCAATTGTGAGGACCAAATGAGGCAATATGTAAAGTGCTTAGGAAACCTTAAAATGATATATAAATGTTAGCTATTATTCACAGCCTAGTGAAAGGAGCCTTGGACTGTGAGTCAGTAGCCTGGCTGTCTTCCATTAATTGTGCGACCTTGAACAACTCAGTGAAGCTTCTCTGGGTCTCAGCTTTCTAATTTGCAAAACTGAGGTGGTAATATAATACATGCCATGCCTACCTCATGAGGCTGGTATGAGAATCAAGCAATATAACATGTTTAGGTACACACATGTAATATATGAGTGCAATATGCACATGCACACATGTAAATACATAAATAGATGATAGATACCCATCTATCATTTATCTATCTAGAGCTGATTTCATCAATATAGATTACTCCCAGTATGGAACCTTCCTCCAGCAGCACAATTTGTCTGTAACTGAAAGTCTTAGACACTTGTCTGAGGCACTGAGAGATTGTCCGTGGTCACACTGTTGGCATATGTGTGAGACGTGACTTCAACCCAAGTGTTTCTGACTCTGAGGATATCTTGCTAGCCACTGTCACAGTGCATTGTTTATTCATAAGGTATTTCACGAGGACAGACAACAACTACTTGATTCACTACTGCCTGAAGGTAGCTGGCAAGGGGATTTCCAGCGTCTCTTATCCATCATTGCCATTTGGACCCTGAACTTAAAAGGGCAAAGTTCATCTTAGGTGCCCTCCCACATGTTCTTTACCATCTTCTCCCCTTCCTGCTTCCTCCCTAACCTCCCAGCTCCTAGTCCCCTCACCCTGCTGTCTGATTCTGTTCCATGCTCCAAAATGTTCCCTTGCCCCTCTCCCTCACTCTTGCACCATCTTACGGAACACTTTACAGAGGGAAAGGGGAGAAAGTATTTAACAAGTGCCTACTTATTATATACCAGGCACTATGTTAAATACTTTATAAATATTGTCTCATTAGAGTTTGCAAAGTGTTTGAAAATTACAGAATCAGAAATTCTAAAGGTCACTTTTAGGAAGCTAGATGGTGCGATGAACAGATTGCTGGACTTGGAGTCAGGAAGACTTGAGTTCAAATCTTGTCTCAGACATTTATTAGCTGTGTGACCCTGAGCAAGTCACTTACCTCACTTAGCCTCAGTTTCATCACCTGTAAAATGGGAATAATAATGGCACCTATATCACACAGTTGTTGTGAGGCTCAAATAACACACATAAAGCCTTCTGCAAACTTTAGCGTGTTATTTATATGTTAGTTATACTGATTATTAAGGTGTTGTCTGATAAAAATCTTTCAATACTTCTCCCTACCACCCAACAAAATTCAAACTCCTCAACCCAGCAGGCAAGTCTCTCTGCTATCTAGTCCCAACCCAGCCCTCCAGCCCCACATCCCAACACTCCCTAACCTACACTCTATGCCCCTATCAAACTGGAGAAGAGTAAATGGAGGTCCAGAGATGCTAACGGATTTATTTGCCCATGGTTTCACAGTCAATTAATGTCAATAACTGTAAGTAATAATACATGCTAGAACTCCCTGAAAATATCAAAAGCCTTGTTCACAATAATGGACTTCCCTTTTTTAATAGAAAACATTAAAAATATTTGTCATCCTCAATTGTCTCTTAAAAAACTAAAACTGGTCCTAGAGAATAGAAAATGAAACATACTTAATTCCTCTAGGCAGAGAGGTAGGGAAATACTGGGGCAGAATGGTGTACAGTTATGCCTTCTACATCTAGGGGCTAAGGGTACAGTGCCCCCATGATCTGGAAAATCTGTGTAAAATCTTTTGGCCTTCCCTTCGTATCAGAGAAGTCTGAATTTATTATGGTATTAAAGGATAAAATATATTGATGTTATGCAATACTACACATATATGTATTTCTGAGTTTCTAAACTTTTTCTGTGTCATCTATTGGCCTTCACGTGTCATTTGTGGCTTCCACAAAACTCCCCAAAATTCCCACTTAATTTTTATGCCAATCTGTGATATATCAAAACTGCGATGGGGAAAGTTGCAATGTGGAAGGGATAACTGTATACATTGTCGGGTATATCCCTGTATCAAGAGTTTTTGCTTAACCAGTTCTCTTTATTAGGAGAATTTGAGATGAGTCAGTTACTAAAAGAGGGAGAAAGATGTGGAAGAGGGAGAAAGGAGGAGGGGAGATGGGAAAGAGTGGTATTTCTAAAATGACTAGGAAGTAAAAGGAAAATACATCAATAAATCTTGTTTTAAAAAAAAATGCTACTAGTCGTCTATCGATCCTGTTGAATAGTCCTATAGTAGACATTTAAAAAGAGTGAGGAAGACAGTATTTCTGTCCTCTAGGACAGTGGTGTCAAATTCAAATAAATATGGGGACCACTAATCCATACGTATGGATTCCTGCCTGCATATTGACTTAGTTTTAAGATGTAATGTTATCTATATTATATCATATTTCTATTTTGTTAAAAATTTCCCAATTACATTTAATCTAGTTCTGCTATATTCAGCCTGCAGCCAAGTATTTGATCTCTCTGCTCTAGCAGTTTAGGGCTATAATTGAATTGTAATAGGATGATGGGGACAACTAGGTGACTCAGTGGGTAGAGTGCCAAGCCTAGAGTTAGGAAGACTCATCTTCCTGTGTTCAAATCTGGCCTCAGACACTTATTAGCTGTGTGACCCTGGGTAAGTCACTTAACCCTGTTTGACTCAGTTGTTGACTCACAAGTTATTGACTCAGAAATCAAACTGAGTCATGTCAAATAAAAAAATACAACATGAGGGAGACCTACACAATAGCTTGGAAAAGCTCTGCGGGTCTTAGTGGACCTTAGTTCAGTGTGAATGAACACTCACATACAACACTCATATACATACACTATTTTGAGGTATTGCATCAAGAGGCTTAGTTTCCACCATAAGGAGGCAAAGCCATGTCAGGCCACATCTAGAGTATTGTGTTTAGTTATGGGAACTACATTATAAGAAGAACACTGATAAGCTGGAGCATCTCTAGAAGAGGGCAACCAGGATGGTGCAAGATGGTGAATAGCCTTAAGTTTAAGACTTTTAAGCATTGGTTGAAGTAACTTGGTAACTGATGGGGCATGAGAAACGTTTTCAGGTATTCAAAGAGCCACCATTTGAAACAATTGTAGGATCATAAAGTCAGACTGGAAAGGACATTAGAGGTCATCTAGTGCAACCTTTCCATTTTATAAATAAGAAAACTAAAAACAAGTAAGAAAGAAAGAAAGAAAGAAAGAAAGAAAGAAAGAAAGAAAGAAAGGAAGGAAGGAAGGAAGGAAGGAAGGAAGGAAGGAAGGAAGGAAGAAAGAAGGAAAGAAAGAGAGAGAGAAAGAAAAAGAAAGGAAGGAACAAAGGAAGGAAGGGAGAGAGAAAGAAATAAGTAAGAAAGGGAAGAAAGGAAGAAGGAAGGGAGGAAAGAAGGAAGAAAAGAAAGAAAGAAGGAAGGAAAGAGGGAAGGGAGGGAGGGAAGGAGGGAAGAAAGGTAGAAAGAAAAAAGGAAGGAAGAAGGAAAGAAGGAAGAGAGGAAAGGATAGAGGGAGGAATTGGAAAAGGAGAAAGATCAATGGAAGACGTTCTCCAGATGCTCAATGAATTGACTAATAATCATTAATTTCTGAAATACTGAATCATGAGTTAGGCTTTTATTAATTAAATTCGCTTTTATTAATTAAATTCACAATTAAATTCATTGGATGAAAATCCAATGCATTTATTGGAAAGCTTTGAAGGAAACCAAACCACCTGCAAGCTTAATTAGGTGACTCCAATTACCACTTCCTAAAGTTATGACTCAGTATGATTGGGTAGTACCGTTTTTTAAAAAGCTCTCCATATAACTTGTAATTTTGTGCATATATATTTAATATATACTTATATGCATTGGTATTGCCTTTCCTGATAGACTGTAAGTTCCCTGAGGGCAGATATGATTTTATTTTTTCTTGGAATCCTTAGCATCTAACATAAACTCTGTCCCATAGTAGACATTAAGTAAATTTTTGATGAATAACTGATTGATTTAACTTTTTAAAAACTGCCCAAAACCATTTGACTTTAATGTGTGAGAAGTAACTTGGTGTAGTGGGATAACAAGGTTCAAGAATATTTGGGTTCAGGGGTCAGTTAAGTGGTGTAGTGTATACAGCACTGGCCCTGAAGTCAGGAGGACCTGAGTTCAAATGCGGCTTCAGACCAAACACTTGACACTTACCAGCTGTGTGGCCCTGGGCAAGTTACTTAACCCCAATTGCCTAAAAAAAAAAAATTTGGGTTCAAGTCCTGGCCCCACTGCATACTAGCTGTGTGATAAAAGTAAGGCCTCAACTCCTACATTTATAAAATAGGATTAATAATACTTGTACTACCTCACAGAATTATCAGGAAAGCATTTTATAAATGAAGTGCGATTTTCCTTCATTCTAATGTACTCCACAGATTCTCTATTTATCTCTAGGGACTAATAATAATAATGATGATTACATTTACATAGGGCTTCAAGGTTTTCAAAACACTTTACAAATATTATCTCATTTAATCCTCACGACAACCCTGGGAGGTGGCCTCTACTACTATTCTCATTTCATAGATGAGGAAACTGAGGCAGACAGAGATTAAATGACTTGGTCAGGGTCATGCAAGTAGTAAATGTCAGAAGTTAGGTTTGAATTCAGTTCTTCCTTGACTCCAAGTACAACTGATAAAATTCTTACAGAAATTAGTCTATGAACAATAAGGTGGGATTTTGTGACCTAAGGGGTTCAGTGCTTCAGGCAAGCAAAATTGGAATATAGAACAGTTATAAGCTCTCATCCAGATTCCCTAGAGTGAAGCCCAAATCCCAATTCTCATAGGAGGCTTCCAGCTCGGTCCTTCATCACTTCAAGGCAGATGAAGCAAACCAAGTTTTATTTAGTCGAGGTACAGGACTTCAGAAAATAGAAACTCCATCTAGAACATTCATAGCTCTGAAATCACACAAAGTTCACACAAGCCTTTTTCTCTGAATGAATGAAAATTTAAATTCAGGGACTATTTCATTTTGGACTTTATTTTCCCAATGCCTTGCATGGTAACTAGCATATAGTAGGCACTTAATAAATTCTCATTGATTGATTGCTTGATTGACACACAAAGTTTCCAACCCAATTTTCATGATGATCAGTTATCTAATTTGCCAAACCTAACATCCTACCTACATTTTATTCTCCTTACCTAGTTTTTTTTTTCAAATTAAATGGTTTTCTGGATGCCTGCCACATATAGAAGTGGTTTATTTGTGAATAAATAAAGATTTGTTCTCCCATGCAGGCACAGTGGCTGAAATGTCTAAATTTGGCCTATTATCAGACAAAGGCAGAGTCCCTTGAATGGAAAGGAGATTTTTTTTTAAGAAGTCAGCCAGTTTCTATTGGGATACTGCTTCTATATAGCCCTAGTGATTTCCTAGTCGAACGCTAATTCACCTATAAATTTCCTGTTTTATATGGAGTCAGCTTTCATTTCACCTAGAATCCACTTCACTTCCTCCAGGAGCCTGCCTCACAATTTAATACATCCAGGAGCACATCAATAAAACACCGAGTGATTTGACAGGCCAACTTTTGTCACTGCATCTCAGAATCTCACTGGTTGTTCAGGATGACCACGAAAACTCTGTTAACCTGGCACCAAAAACAGCAGAAAGGAGAAATTTCACCAGAGATCACCATTCCTTATCATCTATCCCAGGTAAGGAATCAAGAGTGTCTCTCCATATTGGTCTACATGTAAAAAAAAAGGGGCCTCTGACAAGGCCATGAAAGGCCATCAATGTTTTCTAGTCTACTTACTTTGAGTAAGGAGACTTGGGTTCACTGCACATTTATTTAACTAGTCTGCAGAAATACATATGGGAAAGGGACTTGAATGAAAAAATGGGATCTTCTTAACAAGTCCTATCCAATTACTAGGTACATGCTTGTTATGATTTCCAATTTGGAAGCTTAATCATAGTGTCACCTATTGAAAATTAAAGCATTGGAGGAAAACCCTCATTAAGCTTTTGATTTCAATAATATAAGCCCCATAAGAAATTCAATGTATTGTTTCCTCCGTAGCATTCACTAATGGCAGCTGTCAATATCTACCAATAATCGATCACATGCATTGCCCACTCTGGTTGGTCTTAGGGATGAATCATTTTAGGTTAAATAGTTCAACTAGATATCAGTTATCTGACTTGGCAAGATCAATGGTCCTGAATTCCTTCAACATGTGTGTTTGTTGTTCAGATATCTTCAGGAAGTGAAAGAATAGGGTTTGACACATAGTAGGTGCTCAATATCAATTTAATTGAAATATAGCCAAGTCACCAGTTTCATCTCATTGTGGATTGTTGGGAAACATGTTTTCTGACCTTCAAAGAGCCTATTAGAAAGTATCCTAAAATAATCTACCTGCAAAACACATTTAAGTATAACTCTCTTTCTAAGAGCCTATGGCTAGATGGCCATAATGGATAGAGTGCCAGGCCTGGAGTCAGGAAGACTAATCTTCCTGAGTTCAAATTTGGCCTCAGACGCTTATTAGTTGTGTGACCCTCAGCAAGTCATCTAATCCTGTTTGTCTCAATTTTCTCATCTATAAAATGGGTTGGAGAAGGAAATGGCAAATCACTCCAGTATCTTTTCCAAGAAAACCCCAAATGGAGTCGTGAATACTGGAAACCACTGAAAAACAACTCTTCCTAAGAATTTTAATGAGTTTTAAAGAGGGGTTAGCAAACTACAGCCCCTGGACCCAATTTGTCTCACTGTCTGCCTTTGCAAGCTACGATCATTCTAGCAAGTCAGAGGCTGGGCCAGATTTGGCCCAAAGTTTGCTAACCTCTAATTCAGACTAAACAACATCAAATGCCTTTCCACCAGCATGATATTATTAATACTATAAACAAAGAATAACCAAATAGCAACTGACATTTATGTAGGCCTTTAAAGTTGACAGAGTCTTTACATAGATCATCTCATTGTAAGTATCCCGATTTTCCAGCTGAAGGAACTGGGGCTCAGAGAAGTTGTGACTTGCTCAGGGTCACACAGCTAGTAAGTTAAATTCTGGAGTCTGGATTTGAACCCAGAGCTTTCTGATTCCAGATGCAACCTTCCCTCTACTTTATTATGCCTCCTGGCTCAGAGAAGTTCATAGGCGGTTAAAGAAGTGTCTAAGTTGCCTGGTCTTCTAGCCACTCCTGCTCCCAGATTTTTGTACAGGATCACAGAATCAGAGGATCACCGAACCGCTGAGAAGGTAAGGATCTCAGATGTCATCTGACCCAACATGTCCCCACCAAGAAGCACCTCTAAGCATTCCCATGAAGTTGTCATTCAGTCTTTGAAGCTCTCCAGTGAGACAGAACCATTCCCATTTTGGATATCTCACTGAAGGTTAGAACTAGACCAGCCGATAAATATCATCCAAGCCTAAGTTTACAGAAAACCAGGGGTACGCAAGAGCCAACTCAAACCTGCTCCTGAGAGTTCATTGAAAATTTTCAATGGGAGCCTTTGGAAATCATCAAATGCTAAAAATCTGGGCTTGATTTATCTTTTTGTCAATTGCCTAGACTTAAGAAAGCAATGAAGAAAATGCTAATCATTCGGATTAAACTTAAAAGTATGTTATGCATATTTTTCTGGTAAGTCAGTTGTTAAACATTTACCAGCACACCCCCGCAGAAGGTGCTCACTGCTGCAGAGCAAAAAGTGTCCTTGTTAGAATTTCTGTTTTATTGCCCTCAGTTGCTCTTTCAAAACTTCTGTTCTCATGCCACCAATATCTCCTTTATACTCTCCCCAAATATATGTCCTCTCCTACTTTACTGAGAAAAGAGGCCATCTGCTACGAGCTCCCTCTTCTCCCTGTGTCTTGCCCAACTTCCCCTTTACATGTCCCCTTTGTCCAGAGGTGGGGAAACTGTGGCCTTGAGGCCAGAAGTGGCCTTGTAGGTCCTCCGGTGTGGCCTTTTGACCAAATCCAAGTTTTACAGAACAAATCATTTTATTAAGTGGATTTATTCTGTGAAGTTTGGATTCAGTGAAAGGGCTGCCCTCGAGTACTTAAAGGGCCACATGTGGCCTTGAGACTGCAGGTTCCCTACCCCTGCTAGGCCAAATCTTCTACTTATCCCCTCACATCTCCTCTGGGGGCTTGCCCCATCAATCATCTGCTCTTTCCATTGCACCACAGCTACCACCTCATATTTTTCTTTTTTCTTAATTTTTCTCACTTTGTTTTGCAGTATGACCTCAGAGTAAAGAAATTAATGTCTATGAAGGTACTGAGTCCCCAGTTATCAATAGCTTAAGGAATGACAAATAAGAAGAGTTTAGAGTCTTGGTATAGAGTTAAAGCAATTAGATTCAAAGTTAAGAGGTTTATGTCCTAGTCCCAGCTCTCCCTATAATTTGCTAGAACACTTGGAATAAGTCACTGACTCTCTGACTCACTTTCCGCATTTGTAAAATGAGAATATTGGACTATATGATCTCTTAGGTCATTCTTCAACTCTCAGGTTCTTATAATTTCCATTTCATTTCTTCCCCCAATATAAGAAAATCCTCTTTAGGCCACAGTTATTTTCTCTACTCTAGAGAGTTTGATTTTAACACACACACACACACACACACACACACACACTATCAAAGTCCAAATGGATTGTATTATTATTATTATACATTATAACATATAATGTATAATAACATTATATATTATTATACATTATATATTATATCAACATTACCATGTTGATTCAATAGTTTCTCCCTTATATAATTCTTCCCTCTTCTCTCTCCTATTTGGGGAACAGAGGAGAATAAAAAAAAAATTTTTTTTGTATCATTTCTTACCCTCCCATATTCCTACTTTGAGGAAGTGACCAAGGCTTCCAGTAGAGGCATCTTTAGGGTTTAAAGAGCATCAATCAGTTTTACAGCTAGGAAGCAGGGTTATCTACAGCAATAAAACTTAGAGAGCCCTACTTTCATTTTAACTGGGTTCTCTCCATGGCTGGACCTAGGAGGAATTACAAAGCAGGCAGTTTGTCACTGGCATCCACTGTGCCTCCTCTCAGGTAGCATTCTTCACTTTAGGTAACCAGGTTCTCGTCTTGCCTCTTGGCCACCCAGACACCCTGCTATAGAGTACCTCCTGGTTATTCACTATGCTATGGATCAACCAAAACTTGCTTGTCATCCAGAAAGGCTCTTATGAACTAATTCATACTGAAGTGTTAATAACTTTCAAAATGTTCATGTATTACACTTCTCAGGTTGTATCTTCATCCTCAAAAATTAAACTGTTAATAATGAAATATCAGATATGAACAATAAGCTTTTGGGGAAGAAATTTTGGAGGCAATAGTGTTTTCCTCATGACCTTCAAAACGTAACACATAAGGGCCATCCTGGACCTTTTTCTTCCATTACCAAACATGAAGTTGAATGTGCTTTATCCTGACCAGAAGGTTAAATGGAAGTAGCAGTCAGCAGCACCTGGCTATAAGTCATTAGCAAGAGAAGGGTATGAGGGTCATGAATGCCCCTCCCCAAATGTCTCTTTCCCATTTCCCATCTCTTTATTTCCTTCCTCCTCCTCAGACTCTCAGTGAACTCGGTGCTACTCCATTTATAGTGGATACCACTGAATACACATTTGGGCATTTAAGAAAATATTTCAATGTGCCTCCAACTTAGGAGAAGACTCTAGGGCAAAGGTGGGGAACCTGCGGCCTCGAGGCCACATATGACCCTCTAGGTCCTCAAGATCATCCCTTCAGTCAATGGGAGGAGTTGAGGACCTAGAGACCCCCATGTGGCCTCGAGGCCACAGGTTCCCCACCCCTGGACTAAGGTAACCTGAGGCTGCATTAGCGGCCTGGCCCTGCTTCCCTTGGTTTTATTTGACATTTGAATTGAAGTCCTAAATAAAAACACTACCTTTCAGTCATCAAGGCTAATGATCTTCTGACAAATCCTCTTTCTCAATTTTTCCTCTATAACAAATAGGCTTCCTTATAAAGACCGACTCCTTCACATGTGGAAATTATTCTCTAAGTCTTTAATTCAAGCAACACTGTTTAGAAAAAGCCTTAAATGAAAGGGAAGGAGATCTAGACTGAGATATCTAAATTCCATTGAACATCTTCATCAATTCCCATTGGAACTTTGGTGACTCATTTCCTCTTATTAAAGGGGTAGAGGATCTGAACAAATAAAGGTGGTATGTTGACTCTGCCCCAGATGCTCTAAAAATTTCCTCTCCTCCCCCTTCAGAGTGAAAATGCCAAGGGGAAAGAGGGGAATTATGTGAATAAATATATTATTATATGTTTAATAATAATTTAATAAGAAGAACAAATAATATGCGATCAGAATAATTACTTGACCACACAAAGAAGGTAGAAAGGAAGTGATTAATATTCATTTTTATTAACCTCAGATTACTGAGATGATTCTAACAGCAAGTCTGACTACAACAGATGAAAATGCTTGAGTAGAAAGAGGGAGAGCTTCAAATGTTTGTCAAATGAAATATAATTTAACAAAACATACATAAATAACTCATTATCAAATTCAAGTATGTGTTCCCCTGCCTCCCGCCAAAAAAAGAGTTTAATCAAGATTATGTAATGAGGCTAAGTCTAATTTGTGGTTTAAACAAAATGTGGCTTTGGAGTTTTGGTTTTGATCAAAAATAAAGGGTTCATTTTTTATAATTCAAGATAGGATGACTGCCACAAAAACATAGCATGGATATAATATATGATGATGGGTACAATTTTTGACAACCTTGAAACATATACTCAGAACTCATCTCATCTTGGTTGCTGTTAATTATATAAATATATGCCATATATTGAATTATATCATAGAGTAAAAATACCTACAAGAGTAAATACAAGTTAATAAATAGGAATCTACAAATATATTTTAAATAATCACGATATATTATCCTGTGACTAACCTATTAGAAGAAACAAACAAATCTTAGACTAGCCCAGAAAATGTACTCTATGATAAGGCTAACAATATGATGTTCTTATTAGTAGAGCTGTCCCACTTAGAGGAAATGTCACAAGAACTTTGGAAGAAAAAAAAACAGATATGGACCTCTCTCAGAGAAGCAAAAGCAAATGAGAAACATTTAAGTTAACTTGGTGATCATCTCAGCAATTAAAGTGATTTCATTTACTGTATCAGTAATAATTCAATTCAACAAACATTTATTATAGATCTACCATGTGCCAGGTCTGCTACTAGGCACTGGGAAGACAGAAGAAAAAAAATGAACCAATCTCCGCCCTCGAAGAATTTATATTCTAATAATAATGATAAGATGTCTTACTATGATACAACACATCACCGTCTCCAAAGTATTTTCACACTGATCCGTGTGAAGAGAGCAGAGGAAGGATTCTTATTCCCATTTTGGAGACGAAGAAACTAAAATTCATAAATGTGAAATAATTGTTCCAGTTGCAACACAGCTGGCAATTGACAAGCCAGAAACATAACTATCAATTTTTTGGGAGAGAGAGACAGAGAGAGACACAGAGACAGAGACAAAGAAGAGGGTAGAGAGAGAGAGAGAGAGACAGAAAGAAACAGAGAGAGAGTGAGAGCAAGCTTTTATTAAACACTATGTGTTGAGCACTGTGTTAAGTTCTGGGGATACAAATACAAATAGTACAAAACACACCCAGGACAAGTGACACAAAATATATCCTCAAATGACACAAAATGTACTCTCAAATGCTGCTGGGGATTCTGGAACCAGAGTATGGGACATGGTAGCATGGGGAAGGGTTAATATGGAATGGGACCACCAGCAGGACATCTACCTTCTAATTGTTCTTGCTAACTGGATGCCCCTTGAGTCAAAATCTGACCTCAGACACTTCCTGGCTGTGTGTCTTAACTTAACCCTGTTTGCCTCAGTTTCCTTATCTGTAAAATGAGCTGGAGGAGGAAATGACAAAACCACTCCAGTATCTTTGCCAAGAAAACCCCAAATGGGGTCATGAAGAGTCATACACAACTGAAACAAATGAACAGCAACAAACTAGGTGCTAAGTATTGCTACGTTGCTTAAAAATCCCCTGTTCTCCTATCCTAGTTAAAGCTTTGAATAAATTTGAGATGAGGACCCAGTTATTCTGATCTTTAATCCAGGGCTCAAGCCACTAACATAGAACTTAGAACATGAAACTGTGAGATTTTTACCATTTAGCACTGAATTATATTGTTATTTCCATATGCTTGGGATGTCATCAGTAGGTTTTTATTTCCAATACAGATTATTATAATGTATTTGTCCAATGCAGCCCATGTTGAACACAGAAAAAGCAAGCATTTCCTCCTAAATCCCCTTTTTTAGAACCTTAAAGCTTTTTTTTTTTGTCAAGGAGTCATCATAAATTTAATAATAGTAGATAGGAGGGAAAACCATCTGAATGCATGGAAGATAATTTTGAGATGCTATAGTACCTTTGCATGCTAGTTTCATTTCTAATACTTTATAAAAAATAAGAATTTTTAAAACTCTATTTTGAATGATAGATATATTCTGGGTAGGATGTTAATGTGCTCAATTTAATTTCTCAGCACATCTTCATTCCATTTTTTTTTGCCAAGGAAGAAATTATCAATATCACTTGAGATTGAGTCAAATATTTTATTGATGGCATATAATGAATTTGAAAATAAATAAATAAAATTAATTCACTTGTGTTTCTTCCATAAGTACTACAACTAATGGGATGTTATTACATCTTGGGCAAGTCATGTGTGGCTTTCTCATGCAGTTATATTTCCCAGAGAAAATAAATGGAGGCACTGACTGTCTGAATATTATCAGTGAGTTGATGTGTTCAATGATCCCATTCATTTTACCTGATGTGATTTTGGCCATTACAGGTATTTTGTAACTCCTGTATCTTTTATTGTCTTCTCTCCAAGAAGAAATAATGTTCTATTTATCACCTAATACTGACTTACATTTGTATAACTCTTTGCAGAACGCTCCCACTCCTGTCATTTCAGCTGATCCTCACAACAATTCAGAGAGGGGCAGGGCAGGTATAGTTCCCATTTTACAAGTGAGGGAACTGAGGCTCAGAAAGTTGAAGTGACTTGCTCAAGGTCACCTAGTATGAAGTAGAGCTAGGACCATAATCCAGGTATCATGGCCCAACATTCTTTCTACTACCATCCATGCTTTTTTTTTTATCTACCTTTCTCTCCTCTAGTATTGTTCTTCTAGGTATGTCTTTACACTTAATGATATGATTTTATTCTTGTTGCTTTTTATCTCACCCAGAACTATAGAGTCAGACCTTAGAGACTTTATGTGACTCTCCTTTTTAGGGAATTATAGGTAGTCATTGTTTTTAATTTTTAATTTTAATTTTTCCTACCCCACATTATCCAGTGGTGAAGGTTAGCTGAGCATAATAGGCAGTGAATATACAGGGAGTTCTTTGATCCTTCTCCTTCCTGTTCCTTATTGTTGGTGGAGTAAGCAAAGTATCATCTGCAACTTACAACTCCTTCAAACCCTATATTCTATAGATGAGGGCATAAAATTACCCCACAGCCAAAACATTTATGCCAAAGAGTAGAGACAGTCCAGAGGCCCAATTGGTCATCACCTTATGTTCTAGGGGAAGCTCCAAGCCCTTTTTAGCTCTTTTATGCAGTATAGGTATTTGGAAGAAACCTCCAAGGCCATCCCCATCATTTTACAGATGAAGAAACTGAGGCACAGAGAGGTTAAGTGACATGCCTAGGGTTACACAGTAAGCATCTGAAGCAGGATCTGAACCTAGGGGTTCTTAACTCCAAGTCCCATGCCCTAGCCATTACACAATGTTGACTCTCAGAACTGAGCTTGGAAATGTGTTAGTCAACAGCACCTCGTTCAATTCATCAGCCAGAAGATTGTGTCTTTGGAAATCTCATTGCCACCCACTGGAACATAAAGGGACAGCCATAAAGGAAATACAAAGGTATTCATTTCTAGATTAGACCATCCCCTTAGGTCCAAGGTGTCCTCTTGCTACAGATGGGAAGGTGAGAAGAGTAATGGTGATCCACTTCATCTGCAACCTGGAGAATATAGATCAAATGGACTCTTCCTAGTGAACCCAGACTAAAAGTTGGGTAAGATATTCATATCCTCATCTATAGAATATAGGGTTAGAAGGAGTTGGATTAAATATACAGTGTAAGCTCCCTGAGGGCCAGAGCCTGTGTTATATTTTGCCTATCTCCTGTGCTTTGCATATAATAGGAACTTAACAAATTTTTGTTGAATTAGATAATCTCTAAGGTCCCTTCTGACTCTCACAGTCTGAATTTATGTATCTATAACACCTTAAGTAGGAAATCTCACTAACAATGGGTCCCCTGGTCCCTCTGGTCAGTTAGAAGACTCTCAGAGATGCTCCAAAGACCCAGGGCTATGGGTAGACCTCCAAGGAATAGGTTCACCAGAGGAATTCATTTGCCCACATGGCCAGATGTTACTTCTCTGACCCCCACACCATATGGGAAAGTTATGTAAATGCTAATAGATGAATTTAAAAACATGTTCTTCATTGTTTCATTATTCACAATGGCAGAGAATCATAATCTGTACAAAATGCTGAATGATCTACAAAGGTTACCCTTTGTCATTATAATAACCTCCAGGTCCTTAAAGTAGAGGGTTAACCATGGATAAGGTGGCTGAGGGGATTGGGGAGCAGCATTGCTATTCTGGCAATGTCCAAAAAGAGTCTAGGGATGTTAAAAGTGAATTAAAACATTGTTCTCTGCCCCTGTGGGGTAGCAATAACCATGCTAAGAGTACAAACACAACCTTGATACAAAAACAAACTGTTGAAACAAAATTTATCAAAACAAAACAAAAAATTCAGTCCTTTGAACAATATAAGAGATTCAATAAAACAGTAGGAGTAAACATTAGAGAAACATGAGTAGGAGACATGGCCTCAGAATTAATGAAACATGTGGCAGGGGTAATATCCTAACCCAACTCCTCCATGCAGGTTAGGCTACTTTTTCCTTAAAAGGTATTGAGAGAATCCTTGAGATTTGATTGATTCCACTTCCTCATTACCTGAGTACAATGTAACCATGACAACCTGTGGGGCACTTGGAGGCTTGGCTGGTGGATCATGATGGATAATTCAAGCAAGGGAATTTGCCTGAGAATTCACTCAACTGAATCAACTCATGTTATCCTCAAAGCCTATCCTTATTGTATATCCTTCTCCTGCCATGGCTAAGTAAATCTCTTTTTGTTAACTGTTGAATGGTTTACAAGTGTCTCATTTAGTTTCAATATTGAATTGAAACTACCAGGGGAATAGCTCAACTCAAGTCCAGCCCAAAACAGAAGAGTAAGGGGGGTGGGGTAGCAGATCCAAGACTTCAGGGATAATGCATAATTCAGATAATCTTCCCGTAGATGATCAAGGATAGACTGCATAGCTTTAGCAAGGACTAGGTTTGAGATGGGGTAAATTTAACACATAAAGTACAATGCATGTTTTCATAATTTACTGCTATCTTTTGTTTTTTTATCACTCACATTAACCAATGTATCCCTCCCCATCTCTCAAGAGCCATCCCTTAAAATAAAGAATAAAAGGCGCGGGTAGGTGGTGCAGTGGATAGAGAACTGGCCCTGGAGTCAAAAGGACCTGAGTTCAAATCATATCTCAGACTAGATACTTGACACTTATTAGCTGTGTGACCCTGGACAAGTCACTTAACCACAGTTGCCTTGCAAAAAAAAAAATATAATAAAGAACGAAAAAGAGGGAGGCAGGGGATGGGGAAGGAAGCAGGGTGAGGGCAGCAACAGTTCAGTAAAATTAATCCACATATCAAACAAAACTGTTATTATGTCTAGTGTTCCACTCACTAGTCTTTTACCTCTGCAAGGAAAGAAAATAAGTACATTCTCAAATATCTTTTTTGGGGTCAAGATTGGGCATTGTAATTTCTACAACACTAATTTTCATTTACTATGTTCTTTCCATTAATGTTGTTGCAGTCATTGTACATAGTGTTTTCCTGGCTCTACTTAATCCACAGGGCAGAAGTTCATTTCTCTTTTTTAATCTGAGATCTCCTTGGTAAAGGGAAGCCTGAAACTCCCTCTACCAAAGCAGATTGGTTCCTTTTTCACAAGTGATAGTCTTAGAGAGTTGCCTAGGGCAATATGAGGTTAAGGGATTTGCCCAGGGTCACACAGCCAGTATGTGTCAGAGTCAGGTCTTGAAAACAGATCTTCCTGGCTCCAAGACCAGCTCTCTATCTACCACTCTACATTTTCTCTCATATGAATAATTTCTTACAGCAAAGCAATAATCTGTTACATTCATATACCACAACTCATTTAGATAGTCACCAGCTGATGGGCATCTACTTTATTTCCAATTCTTTGATTCTATTAAAAAAAATGTTGCTATTAATATTTTGGTGAATGTGGGACCTTTCTTTTTACCTCGGTGAGAACTCTGGGCCAAAGAGTACAGACACTTTACTGATTTTCTTAGCATAATTCCAAATTGCTTTCCAGAATGGTTAGAAAATGGTGCATCTACCAATACCTTTACCGTGCCTTTCTACAACCTCTCCAACCTTTATTATTCCCATTCTTTTTTTGCCATGTTTGCCAATTTGCTGGATGTGAAGGAAAACCTCAGAGCTATTTTGATTTGTATTTCTATTATTATTAGTGATTTGGGGGCATTTTTCATATATTTGTTAATAGTTTCTAATTCTTTTGAAAACTATACATATCCTTTTGACAACTTGTCTACCAGGGAATGGTTTTTGGTCTTACATTTCTGTGTAAATTCCCTATTATATCTTTATATTTAGATACATTTAAATACATCTTAAACATTAAACCTGAAAGGGTCAATTTAATACAAAGGAAGCATAGTGTCATAGAAAGAGTACTGCCTTCCGAGGTGGGAGGCCTGGCTTCATAATCATGACTTTGCCACTTCTGAACTTTGTGACTTTGAGCAAGACTTCCCCTCTCTAGGCCTCAATTACTTTTAATGTTTCTTCCAACTCTGACATCCTGTGAGTCTTCATTCATACACAAATACTCCACTCCAAATGTGCCAGTATAAGGAGAGCTGCAGTCCTAGTCAACCTTGGGCCCACCCACCAAATGTCCCCAAATGTTCCTCATACTAGACAATGGGAAATAATCATGGCCAGTTTATCAGCTTTTTGCTTGAATGTGACTTTTTTATAATAGCCTAAAAAACATTTCTAGGTGCAATCTATCTATGTATACTAATGGGGGAGAATGTGAATCCAATTAGCTTCAAATTTAGCTCATAATGAACTTATCTCATTTTGCTACCAGCTCAGCTCTCATCATGTGGCAGTAATTAACCACTGGGGGTTGTCACTCCCAGACACATGACACAGAGATCCTCCCAGCCCAGGCCCTTCAAACCCTTGCAGAATTCATTACCCTGACAGTGTGAAAACCCTTCACTTTGAATACCACAGGGCACCAACAAAAATTCTCCCTTTATCTACCTGATTACAAAAGAAAGAGATGAAGCCACTAGAGATGTAATTAATTACTGTAAAGGATATATGAGAAAATGGAGGGGATTCAGGTGGTAGTGGGATGGCTGGTGAAGCCCCTGTCTCTGTGTTTCACAGCAAAAGTGTTATACATTACAGTGCAGAGAGAAGACTTCACACATTGTACCTTCGGGACACCATGAGATGATATTGCACATGGTAAAATCAATGGGGAATACCATTCATCTAAGTGTAAAGGGAAAGGTGCAGTTAGGGGCTAAGTGGGGAGGAGGGTGGGGTTTGAACCAGTCTTGGGAATATGAGGAAGACTTCACTATTTCAGTAGTATGGTGACTGCTAATGTCTTGCAGTTGCTTATATACCAGGCTTTCCTTTCCAGGAATGAGCATTGTAGCAAATCCAGCCCAGAACACATGTCTCTGAATATCCCCCAGGAAAAGTCAAAATGGTAAGCCATTCTAGCAAGCAAATGTAGCCATCATGAAAACTATCTGGTTCAGAGATGGAGTATAACTAACAAAAGCTGGTAAGAATATATTTGCTAGGTGCCTTACAAATCTAATCCAAAGAGTTTTAAAAAAATAGAAGAAGACTGCCTACATTTATACCTTAAACTAAATACCATAGACCATGGTCTCCAAATTTTTTTGAACATGTACCCACAAAGATAAAATTGTGATCATTCCCCCACAAAATGTACACATTTACTCACAAATTAGATATATGTACTTATGTGAGGGATTGTCTGATGTTGGCTATGTGCCACGTGGGGGTTGTGGCAAGATGGGGCAGGGACAAGATATTAGGAAGTAACCGGAGCTCACGCTCCCGAGGCAGGGGGCTGTGCCATGTGGAGTTGTGGTGAACTGGGGTAGGAACAGGATATGGAGAAGTATCTGGAGCATGTGCTCCTGAGGCAGGGGGCTGTTCCACGTGGGAGTGGGACGGCAGAGAACGAGCTCCCTTTGTCTAGTCCTCTCCCTAGGTGCAGCGCTAACCCCAGACGTCTCCTTCCTGTATCCGGGCCTAGCCTCCTGTGTCACGTCCTCTACCTTGGTGCAGCGCTAACCCCAGACATCCCCTTCCGGTATCTGATCCTACAATCTATGACTAGTAGGCGGGCTGAGGAGGAGGGGCTAGGAAGGTATATGGGGGTGGTAGGGGTCGGAGCTCGCTCTCTTGCTCCTGCTCTCTTGCTCTGGCTTTCCTGCTTGGCCTTGCTGTGATGGCCTCTGAATAAAGCTCAAGTGTTTGCACCTCCTGATTGGCTCATCTCTGTGTTTATCCGGGTGGGCACCGAAGACTGGTAAGTATGACCCTGGCAGCCTGCTCCTTATAGGAGGAGAGTGCACGGCGCGACTGGCACATACTTACATTATAGAACCTACACAAGAAAGGACATTTCATAAGGATGAGATAAGTCGAAAAAACTATTTGATTCTAGAATCAATGGGGAGCCATTAGAGTTTAGTGAGTAGGGGAGAGATGTGGTCAGACCTGTTACCATTAGGAAAATCACTTAGGCAACTTTCTGGAGGAATATTCTGAGAGAGGTGAGACTTGAGACAGGAAGACCAATTAAGAAACAATTGCAATCATCCAGGTGAGAGGTGGAGAGGACTTAATTAGAATATGGCTGTGTGAATAGAGAGGTGAACAAATGCCAGATATATTGTAGAGGTAGAAATGAAAAAAATAGCAACTGATTGGATATGCAGAGTGAGAGCAGGGAGACCACTGCATGAAGAGGAGCTCTACTTCTCCATATGTATATGTGTAGATAGATATAGAGGTATGCATGCATGTAGATGTATGTAGATGTAGAGTTATATGTATACACATGTATTATATGTGTGTATATATGTATAAATATATGGAGGAGAGAAGATAGAGACAGAAAGAGAAACAGGAGGGGGGTAAAGAGAGAAAGGGAGAGAGAGAGAGAGAGAGAGAGAATCTTATACTTGGGAACAAAACAAATCAATTTCACAAGTGCAAGAAAGAGAAAACACGGTTAGGTAGTTTGTCTGAAAAAAAGATCTGGGGCTTTTAGTGGACTACAAGTCACTTAGCCTATGTTTGCCTCAGTTTCCTCAACTGTAGAATGAGGATAAAAAGGGGAGATGACAGTGGAATGTGGCAGCCAAAAAAGATAATGTGATCTTGGGCTGCATTAAGAAAGACATCTTCCAGGAACAGAGAGGTCATACAACCACTGTTCTCTGCCATGGTCAGACTACATAGGGAGTTCTAGGTGCCATGGTTTAAAAGGAGCATTGAGAAACTGGAGAGTGTCCAGAAGAGGGTGATCAGGGTGATGGAAGGTCCTCGAGCCCATGACAAAGAAACATGTTTAGCCTTAAGAAGACTTGGGTAGGGGGAACAGGATAGCTATTTTCAAGTCTCTGAAGACATGACATGTCGAAGAGGGGTTAGGTTTGTTCTCTTTGACCCTAAAGGGCAGAACCAAGAGTAATGGCTAGAGTTAAAGAGATAAATTTAGACTTGATGTCAGGAAAGACTTCCTAACAATTAGAACTGCCCCAAAGTGGAATGAACTACCTCAAAAGGTGGAGGGCTCCTCCTCCTTAGGGATTTTCAAGCAGAGGCTGGATGACCACTTTGTCCAGTGTGCTTTAGTGGGCATTCCTTTTGTATGTAGATTGGACTTGAAGGGCACTGAGGTTCTTTCCAATTTTCAAATTCTCTGGTTTTTTGGTTCTCTGGATCAAAATCTCTTCGTCCAACTGATACAGAAGCAATGTCAGGCTCTTGCAGAGCCTCCAGATTATCTATGACCATCAATTATTATTGGAAAGAGAGATAGTGTCATATTGTCCTATGAGCTTCAGAAATGGAAAAGCTATGGATACTGGTCACTCCATTTATTTCTAAAGCTTGTTTTCACTAAGGAGTGGATTCCTCCCATTTTGTACCTACTACTTTTATTCCTACTTTCCCATTAGCACCCAATCAAACTGAAAAATTGGATTTGTGTTTCTTTAAAGGCTCAGAATAGTGAAAAAGTGCTGCTTTCAATGTAACTTTCAAGCACTGTGGATAAGGCCTCCCTAATCTCTCCATAAAGGTAAGTCAATAAACAGCTCTTGAATATAAAAAACAAAAATGAAAAACAAAACTCAACTAGATTAAGTTGATTTATATTGAGTGTGATATTCTATTAATTTTTTTTCTCTGTGACTCTCCTTGGGGAAAAAAGTTCCCAACCTTGGTGTTGAATCTTAGAGTAAACCTGGTTGAATCTGTTCACTAGGACATTCCCTGGAAGTTGCTTCCCCCTACCCTCAGTAAACTCACGATAAAAATTGATCACTTTAGAATCATAAATGGGAAGGATACTTGGATGAAGTTCATCTAATTCAATCCCTATTTGCAGAAGAGGAAACAAGGCTAGAATTGGATGTGTCCAAGGTCATCAAAGCAAGGACTAGAAACTATCTCCTGACTTATTGCCCATTCATTACTACTCTTCCCATCCCTCCCTGACACCTCTCTTGGCACTTGTCATTTGTCCCTTTTGCATAAAGGAGGGAAAACAGGATGTGCTCCCAAAAGATATGAATTATTTGAGTTTTCTTATTGTATTATGGACAAATGGGATGAAATTTCTATGTTAAATGGACATATCATCTGCACACAATTCAGAACTATCTATTTGAACTTTTTAAATTTTAAATGAAAATGTAACATGCTATTGAAAGAAATAAATTCATTCTTTTCTGGAACAAAGACCTTTATGATATCTGGGGTGTGATATGCTCTTGGGGCTATATTTAACTCAACATGGGAGTTCTTTCTGTGAAACAAAGGGTAGAGCAATTCCCTTGAAATGCCTAATCACCAATATTGCTCATTCTATGAAGCTCCAGACAAGAAGCACTGTGACCTCATGGAAAAAAGCCTTGGGAGTTGGCTAAGAAAACCTCAGCTCTGTAGAAGCTTATCTCCTTGCCTGTCTTGATCTGGGTTTCCATTGTAGCAAAGGCTTAATGATACCTGATCCTCACTTGTTGTTTTAGATACCTGCTCTTTGGCTCTATGCAGCTGGATGATACATGCTCTGGCACCTGCTAAAGGGCATGAGTGGCCAGAGGTTCCTGATTGATCTCTTCCCTGTGATAGCAGATTTGGGAGGGGGCAGTTGCTAAGCATATGCTCTGACAACTTCTATTGACACAGGTGTCCTGGCCTCTTAGTGAAGGATCTGGGCAACAAGAAGCTCCTAGTTGGGTCCCTTGGTTCCTACATTGTGGGGGAGGAGGCGGCGAGGAGGGGGAATTTTCAACAGGATGGCCACAAAACCAGGAAGAGGCTGGTTTTGGCCACAAAACAGGATGGCCACAAAACCATTCAAGAGACTTTAAAAGGAGTAAGTGACCTTGTCCTCTCTCTCACTCTTTGCAGTGTGCCCCTTTGGACTCCAGCATCTTCTCACCTTTGTGGAAAGGGGGTGCTCTATGCTGCACCCACTTGCCAAGTCACAGGTCCTTACACATATGTGTACCAAGGAAAACTTACAAAACTAACTCATTCATATAGGATTGCCACTTAATCCCTAAATAGCAATAATAGTATTTTACAACTATCTAGTCATTTTCCAGGAACTGACAGCAAAAACCAGACTTCAATTTGTAACTCATGGACACTTTTATGGGAGCTAATTTGGAGGGCAATGTGGTATATTGGAAAGATCACCAGAGTGGGAATCAGGAGACCAGTGCTGTGTAACCTTGAACAAGTCACTTAATTCTCTAGTTCTCCCACCTGTAAAATCAAAGTTTTGGACTAGATGAGTGCTAAAGTGTGGCCAAAGTCAGCTAGCACTTTGACAAAGAGGGCAGAAAGAGAGAGGAAAACAAAGGCATGAAGGGAACCTCATGAAACCATGGACAGAGGACAGAGCTGGGGATAAACTGCCTTACTCTTCTCTCTGGTCTATTTCATTCACTGGTTTTTCTCCCAGGGACACATTCACTGACCAAGATATGAAGGTTGACAAAAGAGGCCACTCTTTAGCTGCTGAATCGTGGATCAGTTCAGGCTGCTTGCTCTGGTGTGTCAAGCAGGTTGCTGTTCATTTGGGAGGAATGAGAGTCCCTTAGAGCTGTCGCCCCAGGGAAATTCCTATTAACCGCAGCTGTCTGCCTGTCCATTTGTGTGAGTTTCATGTATCTCCTTCATATACTACTGAATCTGGGTCTTAGGGAAAATTGTCCTGTGTGCATACCTGGGAAAGGGGCACTTCCTTTAATGGGGAGTCTTTCAGTTTGTGTTTATATCTGGGCAAAAAGAAGGACCTGAGAACCCACTGGAGCTGGTCACAAGCCCACTGGTATGAAGTGGTAAGGAAATTTGTGTCAAGTCCCACTAGTGAGCATTTTTTTTTGATAATATGTTTTGAGTCTCTCCCTGTTCCCAGTCTTGACCTCTGAAATGGAGCAAGATAGCATTTCTTCATAGGTTTCTCCCAGCTCCAATATTTGATGAAGATTCTAATGTATCTATAAAAATTAGTGCTTTTCCCACAAGTCAAAAAGTCATGAAGAATTTCGCTTTATTAGTCTCCTACATTAAGTAACCACCAGCCACTACTAAATGATTTCCTGTGTTGCAAAGCATGAGAAGAATATGGATGGGAGTGGAGAAGACAACTTTCAGCTCTTATGTTGCCCTGGTGTTTGTTATCACCAAACCTAGCGTGGCAAGCTTAGTCTTACCAGTTGACATTTCTGCAACCTAATTAGAGGCAGATAAAACAGTGGTAATGCCCAGATCAGCTGTAATGATTTTGTTAGTTCAATTATTCTTCTTGACAATTAGGTCTGACTGCAAAGGCCTCATAGGGACGTCAGAGCCCACTTCCTACAAAGCAGGTAATGTCACAGGTGTGACCATGAAATCAATAACGAGCCACAATTCTGGCAGAGGGCATCCAGGTCAGATGGAACAGCCCTTAAATTAAACATTGATAAGCAGAACACAATTATCCGTCATGTTTAAGTGCCTGCGTGAAATGAGCAGCCAGGGAATGGGAGCAGTGGGGGAAAAAGATTAGTGAAGGAGGTATTGAAATGCACTGTCCATAGTGTTGCTCTCAGGCTCTCACAGAAGCCCTATAATCTGTTCTCCAAGCCATAAAATTCAGATTAAGCACACTGCATTAAGATGATGGGCCCAGATGTGGCTTTGTTCCCCATTCCCTGTCTCACCTGGCTGCTAGCTCATTCTAAGGCGGAAGAGCACAGTGCCATCTTCAGTGATTTCTGTAATTGTGTGAGACGTAACCATATTCAAGGATGCATTAGACTAAAGATTGGGGTAAAGCTGATCAAGAAAAAAAGATCTGTCCAGGAAAATTAATGAATAATAACAAAGAAATCCCTTCTCCCCACCCCGCTTTGTTCACGTTAGCCAAGTAAAACTGGTTTATATCATGCAATAGGCCCTGAGAAATGCCTGAATTCAACTTGACTGATTTCAGAGCTTGCATTGGCTGTATACATTTTAAGTTCCAGAATTTACACTATCATTTCACTAAAAATTCTTTCCCAAGACCCTTTTCTTAATATATAGATCATCAAAAAAGTTTTTTGCACACAAATTGGCAACCCATGAATGGATGATGGTTTGGTTAGAAGACTTGAATCAAAGAAAGACATTGGCAGCCCCCAGGTAAAATTGAGCTGACCTTTCATATGATACAAAGATTTCATATATTAGGTCATCTTAATGACATAATAATCATGAGGATGGTTGACACACCCTATGTCACTGACAGAATTCAATGTAGAACTACTATACTACTCACACTCCTAAGATCCTGAGAGAGTCTTATTTATTGACTTCTCTAGGCAAAAAAAAAAAAAAAACAACAACCACCACCAAAAAAACCCTCAAATGACCTTGGACTTGATTAAAGATCATTGGAAGGAACACAGTAAAACTCTATTGTGACAGAGTTCATTATTGTTCAGATTGTGATATATTGTGGAATCTGATATGCTGTGCACATTTCCTGAAACACATACACAATAACACCTTACACATCTGGCTGTCGTAATTCTTGGGAATTATGGTGCTGTGCAAAGACTATTGAATTTAGAATCAGAAGACCTGGGTTCAAATCTCACATTTGCTACTTACCTACTTGTCCTAAGTCATTCTAACTCTGAAGGCTTTGGCTTCCCCACCTCTAAAATAAGGAGGTTGGACTAGAGCTAGGGCATGTCTGTGTTCCTTTTCTAACTTCAAATCTATGATCTCATGGACATCTAAGGACCAAGAAGGAAGCAGAGAAGGCCACAGTGAAGCCAAAATAGATGTCACAAAACCCAGGCACTAAAACTCATACACTTCACTTCTAGTAAAACATACATCCTTTATTTACCCTACAACCCTTATTAAAGGCCTATTTACTCTTATTTTAGATTCAAATCTGACAAGCTGCATATCTGGTTTCCCAACCCTCAGCTATTAAAAGCAGTAAATTAAAAGTGAAGAAGAAGGCTGTAAGAGGACAATACACTGATAGCACTAAAAGTGGTAGCTAATGGAGAAATAGGGAGGAAAACCATAAAAAGCAAACATGGGAATTTAAAAAAAATCATAGTTTGGGTAGTTAAGATTGCCCAAAGAGTTATTAAACTGCCCATACCATTTGACCCTACAATAGTACTACTAGGTCTGTTTTCCAAGATGATTAGGGGAAAAGGAAAAGAACCTATGTGTTCTAAAATATTGATAGCAGTTCTCTTTGTGGTGGCAAAGAACTGGAAATCCTAATATAACAATATGACAGGAAGCCTAGTGGAGTGGAGTAGAGCTGGCTGCAGAGGCAGGTTAACCTGGGTTCAAGTCCTACTCCGACATGTACTGGCTGTCATGAGTATACGTAAAGCATGACTTAGATGTGGTAATACTTTACAATAGAGCTATAAACACATCAACATAATTTACCAATCTGCAAAGAGTTCTTCCATGCTACAGATATCAACCTCAGCCTTGATATGAATAAAGACTGAAGCCTAATGTCTACAACAAGAAGAATAAGTCAAAAAATTGAGAGAATTATTTCATTTTTATGATCTAAACAAACTCATTATCTGTCTATTTAGCTAACAGGCTATATCTTGATTACAGGCCAATTGTTACCATGATCAATGAAAAGTTTAGAAGTATGTTAAAATGTTGACCGAGTTCATTGGCATAAAATGTAAGGTATTACATTTTATGCCAATGAACTCGGTCAATATTTTCACATTCAAATGCTTTTGATTGAGGATTAAAGCACAACCGAAACAAATTGTCATTTAGTCTTTGGAAAAGAAGCAGAGACAGTAGAAATAGAAGCACAAATGGGGCAGCTAGGTGGCACAGTGTATAGAGCACTGACCCTGAAGTCAGGAGGACCTGAGTTGAAATCCGGCCTCAGACCAAACACTTGACACTTACTAGCTGTGTGACCCTGGGCAAGTCAACTTAATCCCAATTGCCTAAAAAAAAAAAAAAAGAAAGAAACAGAAGCACAATTTAGGGATTTTTTTCATTATCCTACTCCAGGTATGAACCAGTATTCGAACCTTAATCTACTATGTACTAAGGGTTAAATCTAGACTAATGCTAGTATATATGTATATATGTATATATGTGCTTACATATATGTATATATGTATGTGTATACATACACATATTACATATTTATATAAACAGGGACCATGGAATTAGTATAGTATATTAAATTATAAATGGGATGGCAGGAAAACGGGAACTAGCTGCTAACCAAACAATTAATTGAAGCCTGCTTATATTTCAAATATTTTGTGAAGAATATTCACTTTAAGTAAGAAATCTGATTGAGAATAAGCCAGTAAGTGTACTTCCTGAGAATTTGTGAGATCCAACCACCCTATCTCTTTACTGAAAGGCAAGAGTGATGAGGAATCCCTCATCCTAAATTGACACATCTCTGTGCATGAATTTGTGTGTGTACATGTGTGCATGCCTGTATGTATGTGCACAGATGTTTGTAAGTAAGGGAGAGAAACAATGACCATAAAACTGCTGCCAATGCCTTTGACATTTGTATGCAAAGAGAAAACTTTATTTAGTCCCATTTTAAGGTTATTTCAGTTCATAATTTTCCCTTTTAAAATGCATGGAGGTCCTAACATTTCATAGAAATAACTTTCTATCATATTTTGAAACAATATTATACTAATGACCTTACATGATACATAGTTTCTAAAAGTAGATTATATTAGATTTCTTCCAACTCACAAAATTTGTAATTAATATCCACAAGTAGGTCCAGAATATGGAAAAGGAAGTTAGATTAGGAGGAACTGACAAAATCAAGGTGTCTCAAAAGTCTTAGTGCCATTTTAAGCTTTAATAACTTCAGAAATTTAAATGCTACAGAGTACCAAAAAACATTTAAAAGCTTAATTATTTAAATTTATTTTGTATTTATTTAGTTTTGTGAATTTTAAATAATAAATTTTAATTTTAACAAGATAGAGCACCCTGTCATTATACATCTCTTGTGAGAAAGTTTTTGGATGACACTTTCCTCAGATCTTTTCTTGTGAGATCACATCAAAACTGTCATTTGTAGCAAAACTTTTGGATTTTTTTAAAGGTAAGGATTACAAACGCAATCCTTTCAGTCACTTAGTAGCACCCGATACGTTTTTACAAAGTTTGAAAATTGACTAGAGCAATGGATATCACAGAACAGTGGTTACATAAAATTTCAATAAGAAATACAAATATTTTAAAATTTTACATAATTAGGCTTTCAAATGTAATTTTTGTAAGTTTGCAGCATTTAGACTTCTGAGGTTAATAAAGCTCAATACTTCACTATGGCTTTTGGGACACCAGTACAGAAACATAACATCGATCCAGAACTCAATTATCTGATAAATAATCTTATATATCTGGAACATGGCAGAAAAAAAAGAAATAATCAAAAAAGGTCTCTAAACAAACAAAACAGATGCCATTAAACCTATGTACTAATACAGGAGCATTTCATTTCCAGGAAAATTCTTCAGCCCCCCTCTTTTCTATTTAATAAGTAATTCCAACAAATGAGGTTCTCTGATTGCCTACTTCATAGCAGACTAGAAGCAATGAGTTATAAGTAGGGAGAAGAGATATTTCAGCCAACCAACCAATCATGTGTTGGCACTGAGGAGTTACAGTTAACAACATACTGACAGAAAGGGAAGAAACAGAAAGATAAGGAAATCCAAAAGCCTGGTAGACTGGGATCATCTAACATAAAAACAACCAGACCTGATGTCCATAATGATGACCCTTAGGCCATCAAGAAAAATTTCCATTCTGTTTCTTACATTGTTGTTGTTTGTCCTTCACTCTCAAAGAGGACCATGATATCAGGAAGGAAATGTCATTACTTGCAAGTGAAGTGAGAATTAAAGCAAGGCAGGGCTGTGCAAAGTCACCAGCCTCACTCTCTCCTTTAGAGACATCTAGGTCCAGTGGCAACCCCAGGGTTTCTGGCCAAAATAGAAGCAATTCCTATTTACACTCACTCTGAACCATCAGAATCCAAACAATGACCTAGTGAGGCTTGAGTTAGGACCTATTGTTGGCCAATCAATGAGAGCCAGAGTGATTTGGGTTTAAGGGGTGATCCATAAAAAAGAAATCTAGCCCATAAACCCCAAGATATCTCACTAGGTTTCAGCAATCAAAATTCATATTCCTTTTGGCAGAGTACCCACAGGTAAGGGTAGGATTCCCTATGTGGACAGAGAGATAGGAAGGAGAGAAAGGTGGGAGAAGAGGGAGAAAAGGGAAAAGAAGAGAGAAAATAGGGGAAAGAGGAGAGAGGGAAGGAAGGAAAGGAAGAAAGGAAGGAAGGAAGGAAGGAAGGAAGGAAGGAAGGAAGGAAGGAAGGAAAGAAGGAGCTGCATTGCTCAACTTTAACTGGTCAGTTGGGTCCCCAGTGAGACAGCTACTACTACTTACAGGTTGTTGTTTGTCCTTCATTCTCAAAGAGGACTATGACATCAACAAGGGGATTTCATGACTTGCAAGTGAATTGAATTTAAGTGAGGCAGGCCCGTACAAAGTCACCAGCCTCACTCTCTCCTCCAGAGACATATAGGTCCAGTGGCAAAATCAGAACTAGAGATGGCCCTGGATGCAGTGGTACACCTTGGCCTTCTTAAGCTAAGGTCTTTCCAAGTTCTCACTTTGACTGAGGCAACGCCCATTAAGTGATTAAGGCTAGGTAAAAAAATGAGACAAAAAATGGCCTCTTTTACCTAGTTAAAAAAAAAATCAATCTGGAAGGTGAAGACCCTCAAAGTTTCTGGCCAGACATCCTGTACAAGTTACTGTTGAAGATATCCTATAGCCTGCTTGTAATCACAGTGCATCTCTCCATTGGGTCATCCATAACTGATTGTTTGGATACAATGGTATGGCAAGATTTGAAACCATCTAGCATCACAGAAGAATATTTCTGTATTTTTTAAAATGGAATTTTGCACCACTGAGTAACTTCAATTGTTGAATGTACCATGTGAATTCCAAAATGAAATACATCCTGTTCTCTTCCTCCTGTTTAGTTCTGGATATAACTCTTTGTCCATCTATAGCACCAATTCCAAATATATGAGCTGATATATTAACTCAATGGACTGCAATCCAACTGCGTGGCATGGTCTGTCAAGGAAGGCAAAGTGCACATTCCATCTCTAAAATAATTCATCCATCATAGTTAATTTTTTAAATAAGCGTCAGTGGTGAAGGGAATAATAATCAGAGTGTCAGTGAAGTAGGTAGCAGCAAGTATTATTATCCCCATTTGACAACTGAGGTAACTGAGGTTATGAGAAGTTGATCTTGCTCAAAGTCACTTAGCTAGTGAGTGCCAGAACCAGGACTTAGTGCCACTTCTCAAGTCTTCTGACCACAGATAAATGTCCGTCCCATTACCTGAGATATCAACTATACAGAATGGCTCATTCCCTAGGATAAGTACCTGGGATACTTTTTTGTCAATGTATTCAAGTCAAGTATTCAACCTTTAGTAGAGGAGCTGCTACAATACCTTATTTCCCCAACATAAACAAGGTTTCTCTAGGTTATTTTATAATTATCAGTGATTTACCATATTAGTTCAAACAGGGGGCCCCCAAATACAGGATATCATCCTAAAATGATAGTTCTTTTAAAGAAAAGGTACACAAGTGAACCCTAAAAATTAAATTATAAACACTCAGGCTTTGAACTAGCCAGATTTAAGGTAGGAAAAGTGCAATCTACATTCAGGCCAATTGATATTATTACATGTTTGACAATAACAGACCAGACACAGAAAACCCAGGCCAACATCATAGGTTGTTCCTAATGAAAAAAAAAAAGACCTCAAGCCTTGAACTCTAGCCCTGTCTGTGATGTGATGCTTATAACTTCAGACTTATTGAAGGAATTAATATTATAAACCAGTGCTTCAGGAGTTGATAAGCACAATATTCTCTCTCCCTCCCTCCCTCTCTCTCTCTCTCTCTCTCCTCCCCCCACCCCACGCATATACATATTTGAAAGAACACCTAACAATCTGTAAGCATTGAAAGACTATCTAAATTGAGTTGAGAATTTGAGTCTGAGACTCAGAATAGAGGTCATGGTTAGATAGAGATACAAATTTTGTTGTCATATATGTAAAGGTGATCATTGGAACCAAGGAATGATATTTCCAAAGGAAAGAATGTAAGGAGAAAAGAGAATAAGGTTAAGGACAAAACCTTAGATAACATCTACCTTGATAAGCTAACAAAGGCACAAAAACTAGTTAAAGAGGTAGGAGAACTGAGAAAGTGTGTTAACTGAAGCCAAGAAATTTTTAAGAAGTATCTAGCAAGAGAGAGTAATCAACAATGACAAATGCTACTGAAACATCAAGGACAAAAAAGGAAGATGAGAACTAAAAGAAAGGTTTTGGTGATTGTGATCATGGATGACCTAGGAGAAAAGTACCATGATATCTATGACAGAGAGATTTTGGCCATTAAAGTCACCTTTGATGATCAGCTCAAAACCATAGCAATGCCCTGCATAGTAGGTACATAATAATTGCTTTTTCATTCATTCCCTGGTTTATTCAAAGACATATAACATCTACTACAAGTCCTTATACATCACTAAAACCTAGAATACCTCCATTTTGGAAAACATGTCCACCATGCCATGACCAATAGATCTATTCTGTGCGTGATTGTTTTTGTGGTTGCCTACAATCTGAGTCCTCACCATGGTGGTCGCCTTCTGCTGAAACAGGGGGCAGCAGCTCTAATTTCAATCTCCCTAGTTGTATCACAGTTCCACCATGACCAGAAACTGGGGACCCTATAAGACCCAGCAATGAAGATGGGGGAAATTTTGCTGACTTACCATTATGTGCAACTCAGCAATATAGAACATCCTTTGAAACCTATGACAGCCCTGAGGTTCTTTGACAGCACATATAGCAGTGGCTATAAGAATTACCATGGCTCCAAAGACCATGGCATAGTAAAGCTTTGAATTTTATTATTAGCCTCCCATCAGCCTTTAAAACAAAAATGTCTTATTTTTTTAGCATGAACACCACCTCCCCAGTGCCCACTAATCTTCACAGCGTTTATAGGAACACATTTTTTCATTTGATAGCCTCCGTGAGAACATTCTATCAATCAATCGATAAACATTTGTTAAGCATCTACTATGTCCCAGGCACTATGCTAAGAACTGGAGATACAAAAAGAGGAAAAAGACTGTCCCTGCCCTCAAAGAGCTCACAATCTAATAGTGTATATACATGTATATACAAAACAAGCTATAAACAGGATAAACAACAGGAAATAATAGAGAAAAGGTACTAGAATTAAGAAGGGTTGGGGAAGGTTTCCTGTAGAAGATGGGATTTTAGTTGGAACTTAAAGGAAGCCAGGGATGTATTTGTGTAGGTCTCCACTTATGAGGTAAGAGACACCTCAGGACAAGACTGTCAGGCACAAACTTAATCAAGTCTCTAGTCAATTCCCGATCAGTCATTGCTAGTAACAGTCCTAAGCTAATTCCCTCAGTCCCTTTCTGCTGCCTATAGATACAGACTAATACCAAAATACAGACCCTTACCAAAGGATCCCCACTGTCCTAGACACACATAAATAAGGTAGAGTTCCCTGGACTCAAACCTTTATTTGAAAGTCCCAAAGGGGCAGTAGGTGGCACAGTGGATAGAGCACCGGCCCTGAAGTCAGGAGGACCTGAGTTTAAATCCGACCTCAGACCAAACACTTGACACTTACTAGCTGTGTGACCCTGGGCAAGTCACTTAACCCCAATTGCCTAAAAAAGAAAAAAAATGTTAAAAAAAGTCCCAAAGGTGATGCACTGCCTTATATAACTAGTTAAAAGGGGGCAAGGTTTAAAATCCAGATGCTGTGAATGAGGAGTTCCTTATATCAAGCATCCCAAATGTAAAAGCCAACAGAGTTTCACAAAATAATAACCAACCTCACCTGAAACAGAGGCAAGCAAAGGCAAGTGGCCAGAATCAGATTACCAGCATCAGGTTGCTTCTGCCACCACTGCATAACTACAGCTGTTTCTCTTCCTACTATTTACCTTTGCACTTTCCCCATCCTGGCATATTTGACAGCTGTCTCTGCTGAGCATCGTTGTGTGGAGGGTATGACTTTCACAGAGTGCGTATGGTTCTGTTTACCAGCCGTCAAGTGGCTCTACATCTATGTCAAGGAGGTATGTCTTGGTTGTCAGTCATGCATCACTGACAGTATCAGAAGGAGGGCAATTCACCTTCCATTTTGTCAGTGTTCTAAGCATGACAGAAACGATGGCTGGTAGGCATCCCAGAGTCACCAGCTTGTACCAGCCTATGGGATGCCATGGCTCAACTGTGTTGATCCAAGGTGGTGGCCTACTCACTTTGTAGGGAGTACTATAAATAACCAAGGAGGAGCTGTCCTTGTTGTTGTTTATTATTCCCATGATATCTGCAGCCCTCAACCCTTCCCATCAACTCATTGGATGGATTTCCAATGTGACTATACTGAGCTTTGAATTGCCTCTGATAGTTTTGCATACTGAAGTCAAGATATCTGTATGGTGGAAGTCAAGATGTATGATTGGCTTGCACTCAATATTTATAGCTTTGCCCCACCCTGTCCAGGAGATAGTTATCTCTGGGAGAGTAAGACTTCCTTGCAAAACCCTGTGCAAAACCATTGTATGATTTCATTGTGAGGCAAAACTAGCTAAGGTATTTGGTGATAAAATTTACCCTACAGGGTAGTGCCTGAAATATAACTGTACTATGGGGCCACCTTAAGGTTCAAAGACGTATGGTAAATAAGTAGTAATCTGTGACACATATCTGGAGGTGCCCACCAGGACTTTTCACATACAAATCGAGATATGCATGATCCACCATTCTCAGGCAAATGGACAAATGGAGAGGGGAGAGAAGACAATCAAACAATACTTCAGGCTATTCCTTGAATAACCACAGGGCAACTGGCTCCACATGTTATCCCTCAAGGAATTTGCCTACAATAACACTCTCATTCCTTGAATCAATATGGCCTTTTCAATACAACTTATGACTTTCCTTCCCATATCTATCCTACCATGCTAACCAGTCTTTGAGTGGTCAACTGTATGCTATCCTGAAGCTTGAGGAGACTAAATTTTGCATGGACCAGATAAATCATTCCTGGATAAGAATTGTTTTCTGCCTTTCCTTTGGAAATCATGGGAAATAGGAAATTCATTCTCACAGGTCCAATGAGACATAATATATCTGGTGGCATGTCTGAGGCAGCCAGTGGTACAGTGGATAAAGTGCTGAGCCTAGAGCCAGGAAGACTTGAGTTTAAATCCAACCTCAGACACTTACTAGCTGTGTGACCCTGGGCAAGTCACTCAAACTGTTTGCCTCAGTTTCTTCATCTGTAAAATGGGGGTAATAATAGCACCTCCCTCCCAGCGTTGTGAAGATAAAATGAGACAATATTTGTAAAGCACGTTGCAAACTTAACAGCACTATATAACTGTTAGCTATTATTATTACTTTACACAGTAGGGGATGAACTTCTGAAAGTCATTATCTCAAGAGGTGGTCCAGGAGGTTCAAGAAGTATTTAGAGACATTTGTGCATGATAGGCTTTAATGGTTTAGAAAAGAAAGCCAAGGGTGTCGGAAACTTATATCTCAATTTTGACCTAGATGTCATGGAGGGTAACAACATGGTCTGCCCAAAAATGTACCTTTAGTACCTTTATCAGAAACAGAATACTGGGCTGGGTTGGACCATGGGGTGCAATGCAATTGTTTTCTTCATTGCAAAGATGCCTTTGTTTTGACATCAGAATAATTTCCAAGTATATCCTTCCATCTCTGATATTCAACAAGTGTCAATTTGTAACAAAGAGAAAAAAAAGGAAAAAAGCAGATTAGAAAAACCAATAAATTCATCAGCCATGCTGTCACAAATGAGAGAATATGCAATTTTCCATGCTCATAGTCTCAAACCTCAACAATGAAAGAACAAAGGTACACTTTCTCAAATACTCTGAGACCACTACATGATATCCAGGTTCATTACATTGTTCTAGACTTTTACACTTTTGTAGGGATTATGCACATTGTTTTCCTGCTTCTGTTTACTTTTCATCAGTTCATATATCTTCCCATGTTCCTCTGTATCCTTTTCAAAAAATTATGAACTTAATAAATAACATGTCAACTTACAGAAACTCAGCATTGTATATGAAACTGTGTACTTCTGTTATTTACAGTTTTAAGTATATCTATTTTCTGAATTCACATTCATTGTTTCTTACATTTCAGGAATGTGTCACTAAATTTATGTATCTCAATTTAGTGGCAGCTGGTATCATAATGGATAAAGTACTAGGTCTAAGTCAGGAAGATCTAAATTCAAATCCAGCCTGATATACTTGGGAACTGTGTGACTTTGAGCAAGTCAATTAACTTCCTTTTACCTCAGTTTCCTCAACTATAAAATGGGGATAATAATTAGTACCTGCCTTACAAGATTATTGTGAACATCAAATGAAACAATATTTGTAAAATCATTTAGTCTAGTGCCTGGCACATAGTAGGTACTATATAAATGCTTATTCTCTTCCTTTTTCCAAATTTAATCAACCATTCTCCAATCAAGTAGCACCCATTTTGTTTTTACTTCTCTGTTATTATATATTTGGTGTTTATAAGACCTTTCTGTCTTTGACATCCTTATGGTATGTAACTACCAGTGTACCTGCAAACCAAAGAGCATGAACATTTTAGTCACTTTTTTTAGTATAATTCCAAATCATTTACTAGAAGGGTTAAACTAATTCACAGCTCTACCAACAAGTTATAAGCATATCTGTCTTCCTACAGCCCTTCCAACATGTACTATTTCTATTTATTGTCCATCTTTGTCAATTTGCTGGACCTGAAGTAACTTGTATTTCTTTACATTCCTCTCACTGACTTTTAAAGCATTTAACAACTTGGTCCCCACCTCATTGTACATTACTCCTGTCCCTTCACTCTATACTCCAACCAAACTAACTTCTCTCTGTTCCTCACACATGACTCTTATTTCCATGCCTTTGCAGTGGCCATCTTCCATACCTGGAAAGCATTCTCTCCTCATCTCTTCCTCACAGAATCCCTAACTTTTTTAAGACACAGCTCAAGGATCACCTCCAGCAGCTGAGGATATCAGGAAATGCATCATGTAGCTTCATATTAACTGACATTTCTTTTGCATATATACTGTGTATACTTAAATATGTATGTGTTGGTCCCCCCCTCCCATTAAGATGTAATGAGAGTACAAATTTTTTTCATTTTTGTCTTTGTATCTTGAATTTAGTAAATGTTTTTGATTGATTGATTAATAGTTGTAATTTGAAGCAATTTTTCAAATGTTTCTTAATAGCTTGAATTTTTTTTTGAAAACTGTGTTAAGATCTTTTGATCACTTATCCGTTGGGAATGCCTCTTGGGTCCTAATATATTTGCATTAATTCTTTATATGTATCTTGGCTACCAGACCCTAAGCAGATATTTGATACTAATATTTTCCGCAACCATTTCTCTTCTTATCCAAGCTGCAATGAGTCTGCTGATGCAAAAACAAAAAACAGAAACAAAAGTACCACTTTTTTAATTTTATGAAATGAAAATTAGCTTTTTTATTTTGGGGATCTTCTCTTCCCTTTATTTGGTTAATAATTGTTCTTCTAGCCATACTTATGAAAGGTGCTTATATCCACTCTCTTCTATTTTTAATGATGACAACTTTCTATCAAGCATGCTTTCAGAACTTAGTGTTTTTACAGGAAATTTACATAAAACTTACAAGATAACTTTGTTATATATTTAAAAGAAATAGCAAGTTTTACATAATTAATTTGCAGTTTCATGTGAATTTTTTTATTATACTGTTATGGAAATGCTTGTTTTATTCCATAAATTAAAAAATAAACAAATAAATTTTTAAATAAGAACTTACTGTTATGTTATAAGATCCTGGTGTAAACCTTTTTCTTTCTTTCTTTCTTTCTTTCTTTCTTTCTTTCTTTCTTTCTTTCTTTTTTTAAGGCAATTGAGGTTAAGTGACTTGCCCAGGGTCACACAGCTAGTAAGTGCCAACTGCTTGGTCTGAGGCCAGATTTGAACTCCGGTCTTCCTGACTTTAGGGCTGGTACTCTATCCACTGCACCACCTAACTGCCCCTATATTTTCTTTCTTTCACCAAACTTTTTTCCCAACAGTTTTTGTCCATTAGGGAGTTCTTTCCTAATTATTTTATGTTCTTGGGTTTATTAAACATTGTGTTATTTATTGAGTTCAATTGTTCCTGAATCTTGTTTATCTAGATTGTTCCATTGATTTTTTTAACATTTTTTCTAACCAGTACAAAATACATTTTATTATAATTGTTTTATAAGTTGAGGCCAGAAAGCACTATTCCCCCTTCATTCCCACTTTTTCATGATTTGCCTTGAGATTATAGACCTTTTGTTCATCCAAATAAATTTTGTTATTAAGTTGTCTGGTTCTGTAGAGTATTCATTAGTCTATACATTGACTTCAGTGTTGCCATTTTATTATATTGTCACTAGGAAACTATAATCAATCAATATCCCCCCAATCATTAAAACCAATATTTTTTTAATATTTTATAGTTATATTTATGTATTTTCAGTTGGCTTCAGTGGGTTGAACCACAGACATTTTATGCATTTCCTAGTTATTTTTAAAGTTCCTTTTCTATTATTTCTTTCTGGATTATGTTATAGCTATTTAAAAATGCTGATGATTTTGTGGACTTATTTTTGAATCCTGCTACTTTTAATTTCTCAATTAGTTGGTTGTTTTTTTTTTTTGCTGATTCTCCAGGGTTTTCTAAATGAACCACCACATCATACGCAATTTTTATCTTTACTATTCTTTTTGCTTTTAATTTATTTTTCTTGTCTTACTGCTACTAGTAGCAGTTTGTGAATTATAACAGATAATGTTAAAAGGAGAGGGCATCTTTTCTTCTGTATTTATTGGAAAAGTTTTTTTAGTATTTCCCATTGCAAATAATGATAGATTTTAGCTGTAGATATATGCTTGTTATGTTTTTAAAATGGTCTTTCTATGTTGATGATTTTTAGGGTTTTTAACAGGAATGAAGGTTATACTTTTTCAAAGACTTTTCCTGCATGCATTGATATAATCATGTAGTTTTGGTTGTTTTTGCTTTTATATGATTAATTATATTAATTGGCTTCCTAATGTAAAACCACCCTTATGTTGCTATTAAAAATTCAACTAGATCATAGTTGGATTCTTGAATATAATGCTGCAGTCTTTTTTGGTATTTTATTTTAAAATGTCTCAATATTCATTGATGATATTGATCTATAATTCTCTTCTTTTACTTTATCCTTCCCTGCTTTAGGTATTAGAGTAATATTTGACTCATAAAAATAGTTTAATCAAGTGTTTTCTTTCTCAAAGAAAAAAATAGGTATTAATTTGCTCTTTATAAGTATTTGATAGACTTTACCTAGGTAGACTGGATTTTTTTTTCCATTGGTAGTTCCCTGATGTTCAATTTCATTTTCTAAGATGGGGAGTGGTTTAAGATCTCTATTTCATAAAATGTTCATTTGAATATTTTATACTTGGGGATAATAATTCATTTCCTTTAAATCCTTAGTTTTGCTAGCATATAATTGTATATAGTAGTTTCTGCTAATTCTTTTTGCTTCTTCTTTGTTGTGATTTTATTATGCTAATTTTTTATTTTGGTAATCTTGCTTTTTTTATCAGGTGAGCAAAAATTTTGTTCATTTTATAAGACTTTTCAATGAACCAGCATTTAGTTTTATTATTTCCATTGCATTTTTGTTTTCATGTGTAAGTAGTGCTAACCTTTTATTATATTGTCACTGACCAACTGATGTGTTTTGCTTTCAATTTTCATCTATTTTTTCCTCTACCTTTCAATATATGCCCTTTCATATTGCTTTTGGGTTCATTTATATTGATTTTCTAGCTTTTAAAATCACTAGATTTATACCCTGAATTATTCATTTAACTATTCTTTCTCCTCCTCTTCTGATTATTTAAATTCCCCTAAATCTTTAACACCTTAAGTCCTTTTTGCTCCTTGATTTTCTTTCTTTGTTCTTTCTTTTAACTGTTAGTACAAGCTTTTAAACTATAGCCTATAAACATTATAATATTGATTTCATTACTTATCTTTCTTTGGTAATTATACTTATTTACCCTTCTTATATCTCTTCTGTTTAGGGATTTGCAAGTTCAATGTTCTGCTCACCTCTAAGTTTGGTTGGTTTTTCAGGAATACCTCAAATACTTGCCTTTTATTCAAGGATCATTTTTTGGGTTGATGACTAGGTTCAGCTTTGAAGGATGTATTCTTTTTGTTTGCAACTTCAGGTCCTTTGCTATTTGGAATGTTCTTTTTCAACATTGCCCTAGATTTCTTATGACTATATATTATTATTGACATATTTGAATTAGCATTCTTTCATAGATGAAAGTCTCCCAGCTGCTTGCAAAAGTTGATGTTTGGGGGCAGGTAGGTGGTGCAGTGGATAGAGCACCAGCCCTGAAGTCAGGAGGACCTGAGTTCAAATCCAGCCTCAGACCAAACACTTAACACTTACTAGCTGTATAACCCTGGGCAAGTCACTTAACCCCAATTGCCAAAAAAAAAAAGTTGATGTTTGTTAATGAAACTGTGAAAGTTAACCACTACATTCCTTAGAATTCCAAGCATGGGATTTTTTTCTAGAAATAATCTGTGGATTTGTTTGCTATACTCAAAAGCATGCACTTTGTTTTCTGTATTAAATGGGTCTAGGTAGTTTTATTGTGTTATTTTATATGGTATGGTATTCAAGTTTTTTGATTTATTTGTTCTTCTGAGAAATAAACTGTTTCTTAAATTATTTCTATGCATCAGTTGCTTTAGCCTATCTAGAATTCATAAGATCTTCTAAAGTTGTTACCTTTTATTTCTCATCTGTCACATTTTTTCAACTTCTAAATTTTTTGAGATACAAATCTTCCATTTTCTCTTTCATTACCTTGACTTCTTTAAAGAGATTCTCTATCTTGTCTCCTAAGTTCTCCATCTTGTTTGTGTTCTTTCGTTTAATCTTGACAATTCTGATTTGAAGCCTAATATCCTCTTTTTAAAGTTGCATTTAGGGGCAGCTAGGTGGCGCAGTGGATAGAATACCAGCTCTGAAGTCAGGAGGACCTGAGTTCAAATCCGACCTCAAATCAAACATTTGACACTTACTAGCTGTGTGACCCTGAGCAAGTCACTTAACCCTAATTGCCTAAATAAATAAAGTTGCATTTCTCTTTTGAATCATTCTGGGGTTTCTTGCAGTTATCCCATGCAGCATCCACAGAATTCTCTTTTTCATCATGTATTTTGGTTCATTTTCCTTCAAAGTACAATAACTGTTCATTATGTTCTGGTCTCCCTTTGATTTTTTTACTCATTTTTCCTTCTGACTTTATGCTGGCTTCTCTGCTTATGAGTGAGGTTTATAATCAAGATTTCTTCCATGGACTTTACTCTTTAAGCCTTTCTCTTGTATTCCTAGCCATTTGTCCTTGTTTTACCTCAATCTGCTCCCTTTTCTCATGTTATGCAGTTCTTCCCTGAAGCTGGGCATTTTCTGTATCCTTATATTAAGGAAATGTTGGGTCCATTTCCAGAATAAACTTCTGGTTCGAGCTACAATTTTAGTCCCTTTTCCCTCAGGCACAAAAGTTTGTTCCCTTCTAGGTCAGTTTGCATTGACCATATCTTCCACTTACACTCCTCCAATAGTTTTTGCCTTCCTATGGCTAAGGAGACGTAGTGTCTGCCACCTCTTCGAAGATGTGGAATTATGGGTTCAAAATTAGACACCACCAAAAGGGTACAAAGGAGGGAGTCTCACAACTGCACTCTGAAGTGCCAGTCAGAAAGATTGCTTATGCTGCTTTTGAGGATATTTAGTGGTAGCTTTAAATAATTAAGCTTATGTTTTCCATCATTTCAATTATGTCTGACTCTTCATGACCCCATTTGGGGTTTCTTAGCAGAGATACTGGAGTGGTTTGCCATTTTCTTCTCTAGCTCATTTTATAGATGAGGAAACTGAGGCATACAGGATTAAGTGACTTACCCAGGGTCATACAGCTAGCGTCTTGAATTCAGGTCTTCCTGACTTCAGACCCAGCACTTTATATATCCACTGCACCACCTAGCTGTCCCAGCAATTAAGTTATCTGATAGTATTTCATAAGGTTATTTACCTTGTGAGGTGTCTTTGCCTTCTAACTTGGTATATTCAGTTTTAGTTGTTCCAAAACTTTTGTATAATTCTTTTTTTTCTGAAGTTTTGGGGCTAGAGAACTTTGCAGAAAATAACTACTCCCATGATCTTGTTGATCATGTGATTGAATATCAAATTTCTTAAATGCTTGTGCCTATGAAGCCATAGACTGGGCTCCACATATGTAGTGAGGCACATGTGTAAAAATGGATATCCTTGGGACAGAGGTTACACATTTTTCCAAAGTCTATGTGTTAACCTACTTATTTCAAGAAATATTCAATACAACAAAATTCCAATGAAGCAAAAGAATTTAAAATAATTCCAAGGGACTTGACCTCTAGTTGTATATTATAAATTCTCACTAAGTATAGTTTTAAAGCAATTCCAGATGCAAAATGTTTAGACATATGATCATACATACTATTTACTTAACAAGTCCACATCCTAGAGAAAATCCTGGGGCAGAAGGGTGCTTATCATTGTGCACATCATTTTACAAATGTTCAAGACTTTGCAAGACTCCAAGGGCATTTTGCTAAACTCTTCTTGTTAAAATTCAAAAGAGAAACATAACACAAGTCTTTCTAAGTGGAAGCTTGGGCTAAGTAAACAATAAAGAAAACCACAAAGGACAAGTTGGGTGCTCGTTGTTCTTGCCAGTGAGATAACTAAGCCCGATCAGTGACAGTTGCCTTAGAGATGCGCTACCTCCTGGAGTGCACTGCAAATTAATGTGCCTCAAAGAACACATTAGAAAATTACATTAAATTAAGCATTCAGGGCTCACTCTGCATGCCACAAATTCACCAACCCAAACCACACACACATACCCCCCAAAGAGTCCTATTGTCCTACCAAATGTCCCTCACTCAGAGGTTCTCTATCAAAATGGCTACACTCTTGTTTTAGTCCATTACCCAAGTGTGCTTTCCACAGGTAAGTCTAGAGTCAACCAATGAAGGAAACTGCCATGCACCGAGCCTGATTTTTTTCAGTGTCCAAGTCTCTGCTTCAAAGACATATGAGAGAAACACATTAATGGTCTCAAGCCACAAGGGAATCATTCAGTGTACAGCGATAGTAATGATCCAATGGTACCCCAGGGGCCCAAGAGAGTTATTGTGTCCCACTAAGTACCTAACTTGCCACTAGACAGTGACTTAGGACATAGAGAGAACAAAGCTACTTAAATTCTCCACTCACAACCTGAATGTTGGTTCTGAAAAAATTCCTCTCCCAAGGCATTATCAGTATAGAACATTAACCTTTGACAATGATGGTAGTCAGGCCAAAAACTTTGCACATTTAAGTAGTAAATGTACAAGACCTTAAGCTTGTCCTCTATTTTTGCTACTTCTCCATTCTGCCATGTATCATGATCTATAGATTTGACAGCTCATAACAGGAAGAGCAAGCAATGTGCAAAATCCCCTTGTGTCAACGTATGACAAAAAAAAAAAAAGACCACTGAAGGTCAAGGGTGATAACAATGCTAGAGGCAATTTATTGTGTGAAAAGGGTCGTGTAGTTAGCCAGGATTCCCAATGTATCAACTATTCTGATTGTAAACCAAATCTTAAAGAACCAAAACAGCTGGACGGAATATGGAAAACTCAGTGGGATGAGCAAGAGGTCCAGTAGCTCAAACACAGAGAGTGGAGCTCAGAATTATAAGTTTGGGGTTCTCACATACATATTAAGGACCCATTGATCCAAAGGAATGGTTTACCAAGGATCCTACATGTCCCTCCCACCAGACTCTCTGCTCCGTATTCTTTCTCTCCTTCTTTTCTGTTTCCAGAATGGTTGAGTCCAAGTGGCAAGCTCAAAAGCTCACAAAAACTACTTCTTCCTTCTAATCCTTCTTCTTCTTCATAGTCCCAGAAGCTGAAATATGATGTTCTTGATGAATCAAAAAGTTGTATTTAGTGAGCTTTAAAGAGGATTCAGACTTTTCCTCTAGGTTCCACTTAAGCATCCCAGGAGTAGCCAGGGACTCAGACACCAGAGGAAATATTCCTGGTACGTGCTTCATAACAGGGGTCATTTAGCATTAATGTGCTGGGGATGTTTACTAAGAAAAAGAAAAAGTTACTGCCTAGAGAAGCTAAGCATTATGTGTGGGGTAGGAGGGAGGAGGAGATTCTTTCTAAATCTGAATGGTTACTGGGATGATAAAAAGAAGTAGATACATACATAAGTAACAGTATAATACTATAAAAATATTTTTTTAAACCCAACCAGTACCTGTCCATGGAAGTCTATGAAGTTGCTGCCTGTTATTTTCATTACTGATAGAGATGATTACTACTAACCATGAAGTGGGAATGGAGGTAGAGGAGGAAGAAAAGAATTATGTAGTATTTGATTGGCATGTTTTTCATCAATGTTTCCCCCCCTCCTAAAAAGGTCCACATCACTTCATCAGGTGAAGTCTCTAAACAGAAGCTTAAGTCTCATATACACAGAGAGACTGACAGTGAACATCAGAACAATCCTTTTATTGTCAGATTTCAAATTGGAAAAAAGCACCATGGGAAGGGAGAGAAGCATTCAAGGCAATTGTTATCTATGTGTACACCTTTGCATTATGCATGTTGTGGAGTGCATCCTGAGAGAACTGAGTACTGCAACAAATAGCTATGTTGAGGGAATTGAGCCACTGGAAGAGACAGTCTAGGCCCTTAGATGAGGGAGGGGAAATTGGCCTGAGAAGGAAAGCTCTCATCCTTGGACACACATATAGGATTTCTACACCCCCTCTACTGTGGATACAACCACTGGTGCCAATTACACAGCTCTACAATTTCTACAGTTCCAAAAGGGAATTCCTCACCCTAGAGGGCTGTCTTCTATAATTGATACTAGTTATCATAAAATATTGCATGGAAGGGCTAAGATAAGCATGTAAGAAATCAAGTCCATTATGATTAAAGGTAGCATGGCATCATGGTTAGAGAGCTGGACTCAGACCAGGAAGACCCATGTCCAGTTTCTCTCCCTGATACCTACTGGCTGTGTGACCCTTGGCAAATCATTTAATCTCTGTGTCCCCACAGGAAACTCTCTAATCCTATACCCTCCAGTCACAGGGGTATGCTGGAGCTGACTTGTATTGGCTCCAATGACATATCAGAAATCTGCAAATGCCACACAGTGGGGCTTCATTTATTGTTTTATGGATTGTCTAGGTTTAAGAAAGTAATGAGGAAAATGCTAATAAGTTAAACTTAAAAGTGTGTCATATGTCTATATGTGTGTGTGCGTGCATATTTACGTTTTAAAGGAGTTATTTGTTAATCATTTACCAGAATACCTCTGGCTTAAAGAAGATGATGATCTGCATTAGTAGAGAAAGTTTCCTTATCAAGAATTTCCCATAAACACAGAAATCACAGAGGTAGCCCCTGTCCCTATCTTTATGCTAAGAGGCATTTTGGTAACTTAGAATAACCTATCAGTACCCTGTCTATTACCACCAAGAGCAGAGACAAAGGAGACTGGAAAAGGGAAGAAGAGGAAAGAAAATACAGTTATCCTTTCTACATCGTGACTTTCTCTATTGTGATTTCAATACATCACAGGCTGCCATAAGAAATTAAATGGGAATTTGGTGGGGGGAAGGGGGAGTTTTGCAGAAGCCACAGACAACATGCAAGGGCCAGCAGATGACACAGAAAAAGTTTAGAAACTCAAAAATGCATAAAATATATATATAGTATTATATAATATCAACATGTTTTATCTTTTAATACCATAATAATTCAGAGCGTCTTCTCTGGTATGAAGATAGGGCCAAAAAATTTTATATGGATTTTCCAGATCGTGGGGGTGTCACGCCCCTAACATCTGTGATGTGGAAGGGATAACTGTAATCCCCACGGAGCCAGGCAATGCATCTCTCAACCACCATGACGAGAGCTACTTCATGTAGTCAGCTCCAAGTGTTCATTGGTACTAGGTAAGATTTCCCAGAGACATATAGGATGGAAATCAGACAAGAGAAGGTGCGGAGGTCAGTGCAGTCCTATTTCAGACTTCATGTATATGCAGTGCACTCTCCCTTCAGACTTCTCACTCGCCTATTCATAACATATGGATGGACAGGAGGGCTAAACAGTACAAAACACAGTATTAGTGAACCACACCTAAAGAGACTGTTCTCATGTTCTTTAGATGAGACAGTCTCCACCTAGACAGGAGAAATTCTGACTGAGGAGAAAAACAAGGCCTTAAAAAACCATTTACTCCTGTCCAAGACCAGGTACCAAGTTTCCTTGGCTATAATAATAATAATTAATAATAATGATGATGATAATGGTAATGATAAGGATTAGATCTGGGATTTCAGTGATATAGGGAACTAATGGATGAAGAAATTCCTTCTACCAAGACCTTTTTTATAACCTCTAGTCTTAGAGAGTTGCCTAGAGTAGTGAGAGGTTAAGAATGACATGCCTGGGACCACACAGCTAGTATATGTCAGAGGTAGAACTTGAACCCAGGTCTTTCTGGCTATGAGGCCAGATCACATTAAGATTTGCAAAGTGTTTTTCTTAAAACAAACCAAGCAAAAACCTTTGCAAAACAAGTAGTACAGGTATTATTATGCCCATTTTATAGATTAGGGGAAAAACTGAAGGTTTGAGGGGTCAAGTGATTTGCCCTGGATCACACAGCTAAATGAAGATAAGAGCTAGGACTTAAGCCCTTATTTTCTTAACTGGCAAGTCCTTTGCTCTCTTCTCTTCTGGTAAGTAAATACACTTTTAAGTAAATGAAATTTTCCCTTTGAACACTAAAAAAGAAACTTCCGTACTCTCAAATGTATGAGGTCTTGGTTGAAGAACACGAATAGATGCAATAAAATCCAGCCTGTTGGAAAAAAAAAAGTTTTAAAAAATACTAATCTGCTATTTGTCCATCCTCTGTGCAGGGTATCAGCATATCATTTCTGCTCTCATCTAAGAGCTGCCTGCCCTGATGCACCTCACCACCACTGCCAAATTAAAGACAGTTTTTTTTTATTCCATTATTTCTAAAATGTACTATTGCCGGTGCAACATGCAACGCACAGAAGAACTAGGAGAATTAAAACCATGCAATGAAACAGCTTCTTGACGGATAAAGCTATGGAAATTTTAAGCTCCATTTCCTTCTCAATCTAATTTTGTCCTCTGATGCACATTATGCCTGAAATGGGATCTCATGTGGTTTGATCAGTGCTCTTAACGCGTGCAGAAGCAACGAGGCTCCTCTATTGTTGTTTCCTTCCTGTGCCACAGCAATACTTCTAATGAGAGCAGCCCAGCAGGTACTGAGAGGCAGTATCCTTAGTAATCACTCTGCTACTGGAGAGTTGCTAGAGAATAAAAACAATCTGCAGTTTGGAAATGTTAACATCCCCACAGTCTCCCTCCCTTGCCAAAAGGCGTTTCGTTCAGGTTAGGGACTGATACTTCCAAAACCTCAAGTCGGTTAGAATGCATGCATCCATGTACCATGCACAATGCACATCTCTTCTCTACATCCCACTAGAAAGGAATTTGAATTTAACTTTGAGAAAACAAAAAAAAATGAAGCTTTCTATTTTTCCCCACTGAAAGTTCAGAGCCTCACAGGCCACTTGAAAAAACTCAGAGATCCCAAGAGGTATTTGAATCGATGAACATTTGTTAGGTGCCTACTATGATGTAAAAGGCACTCAGGATACAAAGACCAAAATCATCATCATCATCATCATCATCATCACCCTGGCTTCCAAGGAGTTTACATTCCACAAAGGGAGCGACCACAGCATGCTTTTGGACAAGTTGTTATTGTTTAGTCATTTTCAGTCATGTCTGACTCTTCATGACCCTCTTTGGGGTTTTCTTGGCAAAGACACTGAAGTGGTTTGCCATTTCTTCCTCCAACTCATTTTACAGATGACCAAACTGAGACAAATAGGGTTAAGTGACTTGCCTAGAGTCACACAGCTAGTATGTGTCTGAGGACAGATTTGAACTCAGGAAAATATGTCTTCCTAGCTCCAGGCCTGGCTCTCTATCCACTGTGCCACCTAGCTGCCCTTTTGGGCAAGTAAACCCTCTTAATATAATGGATTGTCAAGAGGCAGAAGATATAAACAACTGAGAGAGTCAGAAAAGGCCTTGGATAGAAGATGGCACTTGACTTGGGCTTTGAAGGAAGAATGAGATTCTGATAGGTAGAGGTGAAGAGAAAATGCATTCCAGTCATGTTTAATTAGAAGTGCTACTGCCCCCTTTGCCTATCTGCCCATCACAATGTCTAGAACTGGTAAGATCAAAGCTATCCAATGTGAGCTTTCTATGAATTATTGACATAGATAGCATCCTGCTCTTCCGCCATAATGCCTGGTGCCCCTGGGCAATCAAATTTGTCCTCCTTACCGCCCCACCCCTTGCTCTTGTCCACTGTCATTGATAGCGAAGTGACCCTTCTCTGCTCTAAATGCTATTTCAATAACGAGATATTTGTAAAGCACTTAGTGTGTGTGTGTCTTGCACATAGTAGGTGCTTTATAAATGCTTATTCCTTTCCTTTCCTTTCCCCTTCCATCTCTTTACGTGATACCAGGAGTCTACTCTCTCTTTACTTCTTAACCTTTCATTCATTAACTCAGACTCATAAAAGTTCAGAACTGAAGGCGACCTTAAAGATAATTTAGTCCAGTCTCTTCATTTTAGAGAGCAAAAAATTTCTTCCCTTCAACCTGAAAACACAATAGGTGTCACACTCATCTCTGAGAAGCTAATACTGGACAATCTATACTTCTAGCTGTTTTCCTCTCTCTTTCCTTTACCATCAAGGCCCAGAAGTATACCATTCACTCTACTGTGTGACATTATCTAATTAAATATGCTGGTTAAATATGAAGTTATCTTACAAACCACAAACATTTTCAAAGAATTTAAATTTAATTTAATATCATGTTATACACTTTTTATACATTTAATCTTTCTCTGATGCCTCTGAAGGCACTTTAGTGCTCAGGACCATCATAATGAACATCAATTACCATTGTCCCAACAAAGCATGGAAGAAATAAGTGATAGATTCCTGATTAACACAATATCCAAAACATATTTTATTGTTTCATATATTATACATAATATATGACAAACATGTCTAAATATATACCCTCAGCTTATTCCTTTTGTTCATTCCCATAAGCACTTTACCTACAAGATGTCTTGGACTAAATATTTCACCACTGAATCCAAATGAACACAGACAAAACAGAATTACTCATTTACCCTCCAGGATCCTGGTTATTAGTAAATTCAGATAAGTGGAGCTAGATAGAGATGGGGTAGCCATGGTCCTTCATCAAATTAGGAGTCATCAATGTAGACCATGAGTAGGCAAGTATGAGGAAATATAGTCCATTGATCTGCCAATCAATTGTTTTCAATTTTGGCCTCAAGGAAAGAAATGAAAGTAGCATCAGACAGCATCAGAGTTCAATGGTGCTAGTGGTGTCTAGACCATCAGGGGCCTATACCTTCTGACATGATAATATCTAAGAGAAGAATGATTTAAAAGATATTGTAAAGGAGATTCAGCTTTCATTGACCTTGTCTCATAGATCCATGACTGCAAAACCCAGGTGTTCTCCTTGCCTGAGACATGAGTTCACAAAATGACCCAGAAACACATACAACACAAAGAAATACACAGAGAAAGTGACCCAGGAGCTCTAGACTGACGCAGTCACACTTTCCTATTGTAAACAATCTCTTCTGTCTTACTTTCCTCCCCTTTCTAACTCAAAGATGACTGGCTCTTATAACCACAGTATTAAAAAAGTCTATAAAACATCAGTAAAGAAATCCTGCTTGTCCCAGTTTTAACATGTACTGGCCATAGGCAACTTTAGCATGAGAAAGAAGCTAGTATAGTTCTTGGGATCATTGCCTGGATTCATTTATTGAGATAACATGGAACAGCCACATCATTCTGGAAGAGCCAGACTACATTCTAGCATCACTGTAGGGCATTCCATAGGTCCTTCCACAGCTAGAAGGGACCCCAAAAACCATTTAGTCCAACTCCCTGATTTTCCATTTGTGGAAACTAATTCTCAAAGAGCCTGAAGTGGCTTGTCCAAGGTTGCACAAGTCAAAAAGCATCTGAAGCCAGGTTAGAACCCTGGTCCTTTGACCCCAGAATCAATGTCCTTTCCACTATACCACATTGCTTCCATTTTACTGATGACAGAATGGGGCCAAGCAAGCTAAAGGGATCCATGATGATATCACTTTCCCATGCTTTTATTGACTTATGTGAGTTTGAGTGACTTTTGGTGATTTCCTTCCAGAGGATCCAAATGCAGGGGTTCAGTCTTGTCTGTGTATTATTAATAATAGTTGGCATTTCGATAGCACTTAAAACTTTTCATAGCACTTTACATTATTACATTATTTCATTTGAGCCTTGCAGTAGTTCCATGAGTTAGGTATCATTATCCCCATTTTACAGATAAGGGAGCTGAGGCTCAGGCTAAGTGACTTGCCTGTGAACATAGCTAGTAAATGTCAGAGTGGGAATTTGATCTCAGGTCTTCCTGACTTCAAGTGCAGCACTCTTTTTTTAAAAAAATTTATTTATTTTTAGTTTTCAACATTCACTTCCACAAGATTTTGAGTTCCAAATTTTCTCCCCATCTCACCCCTCTCCCCACCCCAAGATGGCATGCATTCTGAGTATCCCTTCCCCCAATCTGCCCTCCCTTCTATCTCTCCCTCCTTCTCTTAGACCCTTCCCCTTCTATTTTCCTGTAGAGCAGGATAGATTTCTATACCCCATTTCCCATATTTCTTATTTCCCAGATGCATGTGAAAACAATTTTTAACGTGTTTTTAAAACTTTGGGTTCCAAATTTTCTCCCTTCTTTCCACCCCACCCACCCTCATTGAAAAGGCAAGCAACTCGATAGCAGCACTCTTTCAATACCATAGTGATTCCCTGTACTAAGGTAGAAATCTCTAGACAGAGAAAAAGAGAAAAACAGAGACAGACAGAGACAAAGAGAAAGAGACTCTATTGGTCTTTGTCTATTGGTGGATAGAAGAAGGTAGGAACATGATCCAAGCCAGTTAGATCACATGGAGTTTGCCTGTAGTTAAAACTGGCCTCAGTTCTATTGATTAATATGTACAGTATATTAATAATTAATTGATTAATATAATGATTATAATAAATATATAATAATAATTATTTAATAATATAATGATATAATGAGTGATTAATACTATATATTAATATACAGTATCTTCTGAGTTATAGCTCCCCTCAACAAGAAATCTTAGCATGAAAAAGAGGCAGTAACTAACACTGTGGCCATTTTTTCTATCACAGTGGCCTTGCTCTGATAGCTTCAGCCAGGAAACTTGGCGTAACCTCTGCCTTTTGCTCCATACATTGAATGAACTATAAAATAAAGTTCAATTCCTCTTTTTATGTGACATCTAGCACAACCATACCTTCTTCTCTACTATAACAATAAGAATGATAATAACACCCTCAAAATCCAACCCATTATCTATGCTGGTAGGAGGGAGAGAGGAAGAGCAAGGTAGTTGAAAACCAACCATGGTGATGTAATCTGGGGGCTTTGTGTTCCCTAAAACCATTATGGTAACTGTGAAAGCCTGACAGAAGCCTTGTAATGAATTGGACTATAATCACACTGGGTTAGTCCCTTGATCAGTGTGATGCAATTGCTTTTAAAGATCAGAGAAATGGACTGGGTTGTATAAGGTAAGAGGCTAGCTCCACTTGAAACTGTTGTAGTGGTGAGCTTTGTAAACAGACTAGCAGAGAAAGTATCACTCCTATATGTTATGGTATCATAAGAAGGCAAAATAGAATGGAATAAATGAGACATGCCAATACCCTGCCTGCTGAAAATAATTCTATGCAAATGACACTGAGAAATAAAGTAGGAAAATTATTAGTGTTCTTGAAATGGACTAAAGAAATGAATACTATCATTAGGTACCAAAACTATATCATAACTAGATTGGAAACAGACCTCACCAGCTGTAAGCAAGGACTTTATGATGCCTTTTGCTAATGATACCCTCAGCTCCAAATTGAATAATGCATTGCTGACCAGTACAAGGAAAATGTAAGAAAGAACTTTATTCCTAAGCCTAGATTAGATAAAATAAGAGACAAAATCAAGGAGCTACTAAAACCTTGAGAAGAAAAGTTTTAAGAACCTGAGGTTGTTGAAAATCTTCCCTTAATACAAAGTTCAGGGCAGCTAGGTGGTGCAGTGGATAGAGCACTGGCGCTGGAGTCAGGAGGACCTGAATTCAAATCCAGCCTCAGACACATAACACTTACTAGCTGTGTGACTCTGGACAAGTCTCTTAATCCCAATTGTCTTGCCTTCCCCCAAAATGGTGAAAGTCTTTGTAAATATCTGTTGTTTTTTAAAAAAAAAATACAAAGTTCAGGTTTTATGCCTCATAACCAAATGGATGGCAAAAACAATGATGCCTCAAATGATTTTTGAAAGAAGATGGGCATACTTAGACTGGAATTTCCATCTAAATGTGTTTTGGGTGTGTTTGATGGCATGAATCTATCTAGTAGACCAATTATTCCAAAACATATTAATTCAAAAATCTGTCAGTTGCTACAATAATTATGAATGAATGAACTCTATTACAATATTTGACAGAGAATGTAAGAGCATTTGACCTATATACAGATTATATTCAGTGGCCACTCGCATGGTTAAGAACCACAAGAGCAAAGGTAAAGACATCAAAAAAGATCCCTAAGAGTGGGAATTAAATACTAGAGTGGTAGAAGTGACTTGAACATCTCCATTAAAAATTACATCAATTTCTAGCTGGTGTATGCAGTAGAAAAAAAACTTAAACCACATAATGTTCAATTAAAAGAAACAAAGAAACATAAGAAACAGAATCTGGGAAACAAAAATCACATCAGAAATTCTAGATTCCCTTAATCAGTTAAAGCAAAATTCAAAAGAATAAGCCAATATATAAAGTCAAAGCACCACAAAGAACAAATAAAGAGGTCACTACTGGTCAAAATCAGTATCACAGTGCCTGAGAAGTAAAGAAATGAGAAGAGAGAAAGAACTGCTGAAGAAGGAGGATGTGCAAAATTTCTTTTCATCTTTATGGTCTCAAGAAGTACAAGGTAGTTGTATCGAAGTTGTATCAAAACAAAGAAACAGGAAGTTAATTCACAATTAAGATAATGAATGAGAGAACAGTTACATCACAGGAATACACTGAAACTCCAGCTTCTTTACCAAACTAGAAAGCAGCAAGGCTAGCTAAGAGCTATAATTATTATCCTAAAGGCTTGACAGTGGTACTAGAAAGTAACTTTGCTAGCTCCCTCTTAGACATAAGCCTGACACTGTCTTTCTTAACAGAAGTCATCACATATTTACCACCAAAAATAAGAATACTAGTGACCCATCTATATCTAGGTCAATTAAATAGTTGTTGACTTGACATAACTCATTCCCAGCATTCCTATTTTAAAAAAACTATAAATATTAACAAGAAAACATTGACTGAGGAACAAAAAGACCAAAAAATTCCCAGGATTATAAAGAACAACTTAATATCAATTTGAGAATTATTGAGTGGGTCATTTAAAAGCATTATAATTCTTATATTGCCTTTATTTTCAGAAGTCCTTTGACTCAGTTCCGTATTCATGGCTTATGTATGTATGACAAATATATAAAATAGATCCAAGAATAATGAGAATGCCCACATCAAAAACTATTCTCTGTTCATAGTAAAAACATATCACCAATACAATAATGTCAAGACCAACTGATAACAAAGTGCAGCCATTTTTAAGGTGACAGTTTGAGTTTATTAAGGTTCTTTCTGCCCAGCCTCAGTTTTATGATCATCTCTCCCAAACCGAACTAAAATTAAAGAGTAAGATTAATGAAAGCATCATATTAATCATTTGATATACCTAGGTGATATCTAGCTATATGTATGCACTTGGACTTGTAAAGTATAAAATTCTAAATGTACATCAAGGAAAAAATAGAGACTGAAGACTTTGAGCTTGAATTTGAATCAGTGCAACAAGGCAATGCTCACATATGCTGGCAAATCAGTCTCTTCCAAGCAAAAGATAATGCTCATAAAGCTCTCAGGGAGAAAGCTATAGCGTACTACATATATGTTAAAATACTTTTTTGGCATCATTCTGAAATCAAAGTTCAACAGGAAGAACACATTTAAAGCAATGAGCATCTATGTGATATCTGTCAGAATGTATGCTTTCAGAACTCCAATAACCATAAAAAGTTTGGAAAGTATCCTGAAAAAAATCCTTGTAATACTAATGAAACATGTGAGCTCATCATTCTAAAGTAGAAACACTTCTAAAGTAGAAAGAGAACACTTCCTCATCTGAAAGGAAGAGAAATGATACACATTCTCAAAGAACATGATAAATCAGTCAAAAACCTCTGGCAATAATTCTGGGATAAGTAAACATTACTTCAGCAAGCAATATTAAATGTCTATAACAAGTATAAACCACTGAATTTTCCAAATGTTAGCTGAAATTGGTTTGTCTCAGGATAGAACCTATGAGATGGCTAAGATCCAAGAGTGGCATCAAAAAACCCTCCAAAGGTGATCACCTCACATGAAATATGCCAACAAAACGTCACATGAAGTTAGTCAAAAATCCTTCAATAAAAAGTGTCAAATGAATGACAGAGTCAGGCAAATTTGTTTATAGAAAAAGAAGGGTTTAAAATGGCAACAGAGGACTCAGTTCTTGCCACCTAAAATTAAAGAAAAATTATCCTTTAGTCTGGATTTGGTAGCGAAGGCAGTTTTTGCAACAACAGCAACAAAAAAAAAACAGTAAAAATTGTGCAAGTTATAAAAATTTACCACCTACTCAAAACCTAGCAAGTCATGACCCAGTGGTAGATATTTTAGTTCATAGACTGACACATGACAAACCCCATTCAAACAATATAGATTTCAAAGCATCCTGGAGAAGTCAACCAATAAACAGTACTGCAATTGGGGCATTATCACATACTGAACTGTCATCCACAATCAGCTGGATATATTGGTCCATAAAAAAACTTAAGAATGGCATTTTAAATATGTGTTGCCATACCAAAAATCTGCAATTTCCAATATGCATAGAATAAACAGCCTTCAAAATGCAAAGATCTAGCAGAAAAATCAAAATTATATGGGAATGGATTGATGTCATCCCCAATGCCTGTTATCAAAGTTATACTGAGAATACTTTTAATGAACCTATGAAAGATGAACATGCATCCTAATACCATTCAGTTGATATTTAATTTTTAAAAAATTATTTTGCCTAACTATGAAATTATATGGAAATTAAATATAAGGGAATAGTAGCAATCTAGTGATTTGTCCCAGGACCATCAAACAAGATGAGAATAATTTTTCTCTAGCAATAACAATAACTCATTTCTATGTTGTTTTATAATTGGAAAACACTTTCCATACTTTGTATCATTTGAATACTACTTCATGTTTGTTGTTCATCCTTTGTTCTAAGAGAGGACCAATGACATCAGGAGGGTGATGTCTTGACTTGCAAGTGAATTGCATTTAAGTGAGGCAGGGCTGTGCAAAATCATCAGCCTCACCCTCTCCTCCAGAGTCATGTGAGTCCAGTGGCAAGATGGTCCAAGTGGCAGGATGACTGGAGATGGCCCCAGATGCAGTGGGGACACCTTGGCCTTTTTAGGTACCTCTTACCTAAACTTTTGCAATGCTTTTCTCGGTGTATTCTGATACCTCCAACCTTAGGCATCCCTCAAATCTGTCTTTACTATGACAGTCAAAATCATTACCTCTGTCTGTCACTATATGCTATCTGACATCCATCTTTTGATGACTTTCCGTTGGTATATAGACCAGCTTCTCCAATATCTTTCACCCAAACCTCCAGCTGACCACATTTGCATCAGTATGTCTTCTTTTACTCCAGTTGCTTTCTCTACTTGTCTTTATGCTGTTCAACTAAGGTGGGGACTTAGAATCTGAACGCCTAAATTTGAGTCTCATGTCTTCCACTTACTAGCAACATGCTTAGAGACGAGTGCTTTAATATCTCTAACTTTCATTAACTTTATCTATTAAACAGGATAATTCTTGCCCTACTTTTTTCATAGGGTAGTTGTGTCAGTCAAATGAAGTGATCAAGGCAAAGAACTTTGTAGGAGCAAAGAGCTAGATACCTGTTAGCTATTAATGTTATTGTTTTGCTGGTCAGAAGTCTTTGTTAGAGGCTTTTGTTGCGTTAGTATTGGTTGCGATGTTGTGATAATGATAAAATGTTTACATTTATATATCAATCAAGCTTCAAAATTTGAAAGGAACTTTGCACTCATTTCATTTGATACTTCACAATCATCCTGTTCAAGTAGGTGCTATTATTACTCCCATTGTACGGATGAGAAAATTGAGGCTAAGAGATATTAAATGATTTGTTATGAGTCACATATCCAGTATCGGAAGTGGAATTCAAACCCAGGTCTTCCTGGCTACAAGTCCAGCACTCTATCCGCTGTGTTATGCGGCCTCTCGGGTAAGAATACCTGAGATGTCCAGGGTGCTTAACAACTAAATTTTCAACCATTTCCACACATACTCATTTAGTTCATTACACTTTTTTGGGGGGAGAACACAAGGCAATGGGGGTGAAGTGACTTGCCCAGGGTCTCACAGCTAGTTAAGTGTCAAGTGTCTGAGGCCAAATTTGAGCTCAGGTCTTCCTGAATTCAGGGCTGGTGCTCTATCCACTGTGCCATCTAGCTGCCCCCTAATTCATTACACTTTTGCAATATTAATGTGTTTATATTCTATCTACAGTCTAGCTGACTAAATACAATAATCATATCCCAAATAAGGTTACGTCACCTAACATAATTTTATATTAATATAATTAGGAGAATGAAAGTTCATTAAAGGCAGGAATTGTTTTCATTTTTATCTTTAAATGCCCTCCACTTAGCATTTTACCTGGCATGTAGCAGGTGCTTAACTAATGCTTGTTGAATTGAATTAATAATCAATCTCCACTGTAAAGTTTGGAAACCTTCACAGTAACAGCAGTCAGCCTGCCACCCATTTGAAACATTGTTCCAACGGAACCAACTGCCCCCTGTAATGTTATTTCACCTAACATTGTGCTTTTATGGAAACAGTGTGACATTAGGTGAGGCAAGGCATTGCTTTCTTTAGTGGCAGGATAAACCTTTGGTCTCTTCATTATCCTATGTCCAAGGCTTCTTGTGTCTGGCTACATTTTAATGCTGCAGCCTACCCATAGAGTTTCCTTTCACCCCTTGGAAAACCAGAGGCTGACCAACTGTCTATATTTTTTTTTCCTCTGGGATTGGGATGCTCCCTGCTCTTCACTAAGACTGTAGTGCCCCTGGGGTCTTTAAAACTGCAGTCCAAATGTTACCAAAAATGCAATTGTGACAGCTAGGCAAAGAGCTGTGAAACGAAAAAATCTATAAAAGTTCAACAAAGCGAGAGAAGGGCAGGGTAGCCAGTGAAATTCTCTGGTTCATGACCACCAGTCAGTGACGTCAGGATTTATAACTGTATTAAATGGCATGACAGTCAGCCATGATATATCAGTTCCCCCCTTCTTCCCAAATCACAGACAATAAAAGCTTTGGCAGTGAAAGTCATTCATCATCATAAAGACTTGAGACACTCTAGTCATCAATTTCACTCACATCCTTAATACACTGGAGAAAGTGTTCGAGTTTAGCACACACACACACACATACACACACAAAAAGGAAAAGAAAAAAACATGAAGAAAGATTGAACAGGAATAATTACAAAGGTCAAAGGAAGGGATTTCTCAAGAAAGCAAATTCTGATTAGGACAGACAGAAGAATGCTGGGTTTTGCTAGGGACCTATTATTAGTATGGTATAAGTCGGCAGCTTCATTAAATATGAATACATATAGATATTAGGATGAAGTGAATGTGCATTAGTATAGGTCAAGAAAAGAAGAGATGATAAACTTTCCATTTTAGGTCTTACTTTAAAATTCTATATTTCTGGGTCTAGAGCTGGGCATATAAAATGCAGATAAAAGGTTATTAATAAATAAGCAAGAATTCTTTTTCAGTTTCTGCAAAGGCAAAAAGGCAGCTTCAACTCAGCTTAGAACTTACTTTAAATATCTTGTTGGCACTGTATCTGTTATGGAGGATGGAAACAATAATAAGAAGCTGGAGACAGGCATGAGGGGGAGGGGACAGTTTAGATGCAGTCTTATCCATGACTGAGTGCCACGCCATAAAATGGGGGCAGTTAGGGAATTATCGGGAGAGACATCAGGGAAATCTGGCTTAGAAATTATGTCAGGTGGAAATCCATAACAGAAGCAGCCCAATCAAAAATAAATAACTGTGCAGTTCGACATTTATCTCAGCTGGAATTTGATTCATGAAGAATTGTACTTAGAAATGCCTAAGAGAGATGCCTTATAGCAATAACTCTTGTTTATAAAGTACTTTATGTATATTTTATCTTTCAAGTCATGCCATAACTCTGTGAGGGAGTCAATGCAAGTATCATTATTTCCATTTTACAGGTGGAGAAACTGAGGCTCAAAGAAGCAAAAGAACTTGCCCATTTACTAGATGATGTAACTTGAAGCTAGATCCAACTCAAAAGGTCAGCATTCCTTCTACTCTGCCATGTTGCCAAGAAGTATCCCAAGCTTTATATAGTACTGCATCAGTAAGACCAAAAAAGTTCTTCACAGGAGAGGCTGTCAGTCCCCTTTAACCAGTTATGACATAAGATTACAAAACCATGCATTGGATAAGATGTATTCCTCCATCTTCTGAGCCCCCATTCTTGTCTCCTTTCCCATACATACAGAAACTCTTCACTTGTACTTTTCTCATGGCGCTTATTACATCCTGCCTTGAACCAAAGCTATTGGTGTACTTGTCTTATTTCTTCTCCTCCTCCTTCTTCTTCTTCTCTTCTTTCCTCCTCCCTTTTCTTCTTCTCTTCTTCCTCCTCATTTTCTTCTTCTTCCCGCTCCTCTTTCATCTTCTTTTCTTACTATTTTTCCTTCTTCTCTTTCTCCTCCTCCTCCTCCTCCTCCTTCTCCTCCTTCTTCCCTAGCTAATTTGCATTTATATAATGCTTTAAGGTGTACAAAACATGACAGATAGTATCTCCTTTGAGATACTGTAGGGGGATACTATTATTGTCACTTTACTGATGGGAGAACTGAGGCAGGCAGAGGTGAAGTGACTTGCTTCACACCACTGACTGTAAGCTCCTCAAGGGAAGGAATCATGCTATATTTATATGTGTATTCTCCATGGTAAGTGTCCAATGACTATTTTTTTATAGTAAAGAACTGTTAAGTCAACAGAAGACCTATATGAACTAATGCAAGCCAAAAAAGTAGAATCAGGAAATCAATATACAATATAACATCAAGGAAAAACAATAATAAAACTCTGATTAATTATAATGACCAATCTTGGCTCTTGAGAACAAAAGGAAAACAAAAACATTTCCCTCCTGTTGGTAGAGGGGTAGGGCACTATAGATGTTGAATGTTGAATCTATAACTACACCCAGTCACTTTCTTAGCTGGGTTTGCTTAACTCATTTTTTGCTGTTGCTGTTGCTGTTGCTTTCATATGGTAGGTGTCAATGGGAATGTGGTGTTAACTATGATATACAAACAAAAAGTAGCCAGATGGCACAGTGGATAGTGTGCTGGGCTTAGAGTCTGGAAGACTCATCCTCATGAATTCAAATCTGGCCTCACATGCATGCTGGCTGTGTGACCCTGGACAAATCACTTAACCCTCTTTGCCTCAGTTTCCTCATCTGTAAAATGATCTGGAGAAGGAAATGGTAAACCACTCCAGTATCTTTGCCAAGAAAATCCCAAATGGAGTCATGAAGAGTCAGATAGGGCTGAAAATGACTGAACAAAGAATTTCAAAAGATAAAATAAATGGACTATCAACTCTTACTCCTTGTAAGAAAAATGTCATTATAGGGCTACAGACCAAACTTGTGATTTCACTAGCATAAGGAATTCCTTGGTGTGGAAACTCCCTCTATAATGTAGATCGACACCCTCTCTGCTATTTAGAGAGAGCCCTGAGAGAGTTGCACTTGCCCAGGTTCATATAGCCAACATGTATCATACAGGCATGGTTAACCCAGGTCTTCCTCCTTTGGGGGCAGGTACATGCTGCACTTGAATTCCTAAAATGTGAAAGGATTTTGTTACAAGGCAATGTCATTTATAATGAGGTCCCATCCACTGAACCTAAGGTCAGAGTTAAAATAAGGCATTCTTTACTAAATATCTTTACTAATCTCTCCCAATTTCTCTCTGCTTTAATTCACATAGTCTCTGGATAACAAGAACAGACTTTACTCCATTAAGATTTCATGTATCTCTCTTCTTGCATATTCAGCTGTCAAGCAAAACCAGTATCTTACCATGGCAGAAAAAATAGCTGAGGTAGGTGAAAACAAACAAGCAAGCACACAAACAAAAAATAAGGCAACCCATTTAACTCTTGCCACGAGTTAAAAAAAAAAGGACCTTTGAGTATTTCCAATCTATTCACAGTTCATTATAAAGACCTTTGTAAACCTTAAAGTACTATACAAAGGCAGGGTATGAGTTGTTGCAAGCTCAAGATCTGTAACAGCTTATGCCAGAAGTAAAAATAAAGAAAAAACTACTCCCTTATTCATTTTCCTATTAGTGTCATCTCCACACGAGGGCACAGGCTGGTAAAAACTGGTTGGGCTGGTCAATCCTTTATACTTGTTTACAAGGCTACAGTAGTAGATACAGTTTCCATGCCCATTGGTTAAATATTTTTTTCTGTTTTCATTTTGTGGAAAAATTCCACAAAGAAATCTGCCACAAGTGGTTTTTTATTTAAAAAAAAAAAGGAAGGGGACTTCGTGTTAAAAAAAGGGGGAGAGCATGGGGAAACTTTCCCCGTACCCATCAGGAGCAGTAGGAGTTTCTCTCCCATGCTATTGAAACTTAACCTTGGAAGTTCACTCTACCTGTTTGGCCTTTCCCTGTAATTGGGCAGTTCCTCTCTGAGCCTCCATTTTAAAGAGGATGCTCAGGTTAACCATTACTCTCCAGGCTGCTCCCCTGACCCTCTGGACTTTCTCTACAATGTCTCCAGGTCAGGAAAAGGCCTCAGCTTAAAAGGGCCAAGGTCTGCCACTACATCCTGGGTCATCTCCAGTCATCCTGACCGGACCCAGATGGCTCTGGAGGAGAGAGTGAGGCTGGTGACTTTGCACAAGACTCCCTCACTCAAATCAAAGTCAAGTGCAAGTCATGGCATCATTTCCCTGATGTCATGGTCCTCTTTGAGAACAAAGGACAAACCACAACAACCACAGGGTCAGGTACCTTCTTGTCTCTGTCCTTTTGCTCACCTCCCCCACCACCCATGTTTTCAGTTTCCTTTTATGTGTTGCCTTCCCCTCGGAATATCAATTTCTTGAGGGTAGAGACTGTCTTTTTTTTCTGCTTGCATTTGTATTTAACACACAGCACAGTGTCTGGCACATGATAAGCTTAATAAATGCTTATTGACTTGACTTAGAACAGGAGTTCTTAATTTGGGGTGATGAAGCCCCAAGGGGTCCATGAACTTGGATGGGAAAAAATGACATCTTTATTTTCACTAACCTTTCAAACTGAGATTTAGAATTATGAGTATAGGCAAATAAAAAATGTATTCAGAAAAGAGGATCCCTAGATTTTGCTGGACTGCCAAATGGACACATGACATAAGAAAGGTTCATAACCTTTGCCATAGAGATCAAACTCCTAGAGAGCCAGGCAGGATCCCCCAAGGACTGACCCTGGTCCATGGCCTAGAAACAGACAGGAAATGGGCACAGTATCCCTAGACCCTACAGCAGCCCAACAGCAATCCCTGAAGGTTAGATTTTATTATGCGAGTGGCAGAAATAGAGCTAGGGAATACCTAGGATCACTTAACAAGCCTGATCATAAGTGACCAGGAGGTATTAAACGAATTTCCAACTGAGTATTTACTAAAGAAAATGTTAGGAGGATTCTCATTGTCAAATGATCTGTCTGCTGCAGACAGGTTGGAGATACTGTAGGATGTAATGGTAAATATACAATATGTTCTAGGCCTCATCAGCATGTTGTAAGAGAAAGAAACACAGGGGGGTTTTTGGACTGCGAGGAAAATACGTCGGCAGAGTTAAAGCTTGAGAAACAAAAGTCAAAGTCCTGCTTTCCCACATCTGGAATATTGGCTGCTTTTGGTGGGTATTGGTATTGGAGGGTATTGACAAGCTAAAAAACACCCAGGAAAGGGCCTTGAGGTCATGCCCTAGAAGACGGGGTGAAGAAACTGGGTCTATTTACCCCTCCACGTAATAGGGACATGACATGATTGATACCCGTCTTAAAATATGTGAAAAGCTATCATGTGGAAAATGGATCTGACTTGTTCTCTTTTGTCCCAGAGAACAGAATAAGGAGCACTGAGCGAAGGTTGCAAAGGGTCAGGTTTAAGTTTGATGTCAAGAAAAAGTGGTTCTAGAAATTAGAACTAAACAGAAGCTGAATTGCTGACTCTAGAGGTAAAGCCTCCCCACTCCCCCATTTAGGGGTACTTGAAGCAAGAGGCTGGATGACTATTTGCATGTCATAGTGAGAATTCTTCTTCAATTAGATCAGATTAAATGAGGTAAAAGATGTAAAGCACTTTGCAAACCTTTTGTTGTTGTTGTTTAGTTGATTCAGTTGTCACTCTTTGTGACCCCATTTGGGTTTTTCTTGGCAAAAATACTGGAGTGGTTTGCCATTTCCTTCTCCAGCTCATTTTACAGAAGAGGAAACAGAGGTAAACAGGGTGAAGTGACTTGCGCAGGGTCACACAGCTAGTAAGTGTCTGAAGCTGAATTTGAACTCAGGAGGATGAGTCATCCAGACTCCAGATCTGGCGCTCTGTGCACTATGGTGCCACCTGGCTGCCCCTTGCAAACCTTAAAGCTTCCTATCAATACTAGCTAGTAGAAGTAGCAGTAGTAGTGGTAGTGGGAATAGTAGTAGTTTTAATGGTTATTGTTGTTAGAGTTCCTGGATGATCTCTTAAGGTTCCTTAATTTGAGATTTTATGGTTCTTTGATTTTGTGAAGACTGGACTTGGTCTTGGTTCTGGTTCTGCTACTTACACATTGGGTGTTAAAAAAAAAACTTATCTCTTTGAGTCTCAGTTTCCAAATCTGTACAAGTTGTTGTTATTGTTGACTTGTTTCGGTCATGTCTGACTCTTCACAACCCCATTTGGGATTTCCTTGGCAGAGATACTGGAGTGACTTGCCATTTCCTTCTCCAGCTCATTTTACAGATGAGAAAGCTGAGGCAAACAGGGTTAAGTAACTTGCCCAGGGTCATACAGCTAGTAAATGTCTGAGGCTGGATTTTAGCTCAGGTTTTCCTAATTTCAGGCCCAGTACTCTATCCACTGTGCACCTAGCTGCCCCTATGAGTCAAATTAGCAGGCTTATAATAGTATCATAGATCTAGAAACAGAAGGTACTTCTTGGAGACTGTATATAAGGAAATAAGCAATGGAACAACAATTCGTTTACATTGTGAACAAACCTGGCAATTTTCCACATAAAAATTTATTTGTTATTTTTGGAAATAAAAAATGAAGTTAATGCAGGATGGGAGAACTATTTCTGAATACAGAACTAACTCAAAGAGAATAACAAAGGAGAAAGGGGAGAAAGGATTGGACTACATAGAGACATGCAAACCAGTAAGAATTGACAAGGATCAGACTCTGGACAAGTCTTATTAAACATTTTTTAATGTTAAGCTAAGTCAGTGCTAAGATTGAAACTTCCATATTTATAGGTGACACTAAGCTTTTCTAAGCAACAATATTGTATGATGGTAGGACAAAAATGTCGGACAATTTTTCAATTTTTCAAGATTGTGAGCGTCCATGCAAATTAGCTTTAATATAGATAAGTAATGTAACAAGTAAGGTAACACACTGGGGAGATATAATACAAATGACAATAAAGATGAACGATAATGAAGCTTTATATGTATATAGTGCTTTGTACTCTTCAAAGCACTTTAACATTCCCTATTTCTAGGGATCCTCACAGTGGTCCTACAGAGATGATGTTTGAGCTGTCAGTTTTCCTGAAGATGTTCAGAAAAAGGCAACTAAAATGGCCAAGAGTCTTGAGGGGCTACCATGTTAGTTTATTGAGTAGAGTAGGGACATATAGACCCATGTTTTAGGAAAATCACTTTGGCAGCTAAATGGAGGATGGATTGGAGAAAAAAAAAGACTTGAATCAAGGAGGCCAGTAAGGAACCTATTGCAGTAGTCCAGGTAATGGGGAAAAAACATAATGGTGACCTGAACTAGAGTGACAGATGTATGAGTAGAAAGGACAGATGTGAAAGATGTGGTGGAATGGATGTGGGAGGAGGTGACAGTGAGTGAGGAGTCAAAGATGATGCTCAGTGAGCCTGGGAGGCTTGAAGTAAAGTGATGCTCTCAGATGTAATAAGGAAGTTTAGAAAAGAGGTGATTTTGAGGGGAAAGGTATTATAATGAGATCAATGATGAAGATCACAACCTATCTGTGACTGATCATCCTAAAAGACTTAGTCTAGCCTCAAAAAAATGAAAAGGGAGGAGGCATAGATCTTACTAGTCACTGCCACAGAGAGCAGAACTTGACCCCTGAGGAGACCTTGCCTGCAACCACAAGGTGATTTGAGTGGCAAGGAATAGGTTTGCTAAGGATGGTACAGGGAGAATTTCCCAGGGGCATTTGTGAAGCCATTGGGTAGTAGTCAGGCTATAAATGCCATGAGGGGTTGATACCTGGCTCAAAAGGGTAGAAAAGTGGAGTTTCCACAGCAAAGGGTGGGTACAGAGAAGGGGACTATTGATAAGTGCCATTGTATTAGAGACAAACCCCACAATTGACTATTATAGCGAGGGTGGGATTTGACTCATCTTTCCATTGTCTGATTTACTGATCTGTTCCCCATCCCCCATCCCCACCTTGGAGACCACTGGTCTATGGCACTAAGAGGTTAAGTGATTTCCTTAAGGACATACTGCCAATATGTGTCTGAGGTAAAGCTTAAAGCCAGGTCTGCCTTACTCTGAGGCTAGCTCTCTCACCAGTATACTCTACTGCCTCTTATTTAGTTAATCCAAACAGAGAACATAGGACTTCAACAAGGGCAAAATTGTTGTGTCAGAGGTTTTACCACATAGAACATAAGTGTTTAGAAGTAGAATATTAAGTAACTGGCTTACCACATTTCCATCTACGGTGGATTGTACATGGATTGTCTGTGTGAAGGATTTACTTTATGGAGTAGTGAGAGATAAGGTTGGATACATAACATGGGATGGGTGCAGATTCTGGGAACCTTGAATGCAGTCTTAAACATTAAGATCAGACTTAAAAATAATAATAAAAAACTCATTCTGGAAATATAAAGGCTGATTACAGAGAATACAAATTACAAGTCTGAAGTGTAAAAAACATGTACAACCTATATCAAATTGCTTGCCTTTTCAATGGGGGGGAAGGAATTTGGAACTCAAAAAATTTTTGGAAGAATGTTAAAAATTGTTTTTACGTGTAATTGGGGAAAAATAAAATATTAAATAAAAAAAGAAATATGAAAAAACTCAGTTAAAAATCAAAAGTAGAGGGGGTGGAGCCAAGATGGTAGAGTAAAAGCAAGGACTCTCTTAAGCTCTCCCCCAAACCTTTCCAAATACCTGTAAAAAATGACTCTAAACAAATTCTAGAGCAGTAGAATCCACTAAAAGACAGAGTGAAACAAATTTCCAGCCCAAGACAACCTGGATGGTTGGCAGGAAAGGTCTGTTGCACTGGGCTGGAAGAAGAGTGCAGTTCAGCATGGGCTGCACCAGCACAGACTGGAACCCAGCAAACTAGGAACAGGCCTCAGTGGACTGAATCATTGGCAGCTGTGGCAGTTTCCACAAATGCCAAAAAAAAAAAAAAAACTTAGAAGGTCAGTGGGAAAGGTCTATCAGAACTGGGTGAGAGAGGAGAGCAGTACAAGCCTGACCCCAGCACAGCCCCAGGGTAGTGGCAACAGTGACAACGATGGCAGTGGTGGCAACAGTGGCAGTGGCAGTGGCAGCAGCAGCAGCAGTAAGAGCTACTTCCAGAGCTCTCAGCCCACAGATAGTAAGGGGATCGAATGACTGATTAGAAGGAGATTACAGGGGTCTCTTTGCTGGCACTGAGACAAGATTCTGTTGCTTTGCCCATACTTTGATCTGGGTCACAGTCCTGGGAGGCAGTCCTGGGATGAAGCACTGGCACTGGCATAGCCGACCTTGTGGCAGCAGAGTAGAGGGAACCTTCCTCACAGTTCCAGGGCAGAAAAGAGTGCTTGTGGTCACTCTTGACCAGAGTATAGGTCAGGAGAGGAGTAAACACCTGTCCTTAGATCATACCACCTTGGAAGAACTGAAAACTTATAGGTCCCTAGAAGTATCTCTGAAAACAGCTGCACAAAGCCCCTGAAGCTTGGGACAGTACGCCCTCCACACTACAAGCAGAGCCTTACCTTAACAAAGAATTAAAAAGTCAAGTAATTGGCTGGGAAAGTGAGCAAAAACACTATAGAATCTTCCTCTGGTGACAAGGAAGATTAAAACATATAATCAGAAGACAACACAGTCAAAGCTCCTATGTCTAAAGCCTCCAAGAAAAATATGAATTGGTCTCAGGCCATGGAAGAGCTCAAAAAGGAGTAGAGGAAAAATTTGGTTAAGTATTGTAGAGACACAATCAAGATAACACAAGATTTAGCAGCTTCTACATTAAGAGATCAGAGAGCTTGGAATATGATATTCTGGAGGTCAAAGGAGCTAGGATTAAAACCAAAAATTACCTATCCAGCAAAACTGAGTGTAATCAATGAGGGAAAAATTAACATTCAATGACAGAGGAATTTAATGCATTCTTGAGAATCCAGAGCTAAATAGAAAAATTGACTTTCAAATACAAGATTCAGGAGAAGCATGAAAAGGTAAACAGGAAAGCGAAATCATAAGGGACTTATTAAAGTTGAACTGTTTATATTCCTACATAGAAAGATGGTATTTGTAACATAAGATCTTTCTCAGTATTAGGGTAGTTGGAGGGAATATATATAGACAGAGGGCACAAGGTGAGTTGAATATGAAGGGATGATATCTAAAAAATAAAATTAAGGGGTGAGAGAGAGGAATGTACTGAGAGAAGGAGAAAGGGAGAAGTAGAATGAGGTAAATTATCTCACATAAAAGAAGTAAGAAAAAGCTTTTACAGTGGAGGGGAAGAGGGAGGAGGTGAGAGGGAATGAGTGAACCTTACTATCATTGGATTTGGTTTAAAGAGGGAATAACATACACACTCAATTGAGTATGGAAAACTATCTTACCATACAGGAAAGTAGGGGAGAAGGGGATAAGAGATAGAGGGTAATAGAAGGGAGGGCAGATTTGGGAGGGGGTAATCAGAAGAGTTTTGCATGACTACACATGTATAACCTATATCAAATTGCTTGCCCTCTCAATGAGGGTGGGTGGGGTGGGAGGAAGGGAGAGAATTTGGAACTTAAAGTTATAAAAACTAATGTTGGAAATTGTTTTTGCATGCAACTGGGAAATAAGATATACAGGCAATGGAGTATATAAATCTATCTTACCCTACAGGAAAATAGAAGGGGAAGGAGATAAGAGAAGGGGGGTGATGATAGAAGGTAGGGTAGATTGGTGGAAGGGGTAATCAGAATACACACCTTCATGGGAACAGAAGAGATGGGGAGAAAATTTGGAACTCAAAATTTTGTGTAAGTGAATGTTGAAAACTAAAAGTAAATAAATAAAGAAATAAAAATTGGGAAAAAATTCAAAAATCAAAAAATCAAAAGTAGAGGCATCATTCAACAGAGTAGATACCAAATTATAGAATTTGTCACCATAGAGAGGCCAAGAATATAGGGGATAAAGAAAAAAACTGAGATAAATTCACAGATGGGATGTTTTCAAGGAGTTGTTTAGGGACATCAGGAATGTTTGGGAAGAGGCCTAAATTTTCTGTTTCCTTGCCATAGGAGTATCCATACCATCCCAGGGACACCTATTGAGACTCTCCACAGAGGCATTCCCTCTTTCATTTCTACTTCTGATTTATCCTTTAGATATAGTCCAACTCGTCTCTGAATTCTCATCATTCTTCCTATGCAGTTGTCTCCTTCTCTCATCTCACAATGATAGAATAATAGAGCAGGTTCTTATTTTCTCATTCATAATAGATTACTGTAACCACCTCCTAACTAGTCTCTCTACTTCCACATTCTTCCCACTCCAATTCACCTTCTAACAGCTTAATACTCCTAAAACACCTGTTTTTATCACGTATTACCCATTAGGTCAAGTTCCAATGTCTCATTCTGACATTTAATGACCTACATAATCTAGCCCCACTTTGCCTTATTGAGAGAGTGTGGTCCAGTGGAAAGCCTATTGAGTTTGAGATCTGTCTCTACACCATCCTGCTATTTTTATGAATAATGTTGACATGTATATCACTTTAAGGTTTATTATTAATTAAAAAACAATAGCTAGCTTTTATATAGGGCCTAGTATGTGCCAGTCAGTGTGCTAAGCATTTTACAAATATTATCTCATTTGATCCTCACAATAATCCTGGGAGGTCAGTGTTATTATTATCTCCATTTTATAGTTTAGGAAACTGAGGCAAACAGAGGATGAGTGACTTTCCCAGGCTCACACTGCTTGAAAGTGTCTGAGCCTGGATTTGAACACAGTTATTCCTCACAATAGGCCCAGCAATATATCCACTGTGCCACCTAGCTGCTTTGTAACAAACTTTGAGGTAGGATGTAATCATGCCCATTTTACAGATGAGGAAATTGGGACTCAAAAAAATGAAGTGACTTGTCCAAGGTCACAAAGCTGGTAGGTAACTGTCCATTTGACCTTACCTCCTCTAAGCCTGTTTCCTCATCTATAAAATGGGAATAATGATGCACTGATGCATACCTACCTCACAAGGTTATTGTAAAAAATGCTTTATGATCTATAAAGGCCTTTATGGACATATATAGTATAAGATACAATGTCCTGCATAAACATGAACTAGTAATATCATTATAATTTAAGGAATCCTTTCGTAAAGAAAGTGAGTTATATCATTATGTAAATAATAAGTTTGGATTTCTATCCTTAAAAAAATCATTATTATCTATACAAATATCTTCTAGTATTCTGTAACATCATTCTATTCCTTCCCTCCATTCCAGTCAGGATGATTCCTCACTGTCCTGAAAATTTTGTGGCTGGTTTCCCCTTCACAATTCTGTCTCTACTGTTCTCCCCACTATGCTCATTTGGCCCCTCCTCAGTAACTCTCCTCCCCTCCATCTTCACATCTCCAAGACTTCTTACCCATCCCCCAATGGCAAAGAGGCAGGCAGGTAGCATAGAGGAAAGAATATTAGATTAGGAGGCAGAGCTTGCTATTGGTCAGCTGCTCAGAGATGTCTGACTCCACATGACTCCATGGATTTCGTCCATGGGGTTTTCTTGGCAAAGATACTGGAGTGATTTTCCATTTCCTTCTCCAGTGCATCCTCATTTTACAGATGAGGTTAAGTGACTTTCCCAGGGTCACACAGCTAGTAAGTGTCTGAGGCCAGATTTGAACTCGTGAAAATGAGTGTTCCTGATTCCAGGCGCAGTACTCTATCCACTGCACCACCTAACTGCCCCACAGCACCCGAAGTCAAGTCCTAACTCTACTACTTACTACCAGCGTGACCTTGGGCAAGTCACTAAAACAATCTGAGCCTCAGTTTCCTCATCATTAAATGAGGGAATTGCACTAGATGACCTCTGAGGTCCCGTTTGACTCTAAAAATTTGTGATTCCATGAAGCTTTCTCCAACTGCTATAGCCTACATTGATCTCACCTGAACACCTACAGGCCCTCATTAGCACCTAGTTCGGCATTTCATTATGCCCCAGTGATGATGATCTGGTGTCCCCAGCCATACTCTATGATGTATGAGAGTATGAGCTATGTTTTCCTTACAGCTGCCATCATAGTGCTGTGTATAGAAAAGCTTCTTAAGAAATAATTATTTAATGGCTAAACTGAATTTCTCGTGGTTCTCTTGTGATCACTGCTTAACGCCACTATTCCCAATAGATTTTACCATGACGACTAATGATATATTTTTTTAAAAAGCATACAATTTTTTCTTAACATTCCAGTCTGTCTATTGACATACACTTCATGCTAACCTCAAGATAAATACCATGGCCCCTCACATAGAAACAACCCGATCCATGGGTTTGCTGCGTCCCTTTTTCACAAGGGTAAATTCCAAGTTCAAATCTTACAGAATCCAAAATCAGAGAGAAAACGCATCTCCAGCACCCACTCCTTTGTCTTCATCAGTCCCTTACTTTCTCTGCTTTTCACATATCAGCCTGCATGTTATTACGAACACTGGATCCATTAATATTTTGAATGGTGTCATGTAAACATCAAAGTCAGTGCCACTTGGGTGAACGAAAATTAATTTCCATGACATAGAACATAATTGTTAACTGGATTTGCTTATCCTATTCCTCTTGTCAACATCATATTTATACAACACTGAATCCAGAGCTGAAGATTCAATGGGAAAAAACTCCAGCCTGAGCAGCCTGTGCCCCTGGAAAGCCCAGGTGGAATGGCCCTGAAACAGAGACAGTTGTTTGTTTTTATACTCTACTAAACCTTTTTTGAGAAATGCAGAATATTGTAGTTTGTTGACTACAATGACCTTTTTTGTGCATAGATGTGCTCTAGGCAAGCACGAGAGACAAAGAGAGGGACAGAGGAAAGTAACTGCCAAGCAAACCTAAAGATGTGGGGTGAGCCGTGCTCCAGAGTAGGGGAGCCAGGGCATGACAACAGCAGTGAAAACAGCCAGAGAAAGTCTGCCTGATATAGGGCTCTCAACTGAGAGGGATGAGTCATGAGGTCCTAAGATTTAGGAACTAGAAGTTTTCTAGTCTTATGCCCTCATTTTATGGATGAGTTCGTTAATGTTCAGAGGTGAAGTGCTTTGTCCAAGGTTATGCAGCTAGCAAGTAGCAGGGTTGGGATTTGAACCTGAGTCTCCTAACTTCTTGCCCCCTGGCTATTCGCTCACAGGGCTTGAATGAGATTTTGTTGTTGCTCTGCTGTTGTGTTTGACTCTTCCTGACCCCATTTGGGGTTTTCTTGGCAAAGATACTAGAATGTTTTGCCATTTCCTTCTCCAGCTCACTTTACAGATGAGGAAACTGAGGTAAGCAGAGTTAATTGATTTGCCCAAGGTCATACAGCTAGTCTGAGGCTGGATTTGAACTCAGGTCTTCCTGACTCTAAATCTGGTTCTCTGTCCACTATACTCTTAGCTAAATGATATGGAAGTTAACAATTCACTTCCTTCTGACAAGAGGGAGGAGTACCAGGCCTTTCCATCTGCCGGGCCTTCATGTCCAGAAATCTCCTGGCATTGTTGACTATTTCTACAACCTTAAGGACCTCTGGGTCTTGCTATCCACTCTGTCTTTGAACTCTTAGGATTTCTGGGTCTTTTTCCGTCTGAACTTGATTTTATGTATTATCTCACCCAATTGGAGAATGACATCTTTAAGGGCAGGGACTGTCATTTTTTTAACTTGTATCCCCAGGGTTTGGCCCAGAACTTTCCACATAATGTTTAATAAGTGATTTCTAACCCATTCATTTATTTCCACTGTCATCATGAAGGCCTGCAATGACCCAAGGTCTTTTCCATCCAGGGGTGTGCTGGAGCCAGCTCTAAGAGCCCCCTGTTAAATTTTAAGTTAAATTTTACACCTCAGAAACCCACAGCCAGGGCTTCATTTGTTGCTGCTGCTGCTGCTGCTGTTGTTGCTGTTGATTTTCCAGACACAGAAAAATGTTAAGAGAGCAGATTAAACTTAAAAATGTAAATATATATCTCCCTCTCACACATCCTCAGCCAGTTGTTAAATGTTTACCTTGCTCTATGAACATCGCTTGAGCTCAGCAGCTCAAGAAATGAAGTCATTACCATGTGGAGATTGTAGGCTAATAATAATACTATTAATATTAATGTGAGAACATCAATATTAATTGTGTGACAGTAATAGTAATGATATTGTAATATTGGTGTTAATATTATATTATTATTATTTGTATTTATATAGCATTGTAAAGTTCAAAAAGTGGTTTACAGCTGTTATCTCTCTTGCTTCCAGCTGTAAGATTTGTGATTATGAGAAAAATTATGGGATAATAGAAAAAGCAGAGGGTTGGCGGAGTACAGGGCTCTGAGTTGTAGTCCCGGCTCTGTCACTGACTAGTTGGGTGACCGTGAACAGGTTATATAACTTCTCTGGGACTCAGTTTTCACATCTATTTGGGGGTCTCTAAGATCCTTTTTGGTTCTCACATTCTGCAACTCTGTGATGTTTGATTTCTCTGATTGTCTGACTTTCCAGAGAAAAGGAGATCATCGGAAAATAATGTATTTTTTCCTCTGCTAAATATCATTTTTCAGAAACTTGCTTCTCAAAACAACATTCCAAAGTCCATTTAAATTTTGTCATTTTTAGGCGCACTCTAAAACATCAATGAGATGGGAGGAAACAAACATGTATTAAAGGGCCTACTATGTGCCAGGTGCTACGCTGAATATTTTACAAATATTATCTTCTTTGATTCTTACAAACCCCCTAGGAGGTAAGTGCTATTATTATCCCCATTTTACAGTTAAGGAAACTGAGGCAGACAGAAGTTGAGTGACTTCCCCAGGGTCACACAGCTAGTATCTGAGGCGATATTTGGACTTGAGTCTTCTTATAACCAGGCCCAGCAATCTATATCTACTATGCTACCTAGCTGCCCATAGTGGGGAAAATATAGATCTCATCATAAGTGCAAAGCATAATTGTGGAATTCTATATTATGGTGGATATCATAATATATCCTCTGTCAATGAATAAGTCAAGTTTCATGATCAACTGTTCTTTTATGATATAAACCCCAACCCAGAGGAGTCACGTCTCCGTGGCTGTGCATCATTGTTTCCATTCTTCTCTCCCTAGGATATTTTGGCTCCTGACAGTTTGAAATATTAGATATTTTTCATATTTGCTTTTATTTTACATTATATTTTCACTTTGAAGTGAAAAGTATTTAGTTGTAGCAGATCAGCATCAAAATGGGTCATAAAAGCCAAGTCAGAAAAGATGTTCTAGCACAAAGATAAATGGGTCTTTCAGATTTGCCCTGGCATCCACCCCATAGGGAGCAACAGAGTTGAGGTCCTATCTGTGAGTTAAACCTTTTTCTGTTTCTGCCAGGATGAGAATAAAGAAATGTTAAGGCATTAAAAATTCCTGCAGGATGAGAATTAGTTACAAAAGAACCTGAAACTCCCTTTAATCACTGCAACTCCAACAAAACCAGCCAATGAACCCATGGGCAAGTATTTGAAGATGAGAACAGGTTATTCTGCAGCAAAACTATTTTTAAAGTATTTTTCAAAATTCCATGAAGGCTCAGCAAATCAAAGGCATTCTAGTTGGATTCTTCACCATAATTACTGACAGACAAGGAAGAAAACCTCCACTTAACTTGAATCTCAACTCTCTTCTCACCCCTCTATTTCCCAAGGCTCACAATACTTTCCAGAGGAGGATTTTGGACTTCTGAAACTGGATCTTAAAGCAAGTAATATTTCACTAGGAAAATAATATCCCAGAGAGGCATGCCTGGAAATATGGTTTTAAAGTCAGAAAGATCAGGGTTTGAGTCTAGCTTCTGGTGTATAACAGCTCTGTATCCACAGGGAAGTCACTTAATTTTTCAGTGCCTCAGGCAACTTTTTAAGACTATAAGTCACAGACAATAGTGGACCTGCCACAGAAGTAGGAATTTCTACAACTGAAATTTTCTACAGTGATGAAATCACAATATAACTTTGATGCTACACACCCGTACTCACACCCACACACAAGAAGAATAAATATACCAACAGGAATCCCCTTAGTTAATAAACTTCACTTTTGTTTCAGGATGCCAGGGAAAGGGTTAAAGCTTTCATGAACTAGTATTGATTAGTTTTTTATTTACCCTATGAAACTGAAATGATTTTCAAAATGGAGAAGACAAGAGGCACCAAAATTAGTTTCCTCTTCTTTCCAACCTCCCCACCCTGATTCTCACTTATTTGCCCTACAACACATCTTAAGATGAAGAGGCACAAGAGAAAATAGAAAACCCCTCACAAGATGGATTTAGCAAACTAAAAAGCAATTACTGCCAATGCTTTTAAAAAATAGTGATAGTTCTCAAAAATAGAATCATAAAGCAATCTACAAAACTCCTTTATGTGAAATAAATATTATCCTGATACTCAAATAAGGAAGAGACAAAGCAGAGAAAGAAAACTATAGATGGATTTCACTAATGATTATTGATGCAAATATCATAAATAAAATTCTTTCAAGGAGCCTACAAAAATATATTCAGGAAATAATTCCCTTTGATCAAGTTCAATTCATAGAAGGGATGCAAGATGATTCAATATAAAGAAAACAATAAACTACTTAAAATGAAAGACTTTAAAACCAAAAATGATTATTTCAATAGAAATAGGGAAAAAACATTTTTCAAAATATAATATTTGTTTATGTTAAAACAAAATCCTAAGAATCATAGGCATAGAAGACCCCTTCTTTAATAGGATCAAAAGCACATATTTAAAACCAAGTCTAGGGTTGTTTGCCATGAAGAAACATTGTAAGCTTTCCCAGTACAAACAAGAATAAAACAATCAACAAGTTTATCTTAAGTGCCTACTATGTGCCAGGCACTGTGCTAAACACTGAAGATACAAAAGTAAAAGGGAAACAGTCTGCTCCCAAGTGGTTTATGTTCTACCAAAGGAGATATTACATAAATATGTCTCTACAAAAATATATACAAAATGAATATAGCGCAAAGAGTGAGATTGAGAAAGGCTTCATATAGAAGGTATCACTTAACCAGAGTTTTGAAGAAAATACGGGATTCTAAGAGATAAGTAACCCCTCCCCATTATGATTTAATAAAAATTTTAAAATGCTAGAGATGAGAATAAAATTAAATGCATAAACATTGGCAAAAAAAGAAAACAGAACTCTCCATACTTGCAGATGATATGGTACTGAACCTGGAACCCCAGACAACAGGAAAGAAATTAAATGAGACTGCTAATAGCTTTAGTAAGATAACAGGATTCAAAATAAACCCACAAAAATCTCCAGAAAGTCTAGACAGTATAAGAAGAAAATAAACAGGAAAAAAATAAATTCTATCTAAAACAAGTACAAAAAAAAAATCTAGGAATTCACCTTCCAAGACATGTGCAAAATTACATGTCTTGACATCCAGTAGGTAATAATAATAACAATGACAACAAAAGCAACAACAATAATAGCTAGAATTTACATAGTGTTTACAATGTGCCAAATATTTATAAAAGTATCTCATTTGATCTGGATGCAGATATGCCCCAAGTCTCTCTCCTTACCTTTCTTTTATTTTCTTTCTGTACTCTCTTCCTTAGTAATCTCATCAATTATCATCTCTAATCAGATGATTCCCAGATCTATATATATTCAGCCCTAGACTCTCTTCTGAGCTCCAGTCCCTCATCCCTACCTGCCTGTTGGATATTTTGAACCCAATGTCCTATAGGTGTCTCAAGCTCACAACATCCAAAATAAAACTCATCTTCCCTCTCCCCTGTCCACTTCTTTTCCAAATTTCTTTGCTACTATTGACAAAATGACCATCCTTCTGGCCACCCAGATTTGCAGACATCTGAGATAGGGGTCATTGTCCTTACTCTTGCCCACTTCACAAATCCAATCAGTTGCAAAATCTTGTCACTTCTTTCCCCAAAGCATAACTCAAAAACATTCCCCTCTTTCTATTCAGCCACCACCCTAGTTCAGGCCCTCAGCATCTCTTGCTCTGGACTATTGCAATAGCCTTTTAATTGGTATTCCTGCCTCAAGTCTCTCTCCTCTCCAATCCATCCTACACACAGTTACCAAAATGATTTTTCTAAATACATGTCTGACCATGTCACACCCTACTCAATAAACTCCAGTGAGTCCCTAATACCTGCAGGACAAAATATAAACTCCTCTGTTAAAGCTCTTCACAACCTTGCCCCTTCCTATCTTTTCAGTCCTCTTACACATTACTTTCATCTATGTACTCTACTATCTGATCATCCTGACCTACAGGCTGTTCTTAACACAATACCCCATCTTCAGTCTCCATGTCTTCGTACTGGTTATCCCCCATGTTAGTGCTTTTGAATTTTTGGCTTCCTTTACAACTCAGCTCAAAGCACCATCTCCTCTAATAGTCTCAGTCACTTGCTCTCTTCCCAGCTGCTAATGTCTTCTTTTGTAAGGCTACCTTCTACCTACTCTATATGTATCTTGTGTGTGCTGATTTGTTTATATGTTGTCTCTCCTTTTAGAATGTAAGCTCTTTGAGGATAGGAACTATTTTTGCCTTTTCTTTGTATCCTTAATATTTTTAATACTCAGAGTTTAATAAACATTTGTTGATTGATTGAGATAAATACAACTGCAAATCACTCTATAAAGAAGGGAGACAAATTATTGGAAAGATATTCATTGCTCATGGTTGGGTCTTTCCAATACATGGTGTCCCAAAAGTCTTTAAGTTTTAATAACTTCAGAAGTATAAATGCTATAAACTTACAAAAAAATCATTTGAAAGTTTAACTACAGACATTTCTTTTACATTTATTTAGTTTTGTTCATTTTTAATAATGAATATTTAATTTTGATTTTAACAAGATGGGGTACCTTGCCATTATGCATTGTGTGAGATACAGCTTCTGAATTACACTTTCTTAGACTGGTGAGTTGGTAAAGAAGGTCTTCTTGATTTGCTACTTCAGTTACCTGATCTATCTCCATTAGACTTTTTCTTGTGGGGTCATGTTAAAACTGTCATTTGCACATCAAAACCTCATTCCTTGGATGATCTTAAGGCTAGGATTACAAATACAATCCTTTCAGTCACTGAGCAGCAACTGATGAAAGTTTTTACAAAGTTCAAACATCTTCTAGAAGAATATATAGCACAAAATGTTATGTTAAATTTTAATAAGATATAGCTAAATATTCTAATTTTTAAAATAATTAACATTTCAAAAATTTTGTAAGTTAATAACATTTGTACTTCTGCAGTTATTGAAGCCTAAAACTGCATTAAAACTGTACTGTTATATAAGATGTCACATCCTATATAATGAAAAAGATTCTACTTGCTAAACTAATTGGTAGATTTAATGCCATATTGATCAAATTACGTACAGGATATGTTTTAGACAAAAGAATAACAGAATTAATTGGGAAGAATGAAAGTCTAGAATATCAAAGGAAGCAATGAGAAAAAGTATGAATGGAGGGGACATAGTATTACCAAACTTCAAACTTTATTGCAAAGCAGTAATCATCAAAACTATTTGGTACAGATTTTAGAAAACAACAACAGAAAAGTCTATCAGTGAAATGATCAAAAAATGTAGTCCATTCTTTGATAAACCCAAGAATGTAAATTACTGGGGAAAGGACTCCCCTCCCTTTCTGCCTAGGACTGTTGGAAAAATTGAGCAGTTGACTAGGACTATTGGAGAAAATGAGGAATTTGGCAGGAATTAGGTTTAAATCAGCAGTTTATGTCATACATCACATATAAGCTCAAAATGGATATTCAAACTGAATATCAAATATTACACACTTTAAAAAAAACAGAAAAGAATGAGATCTGATATCTTTTGTAACTATAGCTAAGGGGAGAATCCTCATCTAAGGGAATCTATCAAAAACAATCATAAAAAACAAAATAGATCATTTTGACTAAGTAAAATTTTAAGTCTTTTGCACTAATAAAGTCATCAAAGTTAGGATAAGAAGAGAAATTTTAGTAGTGGAAAAATTTTTAACATCAAATACCACTGATAAAAGTCTAAAATACAAGACATATGGAATTTATAGAAAATAAACACAAGGCTGTCACTCCATAGATAAGTGGTCAAAGGATATGTACTATCAGGTCCAAACTGTCTTCTTTTAAAAGGTTCTTAATATAACCTATTGCTTAGTGGCCCCAAGCTCTGAGCTGACACTGAACAGGGTACAATCTTGGGAACCTCCCCCCTCCTCCCTCTTCCAATTGTGCTTCTTTGGCTCATTTTCCCCTTACCCTGAGTTCTTTCTGGGAAACCTTAGGTTATAATTCAAATATAGATTACGTCTAGATCTCTACAAACATAGGTAAAATAATTCCTACCTTTCCTGCAAGCAGTCTGGGGTAAAGGGTGCAAGACAGCTTTTGTTTCACTCCCAAGGAAAATGCAGAAAATACACAAAGATCTCATGGTGGTCCATAAGTAGTCCACACAATGTTCCTCTCTGGTGACTTCTACCTTCTTCCCTAGACCCTGTAATGCTATAGCCTCATGGTTGCCACCCTGCAGTTTGGACTCAGCTTAGAAGGGAACAAACTTTAGATTGAGAGAGACCCTTCCCCTGACATTACAGTGAGTCCCCCTTTCACTCCAGGGATACATACAGGCCTTTAGGATTCTGACATTATCCTAAGCGCTTGAGTGACCCCTGAAAGGAAAATAAAATCAGGTTAGCCTCTTCCTATCAGACTTGTATTGTCCAAGTAAGTCATTTGTTGAAGGAAAGGACAAAGTCCAAGGGTTTGTTTTTATTATTATTATTATTATTATTATTATTCCTCTATGCCACGATTCAGTTCTTTGGTGCTCCTCTAGCTGTGAGATCACATGCCCAGTTCTTTCCTCCCTAAAAGAATGACGCTGTTCAGTAACTTTCCCTCCCTTAACCAGAAAATGAGATTCTGAGATTCTCTCTCATCCCTTTCTCTCTAGAAGGCAGGAATCTCAAATTTTTTCATTTGGGATTGGTAGAGATGTAACCCTGAGGTGAACAATGTCCAAGAATGCCTTCTCTTTCTGGAAGACTGGATTCATAATTTGAAGTCCAGGAACTCTCCTCTATGGCCACATGGGAGAGAGGTGACTCTGGCAGCTATTGGCAGCTGCTGGAGAAAGATGCTGTGTGTATGAATAGGCATTTGCCACCCATCTTTTACCCTTTAACCCATGTTCAGTCTTAGCTCACCTGCTGTCTTGCTTGTTTTCTTTCAAGGGGAAGTGGGCAGAAAGGGCCAACCCCCAACTTACCCCCTTTTATAGGCCTACAACAAAAGGATAGCTCTGATCCACAGTGGCCTGAGCCAGTCAGTTCATTATTAACCATCCTCAAAGGGTCAACAAATGGGCATGTCTATACCTTCCATAGAGTAATTATCAGTTGGTACCTCCCTACATTCTGATTATTTATAAAAGGTGTGTCTAATGTGTTCCCCTGTCTCAGACAAAACAATAGCTCTTGGGAAAGGAGGCAGCTATAGGCCTAGAAGCTGTATCAAAGAGAAAGGGGATCTTTATTGCTTAAAATATCAAGACCCCTCCTAACCTTCAGGTCTACTTTATGGCTTAGAATGTAAAATGTACTTTTTTTTTTTCTCTAACCCTGTGGGAGAGATGACTCTAGCTATTACAGACTCTAAAGAGAAGAAAGATACACACAGGACTTCTGTTCCATGCTGGAAATATCAGAAAGGAAGCACAAAAGTTACATTTGATGTCTCTCACTGAAGCTTTGTTTTCGGAAGAGAACTGTATCTCAACAACAGCTACCTTCTTTCTTCTCTTCACTTCTTTTCTTTCTCTCTCCCTCCCTTCCTCTCCACAACACCTCTCTCACTCTCTCTCTCACTCTCTCTCTCTCTCTGTCTCTCTCTCTCTCTCACATGGCCAGGTCAGAACCTACATCACCTCCTTTCTCTCTGGCTCAGTACCAGAGACTTCTCTCACTCTGTCATGCATGCAACCTCATGCCAAGTAAGTACTCTGGGAGATGGAGTAATTTATAATGTAATACTTTTTGTAAAAATGTTTGTTTGTATCTTTAGAATTTTTATTAAAAATAATATTCTCACTTTATATAAATAGTTTTTCATAGATTTATGTTCATATTAAACTAGAAATTTCTCTAAAAGCCTATGAACTTGCTATACCCTAAAGAAATCAAAGAAAAACAAAAATAACCCATGTGTACAAAAATACCTAGGACAGCTCTTTTTTGTTAGAACAAAGAACTGGAAATTAAGAACTGCCCATCAATTGGGTAATGGCTGTACAAATTATTGATGTGAACATAAGGTAGTATTATTTTCCCAAATAAAATAACAAGCAGGATGGTTTCAGAGAAGCCAGAGAAAATGTATATAAACTGATGCAGAGTAAAGTGAGCAGAGCCAGGAGAGCAATTTATACAATAGCAACATTGTAAAGAAAAACAATTTTGAAAAACTTAAGACCTCTTGACAAATGCAATGACCAACCATGATACCAGAGGACTGATGAGGAAATATGCTTCCCAATTCCCAACAGAGAGGTGATAGACAGCTACAGAAAGACAGAGAGAGAGAGAGAGAGAGAGAGAGAGAGAGAGAGAGAAATCTACATATTTTGTGACATAGCCAATGTGAGAATTGCTTTGCTTTCCAATGCATATTTGTGATAAGGTTTTTTTTTTAAATGGGATGAAAGAAAGAGTTAGGAAGGGAAGACTAGGGAAAAAGTTGCCCCCATCCAAAAAAAAATGTAAAGAAAGAGAAAAGAAAGAAGAAAAAGGGTCATTGAAGAATTTTTAATGCACCAAAGAGAATAGAAAAAAGACCTGAAAGAATTACAGGCAAGTAAGACAGCTTTGAAAGTTACCAGTTGAATTTATTATCTATTTCAAAAGACAAGCAAGCTATATACAGTAGAGATTCATAGTTTCATGTTCAATCCTATTTTTCAGAGATATTGTATGTATAGAAATACTCATTTTATTTGGTATTTACTATGTTCAGAATACATTTTTTTTAAAGTCCATGGACTTGCAAGTATTCATTAAATACCTCTCTCTTTCCGTTAACAGGCTGACGAAGAGTCATGTCTATTTTATTGAGTGAGAAGGGCTAGGCTGAAGCCTAATACAACATTCTATTCATTGCTTGCTAAAAGGTACTAAGAGTTGCTGACTGAGGAGAGTCAATTGAACCTAAAAATCCATCCCCAGAGAAGTGCTCATAACAGACCAATAGAGAAAACCTAATAGGGTGGCTAACGCCTCTTGACATTAGAATGGATCAACAATAATCAGTAGCTGACAAAATCTTTCCAAAGGCAAAAAATGCATTTAAGCACATATGTACAACAGAATAAATAAGATATGCAGCACACTCACCTAAATGGGACAAAACTCTCCAATAAACTCCACCATTGCTCACACGGGAGAATAATCAATTGAAGGAACTGATACTTCTGCACAAGTCTTAGAATTCATGTGACATATACCACATGTCTTTTTCCATATAAATATGCTCACTTATTTTGCTACTGGTATACCCTTTAGTAAAACTTGACTAGGAAAAGAAATAAATAGACTTGAATTGACCAGACAACAGGATATTGGGCTAGGGACTTTTTGGACAAGACATTTTAGACTGGGCCCTATTAGAAATGTTTATCTGTCAGGGTGGGCTAAGTTGCTCAGTGGATAGAGCACTGGGCCTGGAATCAGGAAGATTCATCTTCCTAAATTCAAATCTGACCTCAAACACTTACATGCCATGTGACCCTGGGCAAGTCACTTAACCTTGTTTGCCTCAGTTTCCTCATCTGTAAAATGAACTGAAGAAGGAAATGGCAAACCACTGCAGTATCTTTGCCAAGAAAACCCCATATGGGATCACAAAGAGTCAGACACAACTGAATTACAATATTTATCTGTCATCTAAGTTTGCTTATATTTAAATCCCATGAGAGTAATTTTTAGTAGCCTGAATCTTTCATCACTGAAGAAAATTTAACAAATTGTCATTCTAAAGTGTCCTCCTCTAGCCTTAAAAAGGACATTTTTCAAAGAACTTTCTGAAATACCCTGCTCATTTTCTTTTTGGAATCTTCCCACTAAGCTGAGTTGTTGGATTTAGACACATACAAGAGATGAGAAGGGAAAGAAGAGGGTGGATGGGTTTCTGGAGACACTTGGAACTCAATGTCTTATTTTAATTTGGAAATATCTCTAAATGGAAGACGAAGGGCGCTGGTTGAAAATATCATCATAGCAGGGCAGCTAGGTGGTGCAGTGGATAGAACATTTGCCCTGGAGTCAGGAAGACCTGAATAGCTGTGTGACTCTGGGCAAGTTACTTCATCCCAATTGCCTCCAACACACACACACACACATATACACAAACACACACAGACACACACACACACACACACACAGACACACAAGAAAATACCATCGTAACTGGAATGCAGACTCTTTCTAAAGAATAATCCAGAATATTTCAAATTTAGATGGGAGGTAGGTACAGTGATGCACTGCAGCCAGCTCAAACAGGCTGGCAAGAACCAAGTATTAAATTTTCAGTATGAGCATTTATACCCCAGAAATCAGGAAATGTTACAAATCAGGGCTTGATTCATTACTTGGTTAATTTGTCTAGACTCAAGAAAGTGATGGAGAAAATGTTGATCATGCAGAGTAAACTTAAAAGTATGCCTTGCAAACACTTCCAGAGAACCAGTTGTTAAACATTTACTACCACACCTGATTATGGAGATTGGAGAATGAAAAAATAAATAGATTGTCCTCCTGATTGAGCCAAGGCTGAATTTATTGGTAAGTTTTGTCCCACTTTAGAAGGTGTACTTTATTCCTTATTCATCCTGACATGTGCATGTGGTTTCTGTTAGATGTGCCTGTGTCTTTGGAAAGGTTTTGTCACCTACTAATTACTTTTATCCACTCTAATGATGAGAGATGTTAGCAACACTATTAGGTTTTCTCAATAGGTCTGTTATGAGCACTTTCCTGGAAATGAATTTCTGGGTTCAGTTGACTCCCCTTCCCAGTCAGCGTTTCTTAGTACCTTTTAGCAAACAGCCAGTAAAATGCTACGTTAGGCTAAATCTCAACTCAGTGAAACAAATTTGACTTTTCTGTTAACAAAGAATGAGGGAGGTATTTAATGAATAGCATTTTAGCTAATCAAGTCAGGTAAAAAGTGTTTCAATCGTGGGGGTAAAACTTTAGGAGAACTTAATCAAACTTCAGCTAAACTCTTGACTCTATTTCATTTCTCTATTTAGGACAATAGTTACCAGTTTTTTCCAGTATCACAAATAAATACTACTTAATAACAAAATGGAAGTCACACCTTCAGTGTGCTAGCACTGTCCTTGTCACTAGCATGAAGAGAGAAAGGAGAGAGGAGATTTTTATTTCAGTGTGGAGCAGCTCAAAGCCTAACACTGAAAGAGAAGGCTTTTTTGCCATCCACCCACACACAATAAAGGCAGGAATTTGGAATGAATGATTGAGTTAGAAGTCCAAGCTTCACCTACTTTTGTTATTGTTCTTGCCTTCCCCCACTTTCATTTGCATGGGATACCCAGAGGAGCTTGGGGTTATGGAAAAATCTTGGAGCCTGAGACCTGCATAGCTCATGTACAGTTTCTTTGATAGTGTCATACCCCCTCAAAATGGGTTTGAGGGCACAGAAATTCCGTAAAGAATGTATAAGGAATTTCTAACTCTAAGTCAGATAGTTTTCTGGGTTAATGGACTGTGATTCAGGCCCAAATATAGTAGGTTCAAAAACATATTTAATGTTCACAGGCCCTGCTTAGTTGGTCATTTGTTTTGTGTTCCAAACAAACTTGGCTCCTAGATGTAAGACTCTCCTGGAGAAAAATCTGCACTCAGCTAAAATTTTGAGAATTGGCAGATTCATTAATTTATGAGGAGAAAGCAGCTAAGTTTTTTGCCTAGTTGTGGTGAGATATTGCCTTCATCACTAGAAGAACTAAAGGTCTAAAACTAAAAGACTCAAACTAAAGATACTAAAGGCCTCAGGACATTTAGCATGTTTTTGAAGTGCTTCAATCTTTGGATTCGAAATTCAAAAGTGGTGGCAAAACCCATGCTTTCTCTTATGTAGAATATATGTTCTTTTAACTCAGCATTCCTGCTGAAGCCAGAAACTTCAGGAAAACTTCACAATCTCATGTGCAGTGAGAGCCTGGCAGCACCACAAAACCAACACAACCAACAAAGCACCACAAAAGGCTATTGGGAGCAGACCCCATAGGAGCATCACGATGACATAAACAGAAGACATTGATGGTCCAACAGTCCCCTCTCCATGTGTCCCCTACATATTCATCCCTCCACTTCATATATTCCCTAAGTATGCCCACTTTCCCCACTGATGGTGTATATATTTATCAGAGAATAGACATCAGGTTTAGATGGTGCTAATTTTCACTATGGTATTTCATGAAGTATCTTTACTTTGAACTTATTGTGTGCCCTGGCTGACTGGCGAAAGTAAACACGTCAGTGGGGGCTTATGAACTATGATTTTGAGTGTGCGCAAACCCACCAAGTACCTTGAATCTGGAGTAGATTTTCTTAGGTCCCATGTACAAAGGAGGAGGCAAGGGGAGAAAGGCTATTGGTTTCCAAACTTCAAATTTTTTACATCATTCAAATGTTATGACATCAATTCTCAGGCAACTGCCACAAAACACTGCAGCAACATCAAAGCTGCTGCCATGGCTGCCTTGTTGGTGTTGAAAGGAAGATGTGAAGTTCATGTCACAACCCTCTAAAACAAAACGTTCTCATTTGGCTCTTTAGCCAGACCAGCCGACAATCTCTTCCAGTCATTCATGGCCCCTACTAATGCAAACTGACTCTCCCACCAGCTGCAGTCAGGACTGCCTACAGATTTGTCAATCTACCTTTCCCACATTGGAAAGCCAAGTGAAGGTGTCAATTCCTGCATCACTTTGTCCTCTCAAAGTGATAGCGACCAAGCTGAAGTCAGCAAGCCGAAGCAGAGAAAATGCATCTGCAGGTAATTAGTAACAATCAGGGCTGCCCTGAAACTGCTGACTACAGCAGTAATGAGCCGGGCACATGTCATTGGTTTGCAAATGGAGAGCTCGCTTATGAGCCGTGGCAGCAAGCAGTAAGAGCGGGGATTTTTTTAACTTAATATTTAATGTGGCATAAAAACGATGGAGAGAAATCGAGTTGTTCTCTAATCAGATGTTTAGTCGCCAGTCCATAACACAAGGGAGTCCGTGAATGAAGCGGTACTGAGCACTGTCATCGACATTCTCTTTCAGCATGATTTAGCCCGATTTCCTTCCTCTTTTTAAAGAGAAAAGATTGGGAAAGAACCCAGGGTTGAGACGGCAGTGCTCCAATTCCCACAAACTATATCATCCCAGACCTAACCCCTCAGGCTGTCGGGGAGAGGGAGCTTTGCACAGGCTCTCCCCGTGTACCATCAATTACAACGTGAATCTTTTACATTATTTTCCTGCAAGTTGTGATGAGCCCCAGACCACAATTGGGGGAAATGAGAAACGGGGACTGTAATTCACCCAGCCCCTTTACTACCAGACTGCTTTGCATTAAACTGTTTTATGACATGACTTAAAGACTGAAGAATCACAATATGAACTCGACTTAGGTCAATTTGTGGATGAAAGCCCAACATGGTCCAAGACTTTCTCATAAAACCTGCTGAAGCTTGAACTGTGGATCCCAGTCTATCTAAAGAGCCAGATTGGTTTTCTTGGTCACAATAAAATGCATTTCTCAAACTCTTAGGACAGCATTTCCAGATCTTCATCTGGGATACCATATTTTCAGGCCCACAATGAGACCTAAAGTAATGAGCTTAGAAGATGCATGAATTTATTTTACCTAAAGGAGGATTGGGGTCCAATGGGTAAAATTGAATGAATGAAGAACCATCCTTTTTTTGTGATTTAGCCGAACTTTAGTCTTCTAATAAGAAAGCTGTTCTATGAGCATTTTTTTCAATGAGCACAATAGTATAGTAGAAAGAGGGCTAGATTTGGAGTCAGAGGACCTAGGTTTAAATCCCAGTTTTGACACTCACCACTCCCTGTACAATTTTGAACATGTCACTTAAACTCTCTAGGCTTTAGCTTGCTCATCTGTAAAATGATAGACTGCATGACCTCTAAGGTTCCTTCCATCTCTCAATATCAAGTCTTTCAGAGGACTTTGTGTTATAAAGACTTGTATCCCATGGAAAAAAGCATCTGTTTAGTAAACAATTTAACCAATTACCATACATGCCTTTTGGGGGAATTAGTGTGCCAAATGGCACGTTCCAACAAAACCATCCAGGTGACATGGAAAATGACAACTGAGCAGCTCACATTTGGACAGCTTGCTTTATAGTTTACAAAGGACTCTTAGTAAGTGCTTAATAGATGCTTGTTAATTAATTGATTGATTTAAATAAAAAAAACAGATGGGTGAAAGTAGTACATTTCCAGGACTGAGCTAAGCTGGGTAAACTAGGAACCACATCCTCTTGTGGCTTCAGGTTAGAATGAGTTTCCCAAGGCTGTCATCTGGTCTAAGCCTGCACTCCAGGAAGATTCCAGGGGATACCCTGTGCCTCTCTAATGTGGAAGAAAAGGTTGCCCCACAAGAAACTTTTGGTGGAATTTAATAAGGATAAATGTGAAGTCTTACAGCTGAGCTCAAAAATTCAATTTCACAAGTACAATATGGGGAGGGGTTTATCTAAAGTGGAAAAAAAAAGAAAGCTTGAATGGTTTAGTGTATTATAAGATCAATCTAAGTCAACAAGAAATTTCATGTGATCTTAAGCTGCATTAAGAGAAAAATAATGTCTCAGACTAAGGAAGAAGGTGGTGTAGTAACATGGAAAAAACACTGGCAGTGGAGTCAGAGGACCTGGGTTCAAATCCTACCTCTGATAGTACCTTGAGCAAGGTCACTTAACCTTTGTGAGTCTCAGTTTCCTCATCTTTATATTTATAACTATAACTCTACCTCTAATCTATCCATATCTATGTATGTGTATCTATGTATATGTATATATGTACATATATATAAGTTCAGACTAAGCTGCCTCTGACATACTTTTCAGGTCTAGAGCTACAGCCCCTATTCTTTGGCCAGACCACATCAGTATGATTGTGTCCAGTTCTTGGAACTATATTTTAGGAAGTGCAGTGGCAAACTAGACATATTTAGTCCCAAGAAGATGTAAGGAGAACATGATATAGCTGGCACATGGACAAGAAATGGGATAGCCTGTAAGAGAGGGACATCCATTTTGAAATAATCCAGGAAAAAGGTAATATGGGCCTGAATTAGTGGTCCTATGAGAAGTAAGAAGGGAATACATTTGAAAAATGTTGTAGAGTAGAAATGGCAAAATTTGGCAAAAGATTAGATACATGGTGTGAGAGAGAGTGAGAAATCAAAGATGATACTGTTGTGATTCTGGGAGACTAGAAGGATGGCAGTGCCTTCAATGGAAATTGGGAAGCTTAGAAGCAGACTGAGTTTTGGAAGAAAGAGAATGAATTTTGTTTTGGACATGTTAGATTTGGATTGTCTGTGAGATGTCCAGTTTGAAATGTCCAATAGGGAGTTGGGTATACAGATGCTAGAACTTAGGAAATTGATTAGGGTTGGATATATTGATCTTGGAGTCATCTGCATAGAGATGGTAATCAAACTCATGGGATAACTACTAGGTTATGAATTTATGTGCCTGGAAGGTTGGTCATGCCTTGAACAGAAAATGGGGAAATTGGGGGGAGGATTTATGGGGAAAGATTATTTCAACAGGAAGGAAGAAAACAAGTATTTATCAACCACTTAGTGCTAGACACAAATTTGCTTTACAAATATTATCTCATTCAATATTAACAATAGCTAATATTGATGTAAGTACTTGCTATATGCCAGGCATTGTGCTAAGTGTTTTACAATATTATCTCAATTGATCCTCTCAACGACCTTGAGTGAGAGGTGTTACTATTATCCCATTTTGCAGTTGAGGAAACTGAGGCAAAGAGAGGTTAAGTGACTTGCCCAGGGTCACATGGCTAGTAAATTTCTGAGGCCTGATGTGAACTCGGGTCTTCTTGACTCCAGGTTCAGCAAGCTCTTCACTAGGTCATGAAGCTGCCTCTCATTGGCCCTCAATCTCTCCTCTCTTCAATCCATCCTCCACGCAGCTGTCATTACAATATTACTAAAGCAATGCTGTCAAACTGAAGCAGAAATAGGGGCAACTAAACCATACATAAGGATCCTTGCAGGCTGCGTATTAACTTAGAAAACCATGTGTTAACATTATCTATGTTTTATTTTATTTCATTTTATTTTATTAAATATTTCCCAGATACATTTTAATCTGGTTCTGGCCACATTCAGGAGTGTTGTGGGCATATGGCACCAGGGCCTTTTGATGCCTCTGTCCCAAACCACAAGTCTGATGAGAGCAGATTTCCTGCTTGGGAATCTTCTAGGATAACATCATTCACAACCTACTGTGCTTAGCAGTTAAAGCCCTTGAAGATCTGGCTCCATCCTTTGTTTTCAGGATGATTCCATATGAGTCCCTCTTACACGTTCTACTCCAGCCAGACTATCTTACTGGCTTCCATCTCCCATCTCCAACAAGAGCTGCTCCCCATGTTGTCTCTCCTCACCACTACCTCTTGTGAGTCCCTTCTCCCTTCAAGGTTCATCTCAAGCCCTACTTCCTTCTGGAAACCTTTCTAGACTCCCACAGTCATTGGTCTCTCTTCTTGCCTCATATTTGTCCATATCCTGTAGATACTTCTTTGTGAATAGATCTCCTAGTCCAGTGGTTTTTGCAACACCCTACATGGATGCCCTCTCCGGAGAAGACTGCCTCTAGAGATTAGACATTCAATTCCCTGCCTTCAGTCTCAGCTATGCTATATAGACAAGCAAGGCTCTGAGAACAATGTTTATACTACCATCAATATCATTCAGGGCCTCTCTTGAACCCAACAAATAGGTACAATTGCTATTTACCCAGTGAGATCTAAGGAGGTTTGGTTAGTGATGAAGCCAGTTATTCAACATCAACTTCAGATAAAAGCATCCAGCCTCTTTCCCCCAGTGCCCAGTGTGCTCGGCACCATCACTGTCACCAAATCATGATTCTAGTTGAGTTCTAAACCAACCTTGAGTGGGTTAGGTTCATCAGTGGCTTAAGTTGAAAATCAAACTACAATACCTGCCTTGAAAAATTAAGATTACACGAGCCCACAGAGAGGCAATCAGCAGCAGACAGGAAACATTATCACTTTTTTCCCACTCAGACCAGATTGGGAACACATAAATAATTCAGAATACTACTTCTACTACTATTGCTGCTGCTGCTATTACTGCAGCTAACAACAACAACAGCAACAACAATAATTCTCTCCAAAGTTTAACTCCTTGTCCACTGAGGAGGAGGGGCAGGTGGGAGAGGTGGGGAGAAAGGCGAAGTAGGTGAATGCCAGATAGAATGATGCAGTGTAGGGACTTGCTGTGCTGACGCCATTAGGGTAGCTGTGAAAGCTTGGGGGGAAGAAACCCTGAAATACTGGCAAATAAGTGGGGTACCTTCTTTATACCACTGAGTGTTCTGGCACACCCCTTTCCCCCCTCAACCAATCTATTATTTTCTGTGAATTGTTTTAAACACAGATTGGCATATATTTGGAGGGATCACTGATGTTCTCGTCTTTGCTGGGAAACAGCATGAAAGAAAAGAACAAGAAGGTAAGGTAGAATGGAACAAGTAATAACAAACATTTATTTAGCCCTTTAAGGCTTGCAAAGTGTTTCACATGTTATATTATTTGAAAAAAGATCGAATAAATTAGATTTCCCAATGTCCTCTCTGCTGGAATTGCATCAGGGCAGATGGCATTGACCACTAGAGTGGACATGCCATAATTGTGAACAAAATGAACTAAAGATACAAATAATTTCATTATGGGCAACTATTCTAGCACACAAAAAAACTGGAAACAGATCTTACAAGTTTTAAGTAACTGTTTCTTTCTGTTTTATACCCTCAGTACCCTCAGCTCCAAGTTACAAAACAACATATTGCTGACCAGTAGAAGGCACTCATAAGAAAGAACTTCATCTCCAAACCTAGGATATATAAAACAAGAGATGAAGTCATAGAATTGCCAAAATCTGAAGATGGAAACGTTAAGAAACTGAGACCCTTGAAAATTTTTAGTTAAAGCAAACATTACCTAAAAACAAAATGGATACCAAAACAATACCAATGTCTCCAATGGTTTTGAAAAGGAGATGAGCATACTTGGACTGGAATTTCGAAAAGTCCTTTTTGAGTTCGATGGCATGAATCTAAATAGCAGACCAACTATTCCAAAACAGAGTAATTTTTAGAAAATAATTGACATTTAGCTATAAACATCATGAATGAATATTCTGTCCCATAATTCTCAATCAAATGAAATATTTGTAAAACACTTAGCACATAGAAGTCACATAGAAGGCACTTAATAAATGCTTTTCCAACAGTATTTGACAGAAAGTGTAGAAACAGTTCAGGATTTGAACAGAACATTATACACAATAGCAACTATCATGGTTTAAAAAATAGGAAGAGGGGCAGCTAGGTGGTGCAGTGCCTAGAGCACCAGCCCTGAAGTCAGGAGGACCTGAGTTCAAATCCGGCCTCGGACCAAACACTTGACACTTACTAGCTGTGTGACCCTGGGCAAGTCACTTAACCCAATTGCCTAAAAACAAAAAAAATAGAAAGAAAGGTAGAGCTGTGAAGGAATACTCTTAAGGACAGTCATCAAACACTACACTGGCAAAAATTACTTAGAAAAGCAATTGGAGATCTGGGGGAAAACACTGAAAGATTAAATCAATATCTAGATGGTAGAAGCAGTTAAACAAACAAAGCAGAATGCCAAATTGGCTAATTAAAGGGAACAAAAAGGAACACACCGGAGAGAATCTAGAAAACCAAAGTATGTCAGAAATTCTTCATTCCCTTAATAAGTAACAGAAATCAAAACTTAAAATCTTAATGTGATACAAGGATTCAAAGCAGCACAACACAACAACAACAACAACTCAGCATCAATCAAAAACTACTACAGATGATTGAGAAGCAAAGAAATTAAAGGAGATTGTGAATCTTCCAAGAAAAAGGATGAGGAGAGTTTCTGGTCATCTCTACGGTCCCCAACAAAAGTTTAAATCAACAAAAATACAAGTTGGATCAAACAAGAAACAAAGAGTACATACTATTAATATGATGAAAGATAGAACAATTACATTGAAGGAAGGTCACTGAGACCCTAGCCTCTCTGCAAAACTGGAAAGCAGTGTAGACAGATAAGATCTGTAATTACTGACTCAAACACTTCACGTTGGCACATAAATTACTAGCAGAGCCTTTTGACAGCTTCCTCTCAGACACAAGTTTGATTTTGCCTTACAGAAGGCATCATATAATTACTAGTCAGTCAACAAGAATTTATTAAGCACCTACTATGTGTGAGGTATTGTGCTAAGCACTGGAGATACAAAGAAAGGCAAAATACAGTCTCACAGTTTGATGGAGAAGACAACATGCAAATATCCATGTACAAACAAGATTTATACAAGATAAACTGGAGATAATATCAGAAGGAAGGCAGTAAGATTAAGTAGGAAGGAGAAAGGCTTCTTGTGGAAGGTGAGATTTTATCCAAAATTTGAAGGGAGCCAGGGAAACCAGAAGGCAGAGTTGAGGAAAGAAAGAATCCCAGGCATGGAGGAGAGCAAGTGAAAAATATGTGGAAATGAGAGCTACAGTGTCAAATATGAAAGAAACAGCAATGTACTCTGTGATCTAATGTCACTGAAACCAGTGAAGAGAAGTAAGGTGTAAGAAGCCTGGAAAGGTAGGAAGGGGCCAAGTTATGATAAGTTTTAAAAGCCAAACAGAATATTTTTTCATTTAGTCCTGGAGACAAAACAGGGGATTTATCTAATATATGAGATTTATCTAATAGGAGGGTGGCATGATCAAACTTGCACTTTTAAGAAGATCATTTGGACAAATGAGTGAAGGATGACTGGACTGGGGAGACTTTAAGGGAGGGGTACCAACCAGCCCTCTATTGCAATAATGGATGCAGATTAGGGCTTGGACCAGGGTACTGACAGTGTCAGAGGAGAGAAGGGGATGTTATGAGGGCAGAAACAATGGTATTTAGCAACAGATTAGCTATGTAGGGGGAGAGACTGTTTAGTCAAGAATGACTCTTAGGTTTCAAGCTTAAGGGACCGAGAAGATGGCTATACCTTCTTCAGCAGTAATAGGGAAGTTAGGAAAAGGTCAAGTTTTGGAGGGTAAGATAATGAGTTCAGTTTTTGACATGTCAAATTTAAGATGTCTGAGTCAGTCAGTTCAAGATGTTCAATGGGCAATTGGAAATACAAGACTGGAGGTCAGGAGACAGATTAAGACTGAACAAATAAATCTGAGAATCATCTACATAGAGGTAATAGTTGAATCCATGGGAGGTGGAGACTGAGGAAAGAAAAGAAGAGAAAACAGTATCATGAAAGGTTAAAGTCTGCAGAAAGGTCAAGAATGATGAGGACTGAGAAAAGACTATTATATTGGGCAACGGAGAGATCACTGGTAACTTTTGGGGGAATAGTTTCAGTTGATTTAGGCCAAGTATTTGTTGATATACTTCATCCAAAGCATTCACAGAAAACCACATATTGGATGAGGGATAAAAAGAATGTGCCAAAAAGTATCACAAGGGCAAAGATCAATTTATTATTGATTCAGTAATTATTTAACAGGTGCACAAAAGCACCGTAGCACCTACATTATCTATATTAATTACCACAAAGCCTTTGCCTCAATCTCACACTCATGGCTTGTTCATGTAAAACAGAGCAAAGTATAGTAAGAATGTTAGCATACTTGATGTCCACATGGAAAACTGTTCTCTATTTAAAACATACTGCCAATAATAATGTCAAGAAAAATTAATAGAAAATGTGGAATTTTTTCAGGAGGTTAGTTTAAGGCTGGTATGGTTCTCCCTTGTCTTGATTTCATTATCAACTGTCCTATAGATCTGAGTATGGCTTCCAAGTTAAAGAGAGGGTCAAATCAAAACATCTTATGAATCATTTGATGTACATAGTTGACATCAAGCTATATGGCTCCACTGGAAAACATATTAAACAACTCATCCCATTCATCTCTTGAAATTCTTAGTGTATACCAGAGAAAGAAGCATCTGAAGACTTCAAGCTTGAATCCAAAGGTTATGCTGAACCAATGGATGAAGGCAATTTTTACAAATGCCTTAGTCTTCTCCAGACAAGACAAATCAAGAATAAAGATATGAAGAAGCCTGTAACCAAATACATTAAGAGACTTACTAGCATCCTGACTTCAAAGCTTAATGAGAAGAAGAAAAACATTGACGATGATTAACACCTACATAATACCAGTTTTGATGTGTGCTTTTGTAACTGCAAAAATGGACCATAACACCTTTGGAAAGTATCCTAACAAAAACCCATGTGATGTTAATAAAATATAGGACCTATCCCCTTTAGGCAGTTACTGACAAATTAACATTTCCTCACCAAAAAGACACTGGACATTCTCAGAGCACCTAATAAGCAGGTCAGAAATCTATATAAGTAGTTCTGGGACAAGCAGACATCACTTCATGGAACAATAGTCAGGAATGATAACCAGTATATGCCACTGGATAAGCCAAAATATGACTGAAAGTGCTTTTTATCAAGATGGAACCTATGAAATTATTATGATCCAAGAATGGAATTCACAAGCCCTTTATTTGCAACATCTGTACAAACTCAGTCAACAATATGTCCACAAAGAAGCATCAAATGACGGAGCTATTGGTGATGGAGTAGTTTAAGATGGCAATTCAGGTCCAGGTCACTGCCACCAGAAATGACATTTTGATCAGTTACTCACTTTAAGAAATAGCAGCAAACATGCAACATATTGCTTCAGGCTTTAAAATATTACTGTCTACTAAATACCTAACAAGACACAACCTATGGGATAGCATTATACATAGGAAGCTTGCTGTCTAATACTGACTGATAGAAGGCAAATCCCCATAACACTGTCACAAATCAAACTGTTGCCCACAACCACCCAAACATAACATTGATTCATAAAAACTAAAAACAACTTTTTTTTAATAAATGTCACCAGATCAGATAATCATAATCTCCAAATTACATGGAATTAAAAGTTTTCAAAACATAGAAACCTAGTAGAGGTCAAATTCATGTGGGATCAGGATAAGATGCATATCATTCCTATTGTCCTGTCTACCACTGAAGTTGCACTAGAGATGCTTTCATTAAATCTGCAAATTATTCTCTTTGATGCACTCAAACTTACAAATATCAGTTATTTATTCACCTGTGCAATAGTCTACAAAATATTAAATGTTAAAAAATTACAGTAGAATAGTGATTCATTCCAGGATCATTTCTATCCAAACTTCATGATAAAAGATGATAATGAAACATTAATAGTAGTTATTAATAATAAAGTGTGAGCTCCTTAAAGGTAGGGACTGGTTTTACCTTATATTCCCAATGCTTAGCGCAGTAAGTGACACATAGTAGACACTTAATAAACAGTTGTTGACCTGTTGACTAATAAGCTTTGAGCTTATAATTCTAAGTTCCAAGGCTATAAAAGCAACTCATTGTTTATTTGGTGGTAACTGAACAATCTTCCCCACTCCCCAAAGTGTCATTTACATTTCCTTTCTTATCACAAAGCTTTTGACTCAGTTCCACACTCATGGTTTAGTCATGGTCTGCAAATATGTAAATAGAGCCAAGCAGAGTGAAAATACTAGATAGAGTATGTGATGTTCACATGGAGAAATGTCCTCTATTTAAAACATGCCGCCAGCACGGTAATGTCAGGAAAAATTGATCTAAAAAGTGGCATCTCCAAGGGAGACAATTTAAGTCACGATGGCACTGCCTGACATTAATTCCTTTGTCGTCACTCCTGAATAGAGCTAAGTATGGTTTTCAAGCCAAAGAGGGGACAGTTCTGTCTGGACTACATAAAAAAAAGAAAAGTGATAAAGAAATAAATGGTGATTACAAGTTTTGTAATTTATTCAGTGACAAGAAGGCAATTATTTTTATCCACCTGGGCAATCGTCCATAGAACACTAAAAATAAAAGAATAATAGCAAGATAGCAACTTGTACCAGGACCCTTTTCATCTGAACTCGATCAAAAATGATAAGAACGAGATGAAGAACAATGATAACAATATCAATAACAACCACATTTATACAACCCTTTAAGTCATACAAAGCAATTTTCTCACAATAATCTTGTGCAATAGTTATAAGCATTATACAATCCAGTTATCCACAATAATAACTGCATATTACAGAAAAGAAAAATGATGTCCAAAAAGGGCTTTTACTTCTCCCAGGGTCACACAGCTAATAAGTCCAATTTCTAGTCCAATGTCCTTCATTTTCCAGATAATAATAAGTAACTCGTATTAGGATAACATTTTAAAATGCTACAATGATACAAAGCATTTTGTATCTCTTGTCTCATGTGATCCTCATAGGATTATGAGGCACAGTAATAATAACTTCTTCACAAAAGGTTAGAGCACTGGATTTGTAGTTATAGGACCTGAGTTTAAATCCAGTTTCTGCCATTTATTCCTTTGTGATCTCGGGCAAGTCACTTCACCATTCTGAGTGAATACATTGCAGATGTCGTGAAGGGGGTTCATGCTTTAAGTGGGGATTGGACTAAATGGCTGGATTATCATTCCCATTTTACAGATGAATAAACTGAGGCTCAGAGAAGTTATTTGCCCAGAATCACACTGCTAGTAAGTGCCTGAAGCCAGATTTAACCTCAGATCTTTCTGACTCTAGGTCAAATAATCTTTCTACTACATCGTGCTTCATCTCCTAAGGTGGAGAGGTCAGTCAAAGAGGAGGGAGGCAACATTGGTGACCTGGAATGAAGGAGTCGAGAGGACTATGTGGGACAAAGTAAAATATAAAAACAAATCAATATCAAGGACGAAAAGAATTTTCAGCACAGTCCCGACTGTCATGGATTCCACTGACCTTGTTTCTGTATCACTACTATCACTATACTAGCAGGTAGTAGGTGCTTAATAAATGTTTGTGGAATTAAATTGTCAGAGTGCTATTTCCAATTGTGCAAATCATTCACTCAGAAGATTGAAACATATAGTCCACAAAGCCCAACCTATTTTACATAAGTCTTCTAGAGCCCCCTCCAAAATTTACTGCTTATGGATTCTTCCTCTTTCTACTCTGCATCATTTCTTATGCCTTTCAACATACATTTGTATTCCAGGTATTTGATATTTCTTATACACAATAATATTTCATTGCACTCACACAATACAATTTGTCCAAAGATTCCTTGATTATTGATTCTATGTATCATTCTCCCATTTTTTTGCTATTACAAATAATGCTGCTAAAATGTTTTTCCCCACAAGTAGACCCCCCCCTCCACCCTCCATCAATCTTATCCTTAGGATATAGTCCCAATAAAACAGGTGTTCTTAAACTTTTTATGTCATAGATCCCTTTTTAAGTCTATAAAGCCTATGGACTCTTTTTTGGAATAATGTTTTAGATGCATAAAATAAAATATGTAGGATTACAAATGAAACTAGTTATATTGAAATATAGTTTTAAAAAATTCTTTTAAAAAAGCCAAAATTCAAAGTATTAAAATATTTCTTTTAAAAAGTCCAAGTTAAGAAATGTTGCAATGAAGGAATTCCTGGGCCAAACACTAGCTAAAAAGCTTAAATGCATAAGGACAGAGAAAAATTAGTGCTCAACACCTGGGCTCAAGCATTCTGGTTAGTTCATTGATGCACAGTCCTATTCTTAATAGCCCCTTAATAAGCCATCGAACAAATGACGATAGGTTTAAGAGCCACCTTATATAAAAGAGTACTTATTAATGGGTCATTCTCTACCATGAAATGGCTAAGGAACTAGGACTTCAATTGATTTTTATTGATATCAAACAGCAGAATCTAGATTCAAAGCCATCACAAATCCCAACCTCATGTATTCCAGACATAATGCCATTGAAACAATTTTCTGATAAACAGCAATACAAGCACATAATAAGGCTCAGTTACTGTTTTCGTGCAAGTTTTTTAATCTAAGTTTTAGATTTGTATCTCCTCTGGCCTTGTTTGAACAGTAAGTAATGAACTCACATCAAGACCAAGACTTCTTTAGAGAGAATAGCCTCCCATCCACATGCACATTCCAATGTTTTATGACCTGATTATAATATAAATAGGTACCAACCACTATAAGCACCAAAATGCTGCTGTGTTTTTCCCCCACTCAATCAACAAATCCATTTGGTTGCAACATACATCAGTCTTTAGCATTTCTTACCTGTCACAATGGGGTACGACTGTGGCCCTGGGACATTGGCCCCTATATCCGCAGACGTAGGGCTTGTTAAATTGGCCTTCATGTCATCTAATCCACCAGCTAGTGATGCCATGGCTGAGTATTCTGTGGTCTGAAAAATTAAGCAAAAAAAACACCTCAGCAATACAATAGCTGAAGGGCTATAGTTATGTGTTGCTGGACTCTCTGCCATTAACCAAACCAGGAAAATTCCTCCACAATGCCAAATCCCACTACACAAGAAAACCAGACCACATTTAGTAACACACTTCCATTCAGTTTCAGTCCTAGATCACTGTGTATGGGATAGAACAAACAGATGGGTTTCTCTGCCCAGCTTCATGGAAATAGACAGCAAATTTGTTGTAGTCATTGTTGAGTTGTCAAACTTAGCAGAAAATAACTAAGTCTCAATGAGTTGATCATGATTCGGTTCAAATTTGCCTCTGGTATCTTTCATGGTCCATGAAACTAAATTCCTTTTCACTACTGTATGTAAACACAGCATGCAAAAGAAGTGGGAGCTGGTTGTTTGGAAGAGATTCATGTCTCCCACCAAGGGGAGGGTTGTGTTAGTGAGAAAACAGGCAGCAGCAACCAATGTCTCCTTGAGCAGGTGAATGAATGAGAGGTTGCTGCTGCCTATGCTCTTACTCCATTAAGAGGACTAAATTCTTTATCTAGTGAACTGAGATTGGATTGAACAAATGGTCATTTTAAGTTTAAAAAAACAACAACCAAGTGGTGCTTTGCTGAAAATTTTAAGAAAGTGGGTTTTACTTAGAAACACTTACATGACCCCAACAGGAATTTGTTCTATGAGGTCTGTCTCCCTTCTTTTAAGCTATTTTTATGAAACCAAAATCTTGAAATTAGAGTCTTCTTCTTGGAGTCCCAGAGGATTGAAATAGCTGTCAGAATGGTTCTCAGGGAAGATAACAGGGATACCAATCAGGAATTTTCCTCCTAAACCACAAGTATGAATGTGCTGTCTACCCACCATCACTCTCACACCTGAAATCCTATCTCTAGTTAAACAAGTTTCTGTAATGAGAGAAAACAAGCAGAAAAAGAGAGGTAGGGAGAAAGAGTATTTGTTACATAGACAAAAGTGGGATTGTTTGAAAGTTTCTAGTCACTCCAGGGAAATTTAGGACTGGCAATTTTCGTGAATGTTTGATTTCACTTATGCCAGTCATAAAGGGTACTTGGTAAATTTGCCATCATTCAAAATGAGAGCACAAGAATTTCAGGATCATGTAAATGGTATTAAACCTTTCAGTGTGGTAAGATTTTGAGTGTTGCCTATATGATGAAATCAGATTATAGGTCACACCTGATAATGGGCACATAGGACACTTACGAGGAGATGGTAAAGTACATTCTAACAATACTCTTTTGATCTCTTTTTAAAAAAATTATTATTCTGCCAAATTGGCTGGTAGATATACCCTGGGCTGCAGAAAATAATTAGCCATTTTGGTGTGGCTTTTCAGGTTGTTCCTGACATGGCTGCTAAAATAAGAAATGGGACAATCTGCATTTGAGTCTTAATTGAGAGAATTTTAACAGCCCTGCTTTTCCATAACTACCAAGCACTCAGTATTACCTGTGTAGTGGGATTGTATTATAGTCAGATGACCCAAGTTTAAGTTCTTTCTCTTTGATTTGTTAGCTATGTGACTATGCATCCTTGAGGGAAAATCACTTAAAAATAGATAGCATTTGCAAAGCACTTTAAGGTTGGCAAAATACTTTGCACATATTATCTCATTTATATCTCCATAATAACTCTAGGTCAATATATAGGTGCTATTGTCATTATTATTATTCCCATTTTACAGATGAGGAAATTGAGACACAGAGAGAGGTTAAGTGACTTGCCCACAGTCACATAACTCCTCATGGGTCTGAGACTGGATTTGAACTCAGGTTTTCCTTATTCTAGGTCCAGTGTTTTACCCATTGTACCAACTAGCTGCCCTACTCTCTTAATTCCTCTGAACTTGATCAATAGAATAAGGACAATAATACTTCTACCACCCACCTCTTGTGGTCACTATAAGGTCATTTAACTAGTATTTATTAAGCACCTATTATGTTCCAGACACTGTGCTAAGTGCTGATCACATGAAGCTATGTCAAACACTTTCCAAAGCACCATACAGACACCAAATATTATTATTGTAATTACAAACATGGAAAGAACTAATCTGATAGCCTATAGGCAACCAAAAAAAGTGACTGATAGAGCCTCCAACAGGGAATGAGGTCAGTTCTGAAAATGGAAGAGAAGCCTAGAGGAAATGATTGGGGGGGAAATATAGATAGATAGATAGAGAGATAGATAGATAGATAGATAGATAGATAGATAGATAGATAGATAGATAGGTAGGTAGATAGATAGAGAGACAGATAGATAGGTATCGATATATACATAAATATATCTACATTACACACATCTGGAGATGGGTGTATGTGTATATATGTGTGTATGTAGGTCAGTGTGTATATGTGTATATCTATCTATACACATCTGGAGAGGGGTATATGTATATGTGTGTGCATATACATATATATATCTAAATCTATCCATACACATGCATACATATATGTGCATGTGTGTATACACATATATGTATGTATGTATATCTCTATGTATGTATATCTCTGGAAAGGGGTGGCATCATCCTTGGTTTACAAGATCCTACTCTGCTTCTTCAGCTGCTGGACATTTGGTATATATGTGGTACATATATGCATGTTTGTGTACATGTACATACATGTGTGTATATACACTATACATATATGTATGTGTATGTGTATATATACCAAATGGATAGCAGCTGAAGAAGCAGGCTCGGATCTTGCAGACCAAGTGATGATGCCACCCTTCTCCAGATCTGTGTGAGAGCAGGGATATGGGAACAACTTTAGGGGTGAAGGAAAAGACTGACCTAGGATGTAGCGATCTCACAACTATTTTTTTCACTGTACATAACACTGCTATTTCTCAGGTTTCCAAAAACTCATTTGAACACAAAGGCCAGCTGTGATATGCATTTTCTTCAGCTGAATACCACTTGTTCACAGAGTGTGCAGCCTATAAAGTCTTATTTAAAAAAAAAACAACAACTAGAGATTGTCCTCTGGTATTCCCTCCTGCAAAAGCCATTCAACACAGCTAGCCATACTAAAACCTCTGCCACAATGTTTCTGATGCTCAGTCTCAGATGGCCTCTAAAAGACTTCTTTAGACTTCATGCACAGCATGCCAAAGATACTTCAGTGGACTCACACATAATCACAGACTTTGGGGGCCAGAAGGGACCAAAAAAGCCATTTACCCCAACCCAAACCCAATCAAAAATCCCTTCAAATGTATATCCAACCTTTTCTTGAAGACTTCCAATCAAGAGGAACCTCCTAAAATACTCTGTCGCGCAATCAAATTAATTTTTCCCTTCCACCTTCCACCCACCATTCTTGGTTGTACCTTCTGGGGCAAAAGAGAATAAGACTAATCCCTCTTCCACAAAAAGCAATTTATAGACCTAAAAACAACTCTCATGTTCCTCCTATTCTTCTCTTCTCCTAACTAACCCATGCCTAATTCCTTTCATTGATCCTTATCTGGCATGTTCCTCATCCAGGGTGCCAAATAGAGATTTCAGTTTTTACAGACAAGTGAACAGAGAGTATACAAGAAGGAAAGGTATGAGTCTCAAAAGCAGAAGGTAGAATGTGAAGGATGGCCTTATTTAATTATTTAGTTAATGATAGCAGTAATTCTCACATATCTTTCTTTATTCCTATGAAAATCTGGGTACAACAGGCACTAAATAAGCATGGCACAGGACAAGGATCCATGGACACACACAAAGTACACAATTCTCTTTGCACTATTCCAATTCAACCAAAATTATTATTTGTTGAGTTTCCTATTTCCCAGAGATCTTGGAGTGATTTTATTATCATATGGGGGGTTTGCATCAGTGAGGCATATCGTGCATCCCTTCGTTATCACTAAAATAAGTGATGTCAGCAATTCACAAATACTGAACACTAATCCCTCTCCAGCAAAAAACAGGCTCTTCCATCTGGATTCACTCCTTAGAACGCCTGCCTAATAAGGAGATTTCTTCTGTACTGAGGCATGGCCATGAGTTCTGCTTATGATTTCTAGCCTATCCACAAAGGTTATATTTGGGAGAAGGGTGGGGGAAGGGACAGTCAATGAACACCTGGGCATTTTCCTTTCTAAGACACTGGATTCAGGCTTGACAGATAAAACCTCAGGGAAGAAACCTCATCCAAGCACCCCTGCTTCATCAGGAAAGCCAATCAGCTTGATACCCAAAAAAAGTGTGAGCTGGACCCTAAGAAATTACCTGAAAAAGGAATGCCTGGGGTTGCACCAAGTATTGTCTCATCAGCATGGAGCACCACTGCCATAGCATGGAGGAGAAAAAAAACACAGACATGTGAGAAGGAAGATATATAAAAGGAGATCAGTGAGAAGAAAAAAAAAAGATTACCTAAGTAATGTAAGGGATTTTACCCCCTATCTGGTTCCTTGTCTCTTCCACTCTCTCAACCTATCCCCTCTCCCAGCCTACCAGGAATCAAGCAACTCTCCTCAGACTATATCTACCTGGAGAGAAGCACCAGCCATCTCTGTACAATGGGGTTCCTTGGGATGTCATTGCCCACTGTTGGGCTTCTACCAATGGAAGGAAGAGACAAAAAGAAAGAAAAAAAAAAGAAAGAAAGATGGGGCCTTCAGTACCTGGTTAATTACAAGCTTTCTAAGACCAAGAAGAGAATAAGACATGAGCTTGGGTCTTGAGACATGTCAAGTAATGTGACTGGTAAGAACAGATTTTAAAATGTTAATATATTTTTAATTTGGGACAATTCTATAATTATCAAGTTCTATGACAGCTAAAATATTTGTTTTCTTACTCCCCAGGTGACCTTGGGAAAGTCATTTCCCTTTTCTGTGCCTGTTTCATCCTTTGAAAAATGAGCAGGGTTAGCTAGCAGAGTGTCTCTTCCAGCTCATGACCTTATGAATTCTATTCTTCCGTGTTTCACTTCCACTCTGAGCAAAAACATAAGTGTCACCAATATCACCGAGTGCCTCAACTTGGGAATTTCAAAATGCTCCTGTCCCCTATTTTAGGAGCTAGATATCAATGACTTAAGTAGCTAATGTGAGCTTCCAAATAAAGCCCTGCTACAGGCTCAGGAATAAGCAGGCCTGGCCCTCTAACTGCTGATGATAGGAAGAAAAACTGTCTAAAATTCCAAAAGATAAAAGAGAAGCAATCTGGGCCTAGCATAGCCAATGTTGTTTAAGCTACCCTGCAAAACTTCTTTCAGGCATATCTCCATAATACCACAGAAATGTTGAAAAGAAACCTGTCATTTCATTTCTTATTAGGAGAAGACACTTCTTTCTCTTTCTGAAGCTAATATCAGCAATATCTATAGATGCAACACATACCATGCTCAATACATATATTGAAAGATATGGGGCTTCCAAAGACAGTTTCACAGGAGAATTGCAAACCCTAAATGACTGATTTTCTATCCCATTCATAACTCCACCCTCAGATGCTGAAAAATAGGAGGGAAGGCATAGTATGGAAAACCAGAGTTTCCTTCCAGGTCAAAATTTTACTAGTAGTGCCTTTGGTTGATGGAGATGGGAGATGTGGGGGGTGGTCTTTCTCCAGACCAAGTTAATTGTTCTAGGGGTACATGTTGTGCCATATAAAAGAGGACAAAGGTACAATAGAAAAGGTAATGTTTCTTAGCCTTAGTGAAGAAAAACTATTCCATTCTCTAATGCTAAGAATACTATTTTCAATTTTACCAGTACTCTGTGTTCTATGATGGTAGTTAGAAGGAATAAGAGTCCAACATAATCATAAAATGATAAAATCCCAGAGCTGCAAAGGAACTTAGAGATCATCTAGTTCCATGCCATTAATTTTTACAAATGGGGACATTGAGGACCCGATCAGGACATGGGTTATTTGTTAATTAAAAAGTTTGGATTTTTCTAATTATTTGGCCATCCAAGCCATGAAAGAAAGGGAAGAATGGAAGTCCAGGAATGATTAACCCTTCTGAGTAAACTCTTCCCATCTGCTGCACCAACACAGTGGACATCTGAGGAAAGTGTCAAATGAATGTCCCCTTGAGGCAACAGGAGTCCTGGGATCTACCTCTTTTTCACTGGGAGCCTTCCATGGTGCAGAGGACAAAGGTCCCTTCCTTGAAAGGATGACAAGGAGTTATAGAATGTGTTGAGAACCTTGATGGGAAGGACTAACAGAAATACCAAATAATACAATTAATATACAATGTCATTTGAGGGGTTTGGATCCATGGGACCCACTGGACATCCCTTCATTAAATAACTACCCTAAGAAATATTAGAGATTCACAAATATGGCACACTTGTTTTAGCAAAATCAGTAGTATGGAATTCTCCTGAGGAAAGAAAAATACAGAGCCTATACTTTACTCCCTTTACTTTACACCCTTCTCCCCTTCTTCCTGGGGTAAAAGCCATGCCTTAAAAACATAAGATTCAGGTTCTGCTTGAAACCACAAATGCTTGCTTAAGAGATTCTAAAATTTCCTGAGGGTCCCACTTCTATAGGTTCTCATTAGAATGTAACCATTGGGGAGCTCAATGAAAAAAGGTTATTTGAGCTCCCCAGACCACAGCTTTTTCTTAACCAATACTTCCCAAACCAACCTATTTGATTCAATTTAACACAACACATAATTAGTTAAGTGCCTATGTGTACAGGTCACCACACTAGCCGCTGGAGGAGATATAAAATTTAGGTACAACATGGGCCTTTCCTACATGGAGTTTATATCCTAGTAGAGAGGGAGAGAGGACAGGGATAAAACACACAGAAAACTGAGATACATAATACATGATAAAACACATCACAGAAATGCAAAACAAATGCTCTGAAACCATTTCTGCTTTGAAGCACAGCCCAAAGACATACAGTTGGGCTATGGAGTAGCCTGATCATAGTCAATACCAGCTTCGGGGAAGGTCTGAAGATCAGGGAAGATTTCTTGGAGGATATGGCTTCATAAGGTCTTAAAGGAAAGCAATCTGGAATGGTCTCCTTTGATAGGATACCTGGCACCAGCGTTACCTTCTGGGCTAGAAAGTGAAAGCTAATCAATTTCTAAGCTAGTGAAAGTGTATTATATTTTCAAATAAACAACGAAGAACTGAAGTGTGATTTTTTTCTTATATTTCTCTCTATTCTCCTTTTCCTTCTTCTTTTCCTTTGCTTTTCTTAGGTATGGAACATATGTTCTTTCCGTACCCAGTGACACTTTTAATGTTTTAGTCTAACTCAAAGAAAATGGAGGACCAGAAATGATTGGTAACTCAACAATGACCTGTGCTTTCTTTCCTTTCAATTTAACAGAGATAGGAAATCCTCAGGGGTATTACTGAAGGACCAGGCTTGAAATGTATGAAGGGTTGGGGGGGTGGTGAAGGTTGGGGAAAATGGGGAACAAAATGGAGGACAATATTCCAGCTCTTCTTCAAAAGGCTTTAATTTCACTTTGATTCTCAGAGTGGGCAAAAACTAATTGAGAATATTTTCTTTCTCCTTGGATTTATTCTCTCTCTTAAGAGAAGTGGGGAGGGCTCCTGGTAGAGGCAAAAGGGAAGGGAACAGAAAGGCTGTTCCATTTGGTTTTCCTATTCAGGCCTTGTTGCAGTCAGCCATGAATGATGTATGAAATGAAAAATCCTAGGCTGCTGGCATTTTTCCATGGTTGACCTATCCCTAGCCTTCTCTGCACACCAATTTTCACCAGTGGGCAGAGAACACACCTAACCTCCCCCTCTACTCTCTGTGATATTAGTAAATATTAAAGCAATAAATAAAAATTTACAACAGCATTAGTACCATTAAAAAGCAATTAAGCATATAGGTGATACTTTTATAAATTTTTTATTCTTTTTTATTCTAAATTCCCTTTATTCTTCCCACCTATGCTGTATATATCTTGTATGTACATAGTTGTTTACATGTTGTTTCCCACCATTAGTATGTGAGCTCCTTGAAGGCTGGAGCTGTGTTTTTGTCTTTCTTTGTATCACCATAATTTAGTGCACTGTATGTGCTTACTAAATAATTATTGATTGAATGATGAAATTATGAGCACAGTGCAGGAAGAAGCTAGAGATTGCATTTTAGCTAATAGTATAAAACACCTGTTTCACTTGGATCTCCACAGAAACTGTAGATATTGTTAATGTATCTTTAAGAACCAAAAGGAATAGTGCCCCAAAAAGTACTATGTGTGGAGATATTATGCTGAAAGTAAGTTGAAAAAATGTCTTGCTATCATATGTTCCTCCCTTTGGAGTCAGGACAAGTATATGTGTTTTACCTTTGAACTATGAGGATCTATGAGAAAAGAAAGATAAAGAAGGTGAGGAGAAACTTCTTTCTTGCCAAAACTGTCTTAATTAGTGTGTTATAAAGAAAATTCTATAAGATATCTTTAAGGAACTGGCAAGTACAGTGTATTCTGGACTGTTTCCTATGAAAAATTAAAAGAGAAGCAAAAAAATAACAACCTATTTTCTGAGAGATAATTTAACCTTTATCTTCAAAAGAAATGTGAAGAAAATTCTTAGTATTAAATTAGTATCTGGAATGAACTGATTGGTGAAATTTTGTTTCTAGAAGTGGAGTCATTATTCTATTCAGAATTTGAGTTGATTGATTTTCCAGACAGCCAAAATACTATAAACTATATTCTATGTCTTTGTCATATTGATTTCATTTGTTAACAAATTAAATATTAATAACTATTTGGGGGAAAGAAAGTTTCTTCAATTTAATAAATAATATTTAATTAACTTAAGTGAGGGGATTGGCCCAACTGATTAATGAGAAAAAGGTTGCAATTTGATCATAAAAATAAGAAAAGGACCGACATGTACAAAAATATTTATAGCAACTCTTTTTGTGGTGGCAAAGAACTGGAAATTGAGGGGAATGGCTAAACAAGTTGTGGTATATGAATGTAAAGGAATACTATTCTGCTAAAGAGCAGATGGACTTCAGAAAAACCTGGACTCATATGAACTGATGCAGAGTGAAGTGAGCAGAACCAGGAGAATATTGTAAACAGTAAGAGCCATACTGTGCGATGACTGACTTTGATAGACTTAGCTCTTCTCAGCAATGCACGGATCTAAGACAACCCCAAAAGATTCACGATGGAAAATGTTATCAACATCCAGAAAAAGAACCATGGAGTTTGAATGCAGATGGAAGCACACTATTTGCTCTCCTTTTCTTTAGTTGTTTTGTTTTATTTCTTCTTTCTTGGGGTTCCTCTCATTAGTTCTAATTTTTCCATACATCATGACTAATGTGAAAATATGCTTAATATGAATGCATAAGTAAAGCCTATATCAAGACACCATCTTAGGGAGGGAGGAGGAGAGGAAAGAGGAGAAAATTTTAAACTCAGAATCTTATGGAACTGAATGTCAAAAACTAAAAATAAATACGTTATTTAAAAAAAAATTTAAAAAGAAAGATTACAATTTTATTAATTAGGAAGGAAATACCCAAGTATACCCCTGGATCACTTTAGAGTTAGGGATGGTAAGAATGATCAAATAGCAAACTGAAGGGTAACCACAAGTAAGCATGGTCAACACTATCTATCTTGATACACAGATAAGACCAAAATTCTCCACAGTCACAGAAAACAAACAAAATCAATTTCTGGCCTTCTAAACAAGTAGAGAGAACATCATCTAGCAAAGAATATCTCTTGATCAGAGATGGTAAATTCATTAAATGTGTTTCCATTTACACTTCTATTTGCACATTTTTATTTGGATAAGAGATTTTGCTCTGATGATGAAAGGATGTTTGCATTTAACAAGTACATTCACTTGTTAAAGTCTTGCATTTCCTACCAGGGAACCAGACATATGTGTTAATATGTTTAAGTAATCAGAAGGCCTTACTTAAACAAGGAAATTGTTTGATATGCAAATAGAAATGTCGATAAAAAGTAGTTCAATTTTGACTTGTTCTCCACTGCTCCAAAAATGAGCTAATTTCATTTTTAGTACTGTTTCAATGTTTCCACACACACTCTCTTTCTCTCTCTCACACATTTAATTTGGGCTACTAATTAAATTTACTCCTCCTCCTCTCTCTCATTTCTTCTTAGGCAAAGCAAAACATGTAGACTGAAGCCACCAATAGGAAAACCTCTTCTCTTTCATCCTAAACAAAAACTTTCAAAGCAAAGGATGCCTAGCTCAGTCACTGAGGTCTATTGCTATCGGCTTGTGCAACCAGTCACCCCTTTTCTCTGTCTCTTCCAGTTAAGCAGTTTCTCTATTCCCCGTCAACCCAAATATGCCCCAAAATAGCTTAACTTTCATTTTTTCAGGAGAGAAAGAGCTTTTTTCCCCAAACAAAAGTTAAATGATAATGGTAGAAATGGAAGTACCATGCAGAGTTTCCACTGCCTCCTTGTGTCAAGCTCACAAAGAGGAAAAAATTGTAACACTGGACATGGTTGGGAGCCTTTAATCCAAAGCAGCTCTAATTAATGTCCTCAGCTTTTCAAAAATACAGTGCTGTATACAGCTTTAAGAGCATCAAGGCTGTTCTGTCTTAAATTTTATGGGAAGAACATTTTCATTACAAATCCCTCCTCCTTTACTCCCTCTCGCCTCGGAATTAGAACTGAGAAGGGATTGGATGATTTATATATCAAAATGGCTTCTCTCTCTTTAATTTTATCATTTATATCCCATTTTAAAAGTTTATTAACACAACTCACCATACATCTGGCCACTACAAGTGAACAGAACTCCACATTTGACCTTTCAATGTGTTAAGGACATTTTTTTTCCAACAAAATTTTGGGATCATCTTTAAATGAGCCTTATTGAGAAAGTGGATTTCAAGAGTATCCACCTTATCTGAGCTGGAGTGGTTAGGTTTTGAGGGCTCCCTTCCATAAAATGTGCTATTTTAACTTCATAGCTGAGGTTTTTGGGGGGATTTTTTTTGGTATTCTTTCAGGTATCATGAGGGTAATCCCCAGGTATGCCCTAAAACCAAAGACCCATCCAGTACACCCTAGCATCAGCCCATTTATTTTGATCTTGCAGAAGAACTGACCTATTTTTAACCCAAATCTTCAGATAATTTACATACCTAGTGCTGGGTGCTGTCTGTCTCATGGTCTCATTCTGAAATCCACACGCACACACAGTCTCTCTCTGGTCTTCTAAAGGGATCCCCAAATCCAATCTAAATGCCTCAAATTTACCTGTTTTTCTTTTATACATATAAATAGCTGCATTTCCATTCTCTCTTTGTTTCTCATTTTCATTTTGCTCTAATATCTGCATGTAAATGTCTGAAAATAGCATCTGTAATTGAGGATTATGAAGTACGGCCAGCTCCTGACAGCCTGCTAAGGAAGATGGATTATCCTCATTTTTCTGTAAATTTTGTCAATTTTGGAATTCATAAGCTATCAACACTGATCAAAATGTGACTGCACAGCTGTGTCAAAAAAAAAAAGAAAGAAAGAAAGGAGCAGTGACGAGGCAGCTCCCTTGTTCACTGAGAAGATTGGATGGGCTCCCTCCTTCTTTCCTTTCCCCCCCTCCCTCCTCCTCTCTGTCCCCTCCCCTCCCACCTCACCAAGCTGCAGGCAGGAAGGGAACCAACCCTGGTAACTTCTGGTCTTTCCCCCCTGAATGAATGAATGAATAAATAAATAAATAAATAAATAAAGGGAAAGGACGCAAATTCTCCAGTGCACCCGACTCAAATCAAAAGGGTAATTTACTGCATGTTCTCCCCTCTTTATTTATCCCTAAGTAGTAAACACGATTCCCATTCAGGGGGCTGGTTATGCTCCACTCCTGCCAGACAATCGCAACCCACTTGAGGCAATTGTTCAGCGTCTCCCTCTCAATTTCCCCATTACTGGGAGTAAGTACTGTTGGGACTCTTTAATAGCCCAACTGCAGCCCATATCAATAACAGATGAGGTTTAATCGTCCAACACAAAAATTATTTAGGCTCAGTAAGGACATTCAATGTCATTTGCATAATGGCATTTCTATCGTGGTGCACCTAAGCCATCGTGCATAAACAAGGCCCTGGGACCATAAATAATAATAAATCATGACGTCTGTGCTTCTCTCCCTGTAATAGGAGCCACTCTTTGTAGAAATTATTTCAGCAGGAAATGGGCACTGCAATTGTAAAGACATGTGGCAGGCCATAGCTCAGTAAATCACACAGACATGCAGACTCACACCCGTATCCACGCAACCCCAAGCTAACAACAAAACCTATATGAAAGAGCAAAGAGAAACGGGAACACTTGTGGATGAAATCTGGAGGTCTGCTTAAAGAGGGAGGGCAGATTTAATCAAACCAATGCTGAGGGCCCCTGTGATTGGACTGGACCTGGAGACAGATCCTCAGAGGTGGGGGAACTGGCTGCTCCTCCAGAGCTCACTTTTCATAGAAGGTGCCATGATGCCTGGTTCACATGAGAAAGGTTGGCTCTGCTGGGGTGGATTGAGAGGTCGGGAAATGGGTTGAGAGAAGAAAAGACTCATATTCAAGGAGGCAGAGGAACACATGGAAGAGAAGAGCAGAAACGAAGTACATGACTAGAACAGACTCAATCTCTCTGGAAGAAATACAGAGAAAATGTCCAGGAAATTATCTTCTTATGTAAATAGAATCAATGTGGACATTTGTGGTAACAATAATACAAGCTCATACCACACCAGAACACAGACTAAAGTTTTCAGGCTTATGGTAAAGTTTGAGAAAATGTTTTCTATTATGATTATTGTCTTCATATAGTAATTCAATTCTAAGGGCACAGAGTATATACAAATGTTACAAGCTTGAATATGAGTCCTTAGAACATCCCTTCAGTTAAAAAAAAAAAAGATGGGGCAGCTAGGTGGCGCAGTGGATAGAGCACCGGAGAACCTGAGTTCAAATCTGACCTCAGACCAAACACTTGACACTTACTAGCTGTGTGACCCTGGGCAAGTCACTTAGCCCCAATTGCCAAAAAAAAAAAAAAAAAAGAATATCCTTTCAGATGTAAATCATTTTAAAAAATCATGAACTCCAGGTCCTAAAATCCAGTGCTTTCTACCAACAGTAGGGATAGTAAGGCAGGAAAAGGCTTACTAGGGTAATTTAGGATGATTTGATTAAATTTTATTCAATCAATCAAGTATTTGTTATGTTGTAACCACTATGCTAGTCTCTGGGGATATAAAACAAAATAGGAAATATTCCCTGCCCTCAAGGTAAAGTCCTCATTCTGTTTGGGGGGGGAGGGAGGAAGCTGGAGGGGGTGTAGAGAGAAGACAATGTGTACATATGTACATATACACACATGTGTATGTATGTACATATACACAAGATAAATACATAAGTACAAAATAATTTTGGAGGAAGGGATTGAAAGTTGAGCTTTAAAGTAAACTAAAGATTTTAAGAAATGAAAGTAAAGATGGAGTGCATTCCAGACAGCCTGTGCCAATACATGGAAATGGGAGATGTTGTATTCAAAATATTTATAAAGAAGCCACCTTGTGCAAAACACTAGCAATAGACACAGACAATATGGAGACAGAGAATGACAGAGACAGGAAGGAAGGAGGAAGAAGAGAAGGAGGGAGGGAAGGAAGAAAGGATGAAGAAAAGGAAGGAGAGAAGGAAGGAAGGAAATTCTGCCTCAAATTGCACAGAGGAGAAAAAAAATTATGCTATTTCAGTATGATTTTACAAAGTTGGTCTCCTTCCTTACTGGAATTTACAAATCTCTCAAGCCCCTTGGATTTTGCAGGGTCAGTCTTGTTTGGGTAGCATTTAAAAGGCTTTCTCCCTCTAGGTGCTTTTTTTTTTTTTTAACAAAGTTGGTCTTTTTTCTATGGGGTTCATGAATTTCTCCTAGTAAGGAAAGGAAGGAAGTAAAAGAAAGAAACCTTCACTAGAAGGAGCTTACCTTCTACTGTAGGGACATAACATGTATACAAAGAAGTAGATTCAAGATAATTAGTATTATAAGAATGTTTTGTAATTCATAGAATCATAGGGCTAGAAAGAAACCATGGAAGTCAACTAGACCAACCCCCTCATTTTACAGATCAGGAAACTTAGACCCAGAGAAGTTAAGGGTTTGCTCAAGATCAAGTGATTAATAAGTAACACAGACAAGATGTGAAACCCAGGTCCTCTAATTTCTAATCTAGTGTCCCTTACATTGTACCACACTATCTCTCAAGTCATGCTACCTTACTTTCTGTCCCTTCCTCCACTCCCCAAACATTTCTGAGAAATAGCCACCAAGAAAGCCTAAGGATAATGTTCAGGTGCTAGGGAACAATGAATGTAGTATGAGACCTTAGTAAAGCCAAATAACCTGTCCACATCTTAATTTTGTTTGTTTCTTTACTCAGACCTAGGTGGCACTCCCTCTGTGAAGACTGTCTACCTGTGTAGATCAGGAACAGAGCAACGTTAGTGTGGTCACATATAAAAGAATCATGAACTCTGTTTTGATGCTGTTCCTTTATTAAAATGAAGATCATAATCAAAATCAACAGTAGAAATTACATTATCTCCTTGTATAGGCTAGAGTTCATTTAAAAATACAAGAAATTAGCGAAGGGTGAAATCCCATATAGGGATGACTGGAAGCATAGTGGGAGGAGGCAAACATTTGCATTGTATGATTGGAGGAGCACTGAGAAAGACTTCCACCAAAAAGTATCTCCCCTACTGGCATCTGAAATTCCACCATTATGAATTATTTCTTTGGGTTGGACTTTGCTTGCTTTCTCCCTGTTGTCTTCTTTCAAAACAGAAATTATCCTGAGAGGGATGTCTCTAACACTTAGGTATAAAAACTTTATCACTGTGACCCTGTGCAAGTCACTTAACCCCGATTGCCTTGAAAAAAAACACAACAACAACTTTGTTACATCACTTTCCTCTCTGACAAGAAGGATTAAGAGCAGCATCCAAGCACCCCATAACTGCCTGAGAAATCAGGGAGCTAAAAAGTGAGAGTATAGAAAGGAGAAGGTAGTACAACTCAATTTAATTATTTTAATAGAGAATACAACAGGTAAATTCACCTAAATTCAAAAAGAATAAGGAACACAGAAGTTTATTCAGTAAATATAAAAATGTTCATGTAGTTAGTTCTTTGATTGGGAGCAATAAATGAACTACAGGAAATGGAAGACAGAACAGGGAGGGAGATAAAGAGGCAGAGGGAGAAGGAGTAAGAGAGACACCAAGAGAGAGACTCAGAGAGAGGCCAAAAGAGGTAGAAGGAAATAGGGAAGGTAGATGGAAAAGGAAAAGGAAGAAGTTCAAAGACGGCAATTCAGTAGGTTCTGAAGTGTAATTCACACATTGTTGTTCATTTGGGCTGTGGGCTTCGAGGGTTACCACCTCTTACCCCAGCTCTTTAAAATAAGAACCACCATTCACAGTGTCCAGGGCTCTTTATCCTTAATACTGTCTGTTTGGAGAGGTTTGCCAAGGGCTTTCCTCAGAACAAGCCTGTGAGGTGGGTAGTACATGAATTATAAGCTCTATTGTACAGAAGAAATGGAAGCCCTGACTGTGTCTTGCCCGTGGTCACACACACAGTAACTGTTGGAAGCAGGATTCAAATCCAGGTCACCCAACTCGAAGTCCAGCATTCTAACCACAATATCACTCTGCCTTCAGAATGAAACTCCAGCACAGAACAAAAAAGCCAGAACATCTACTTCATCTACACTGGTAGTCAAAGAAGTATTGCCTTTTAACTGGATGAAATCTAACTGAAGGCCAGATCCAGCCTGTAGAACAAATAAATGTTCCCCATTTATTGACATACACAGAAAAATTAGAAAAATCTCCTATCAAATTGCTCTAATAGAGAAAGAAATATCTCCTAGAATGTTATAAAGGGTCACATCCTGAAATCATCTTTCCACTGAACTACACTGTGAAGTCCTAAAATCCAAGAGCAACCAAAAAAAAAAACTATCCTACAAATATTACCTCTTCTTAAAACAGTTGCCTTACAGAGGGCAAATGAGTAAAGAACAATCAAGCAAGTTCTTATTCGTAGTCAGGATCCTGGAACATATTTGGAATTAACATAGGCAACTAGGTAGCCCAGTGGGCCCAAACTCAAGAAGACCTGAGTTCAAATCTACCCTCAGACACTAGCTGTACAATCCTGGGCAAATCACTTAACTTCTGTCTGCCTCAGTTTCCTCAAATGTAAAATAGAGATAACAACAGTATCTATCTCCCAGAGCTGTTGTGGGGATCAAATGAGATTACATTTGTAAAGCATTTCACATAGTGCCTGGCACATAGTAGGTACTTAATAATTGTTTTTTCCCTTCCCATTCTTCCCCACCACTACCCCCCAACTCCAGGAAAACTCTCTCTGTTGGGCTAAGGGAGGATAATGCCCAGGGCTAGAGAGGTCAGGTGGGCAGATCACGTCTGAAACACCACATTTTAATAAGGACATTGACCAGCTGAAGAACATCCAAAGAAAGGCAATCAATTTAATGAAGGGCCTCTGGGTCATGCCCTATGAGAATCAGTTGAAGGAATTTAGGGTGTCTAACCTGGCAAGAGCTTAAGGGAGATACAATCACTGTCCTCAGGTTTTTGAAAGACTGTCCAGTGGAAAGGGAATCAGACTTGCTCTGCTTTACCCCTGAGGATAAAACCAGAGGTTATGGGCAGAAGTGTTGATGAAGCTAATTTAGACTTGGTATCAGGAAAGACTATCTCACAATTTGACTTCTCCAAAAGTGGAACGGGTGGCCATGGGACGTAGTGGTAGTCAGGGGGAGGGCATTTCGAGCAAAGGCTGGATAATTTGTCAGGTATATTTAGAAAAGGTTCTGGTTCCAGGATCACAGGACCAAATGGCCTAGGAAGTCTCTAGCTGTGAGCTCCTGTTTGATTCTGCTTTATGGGTCCAGGAACCAGAACCGTGCCTTCCAGGGGTCCAGAATCCAGAGTGAGTCACTCTGTGCTCCTCCACCTCCACTGCTCCAGATACTTCAAATTGATGTGAAGAATGACTTTGGAGGAGGGGCTCATTGGGGTGGGGGTGGGGAAGAGGAATAAGTAAATCAACACCTTTAGAAATGTGATGGAAAAACAAAAGGCAATTAGTAAAAATTCATTTTAATTCATTTTTTTTAAAAAGAAGAGCATCTTGAAGAGAGGCCCTCCACAATTTGGTGCCCATTACTTTTCCCACTTTATCTCCTGGCACATAACCTGGTCTCCAGTCAAACAGGACAGCATTCATACAGTGCCCTTTGTCACATCGGTATTTTTACTCACTTTCCCTGTTTGAAAATTCTCTTCTTCTCCCTCCCCCGTGTCCACCCTTTGCTTATAGAATTCTTATGCCTCCTCTTAAGCTACTGGCACCCAAGCCACTTCCAGGAAGCAGCCCCACTGATTCCCCACTCCTAAAGTCAATAATGATATCTACTCACCCACTCCAAGAACTTACAGAGGACCATGAATTTCTTAGGCACATATGTCTTATTTCATATCATAATTATTGTGTCATCAGCTTTATATATGCTCTATCCACCTATTACACTGCAAATTCTATGAGGGCAGGGACTATAGCTTAACTAAACTCTGCATGCCCTTCAAGGAGCATCTATAGTCCTCCATACAGACACTTAATAAGTGCTTGTCCAATTGAACTGAAGACAAGTCACATTCGTGAAAGGGTTCAGTCTGGGGGGGCAAGGGTAGGTGGTTGACAATAATTACAATGCAGAGCCAAAGAGATCAACAAAATGTATTTTTAAGTAAAGAAAAACATAAAAGAACAATGTAACTTTTAGATGGTATGAATAGAAAGAGAGAAAATAGGGTTTTTGTAATAAAGTCATCCTCTGTCCTGCCCGCATTTCCTTGATAATAAATATTTTATATGTCCTCTGCCTCTGAAATGTTTTTAGAACCAAATGGCAGGACCACCTTCTTCTCTTGCTTCTTCCTAATGCCTCTCAGAGTCACCATGTGTCTATGGGCACCTACCCCCTACAGCAGTACTGAGGGTTCTAGTACTACGGGTCACTGGGGGATGGTTCTGGCTAAAAGCCAGTGTTTAGAGTAGAAATAAGAATCAGATCAGTGCAACAGGCTTTGTTCCTTCTTTTATGAGATAAGGCATGGCTTTATCTTAAACTTTTTACTGAACCTTTGGAGAAAAATCATCTGGGTCAATGTCACATGAGGAGAGACTTATATGACTGACTTGTATGGAAGGCAAGGGCAACTTTCTTAAGAAAAGTTGTGACAACCCATAGGCTACCACTGAACTTGGAGTCACAAGAAATTTTGTTTTTTGAGGGGATGCTTGAGGCATATCTTTGCATTGTTGCTCATGACAATTAATTCTCAATGGGTCTCAACATTTTTTTCTTTAGAAAATAGGGATGATAATAATTTGTAACACTTTAATGTTTAAAGTGATTTTCTCACTACAATCATACTATATCATGTGGCAAATGAGACTGAATCTAAGAAAAGTTAAATGATTTGCCCATGGCATAACTAATAAGAATAACAACAGTAACTATCACCACCACAAGAAGAATACCAACTAACATTTATATGGTACTTTCAAGTCTAGAAAGCTCTTTCCACACATTATCTCATTAAAACCAATATCCACAATGATGGAAGGGAGAATATCTTAATATACATTTTCATACTTTGAAAGATTGATGATCTATGTGGCTATAAATCTATAATCCTACAACATCACACACAATAATGATACTTTTATATGGTACTTTGAGGTAGATAAAGTGCTACATAGGTGTGAGTATTCATGCTGCAAAGGAATTTTTTTGTTTTTGTTTTGCCTTTAAACACAAAACTTAAAAAGAATAACCTTTCAAGTATGAATCTAGAATTAGAATCAAAGGCACACAAAACTCATATTTGATCAATCCAAGATCACAAAATATTGGGAAGGAAAATCATTGTTTGATTTTTTTTTAAATTATTGAAGAAATGGGATGGTAACATGTTCAAAAAGAAAATGAGAATCGATATACATCTTATATTTCATACTTCAATAAACTTTAAGTACATCCATGATTTAAATATAAATATTACATCATTTTAAAATAAAATGAAATTATTTATCTATTATAATTGTGAGAGGAGAAAAAGTCATACCTATCAAACAAATATAAATTATAGTACACAAAACAGGTGGGTTTCATTATATAAAATTAGTTTGCACAACAACAAAAATGCATCAAAATAAAAAAGAAATGAGTAGATTGCGGGGGGAAGTCTTTGTAATAAAATTTTCCAGCAAAAATCCGACATTCAAAAATCTATAATAAATTGGCACAAATTTATATGAATAAGATCCACTCCTTTACTGACAAGTGATCAATATAATGGATAAGTAGTTTAAAAACAAAAACACAAACACAAATTATAAATAACATCTTGAAAATTGCTTGAAGTCTGATAATCAGAAAAAAATGCAAATGGAAATAACTCTGAGATACCATCTTACACCCAGTAAAGTAGTAAAAATAGTTCAAAACAACCAAATTCAATATTGATAGGGCCATTGAGACACAGACACACTGTTACACTGCTTGTACAACTGTCAATATTTAGTATCATTTTTCAGAAAAGCAATGCAGCATTAATAAATAAAAGCTGCAAAGTTGTTCATACTTTCTGACCCAGAGATGCTACCATAATACCTTAACAATGCTGAAAAGGGAACAAATGCCAACTATTCAAAAATACTCCTGCAGCTTTGTTTGAGATAGAAAATAACTGAAAATAAGTTGTATCTAATAATTTGGGAATGACTGAACAAATGGTAGTGTATGAATGTAATGGAATATTATCATGCCATAAGAAGTGATGAATATAAATAATATAAAGAAACATAGGAAGATGTAAATGAAGAAGCAGCTCGTTAGAATTTAAACTCCTTCAGGGCAGGGACTGATTTTACTTTAGTGCCCTGGAAGTAATATATTTAATAAAGATTTATTAAATGGAATTGAAATGCCCAAGAGATGAAAATCAAAGAAAGCAGAATAAAAAATAAATACATATTGACTACAACTATGTACAAATAGTAATAACAGCAATAATAATGATAATAATTACAACCAAATTCAGAAAAACACCAGAAGAAAAACAACGAGAAAGGCACATGGAAGCTTAGAGGATGTTTTTGTTACTCTTTTATTGAAGTTAACATACATTTCAACAAATATCATTTCAACTATTTCAACAAATTAAAAATAATTTGGAATGGTTTAAATGTGATTATTTTTATTTTGTTCACTTATATGAGACTTTCTTGGTTGTTACTAAATTTACAATATAAAATTATTCAGGTTAAGGTGGTAGTGCATTTAAGTGTTTATTTATTACTTATCATCTCCTTGGACAATGTGGGGGGAGGGCGGAGAAAGGTCAAGTTAAAACTCTGCCCATGGATCCTGAATCAGAAAAGAAAATAAAGAGTCACTAACCATTCTACAGCCCCTGTAAAAGAGGGTCCATGTACAGACTCCCCTAGCCTTAGCCACTTCAAAGTACCTCTGGGAACAAAGTGCTAAATAGTAATGATGATCGGATTTGTGTATCGTTTTCCATCCAGTTATTTCAGAGCCAGAGAATCTTTCACAAAAAGGTTAAAATATACCCAGGCAGTAGTAAATAGGAAAAAGGGGTTCAATTTACCAATGATTTTTCATCAATATTATCTAGGTGTTCATACTATGAAATCTACCTACAAGACTACCAGTGTTTAAAGAACACCTATCAGACCACTTTCCTATGGAAATGCTTTCATCTCCTTTAAAATATTTCACTGTGATTATGATAAGGATGATCTTAACCAGACATGTTCTCAGCCCTCAGGATAAAGGTAGCAGGGTCTTTCTAGACATCAAACTAGAGGTGAATATTTAGATTAACTTAAAGGTACTAATGCCATAGAGAGTCCTGGGGTCATCAACAAGAGACAGAATCACAGAATTTTAGAATTGCAAGGGACTTTTCAAGTCATCTAGTTCAACTTCCCAACTTCCTGACAGATGACCATCACATGTCTGCTTGAACACTTCCAGTCCCATAACATTATACCCACCCTAACTGAGTGACTCTGAATTCTCAGTTGCTAATGTACAAATACCATTCCCTATCCTTCAATCTATTGGTCTTTTATGTCTAGCCACCTCAGTCCTGCACCTACCAATGTTCCTCTCCAGATATACCTGTTCCTGGTACTGTGCCCTCTGGAATGCCTTCTCCATAAATAACAAACTTTGTTTCTCACTTGTTCTATTTTCTGGCCCTCACTGAGACATGGCTCCCTCCTGATGACACCACTTCCATCACTGGCCTTTCCAATACTGGCTATATTTTCTCTCATAATATTCTCCAGCCAACTCACCGGTCATTGGAGAGAGGAGTTGGAGTACTTCTTGCTTCCCACTTCCACTTCCACACTCTCCCTCTATCACCTTCACTAAGCAGCCTGTCCTCCTCTGAGGTCCATGATTTTCAAATTGATCACCAAATCCAGATCCTGGGGGCAGGATCTACCTATCAACCTCCCCTCAGAATATTCTCCTTTGTTTCTTAATGAGTTCAGTGCCAGGCTCACAGTCTTTCCCTTCACCCCAACTTTTACTCCCATAGTAGAGCACTTCAACATATATATTGACACTTCATTAAGTACTATAACTTCCCAGTTCCTCAATCTACTCAGTTCCCATGACTTCACTTCAGTTTTACTCATAGATGGTCATACTCTTGACTTTATCATCACTCTCAGTTGTTCTAATTCCTTGTTCAGGAACTCCAATATACCCTTATCTGACCATAATATTTTATTATTCCATCTCTGCTTTTGCCTAAAGACCCCAAACGCCGATCTTCATTTTCACCATGACTTTCATTCCTTTCACCCATCAATTCTTTCCCATGTCATCACTACTACAATAGCCATACTCTCCTCCCTCCTTAATCTTGAACCCTTGGTGAATTAATTCAACTCTATCCTTGCCTTTATCTTTGAATCCCTTGTTCCTTTGTCCTATTTCCAATTATACCCTGCCAAATCCCAACCTTGGATTATTCCCTCCATCCATCTCCTTTGCTCCTGCTAATAAACAAAGCTAGAAGAAATAACAAAACAGTACTGACTGGATCCACTACAAACGTATGTTCTCTAAGCTTCACTGGACCTTGATTCAGAAAGGCAAACATTCTATTCCTCCCTAATCACTTTCACAGCAGCTATTCCAAACACTTTCGTCTCTCCTAAAATCTCCCAAGTAACTACCTCTTCGCACCCGCTTAGCTGAAGACCTAGCCTAATCCTTCACTGAAAAAAAGTGAGAACATTCACCAAAAACTTCCCTCTTTCTCAAAATCTCATATTATCTAGACAATTTCCCCTCTTACCTTCTACTTTACTTGAGTCACAGTGAAGAGATGGCTCTCCTTGCCGAAGTCAACCTCTCTATGTGTACCCTTGACCATATTCCCTTATGACTTGTCCAACAAACTGGTTCCTCTAGCTTCCTCTCTTTCTCTTGTCTTCAATGGCTACTTCCCTACTGGCTATAGATATGCCCATGTCTCCTTTGTCCTAAAAGAAAAACCCTCACTTGATCCTACCTTCTTCACTAGTTATCATCCTATATCCCTTTGTGGTTAAACTTTCTCCGTGTCTCTACTTCCTCTCTTACCAATCTCTTCTAAACTCTCTTTAATTTGGCTTCTGATATCATTATTCAACCAAAACTGTCCTCTCCAAAGTTATCAAAGATCTCTCAAATGCCAAATTTAATGGCTTTTTTCAGTCTTCCTCCTTTTTATCATCTGAGCATTTGAAATGGTTGGTCTTCCCCTCCTGGACACTCCCTCCTCTCTGAATTTTCATGACACTACTCTCTCCTGATTCACGTCCTGTCTATCTGGCTGCTTATCCTAAACTCCTCACTCAGGTAGACAGTCCATCGCCAAATCTTATCATTTCTGCTTTCACAACATCTCTCACATGTGTCCTTTTCTCTGCACTCACACAACTACAACCTTAATTCAGCCCTTCACTACCTCTCACCTGGACTACTACAACCCCCTTCTAACTGTTCTCCCTGACTCAAGTCTCTCTGCACTCCAAACTACCCTCCACTCAGTTGCCAAGGTGATTTTTTTGGTGATTTTTATAAAACATAGGTCTGACCATGTCACTTCTCTGCTCAATAAGCCCCAGTAGCCCCTTCTTGGGCAGCTAAGTGACACAGTGAATACAGTACCAGGCCTGGAAGCAGGAAGATTCCTCTTCCTGAGTTCAAATCTGGCCTCAGACTCTTACTAGCTGTGTGAGCTTGGGCAAGTCACTTAACCCTGTTGCCTCACTTTCTTCATCTGTAAAATGAGCTAGAGAAGGAAATGGCAAACCACTCCAGCATCTTTACCAAGAAAACCCCAAAGGGAGAAGCAAAGCGTTAGAGATGACTGAAAAATGACTAAACAACAAGCTCCTTCTTACCTCCAGGATCAAATATAAATTCCTCTGTTTAGCCTTCAAAGCTCTTTAAAACCTGGTCTCTTCCAACTTTTCCAGCATCTTACACTGTACTCCCTCCCATATACCCTACAATCAAGCCACTAGCTTACTTACAGTTCCTCAAACATGACATGTCACCTCCCATCTCAATGTCTTTCCATGGGCTGTCCTCCATGTCTGGAATTCTCTACCCCTCCACCTTCTGCAGGAAACCTTTCCAGCCCTCCAACCCGCTCCAGCTCCTACCATATGTATCTTGTATGTACACAGTTATTTACATATTGTCTCTCTCACTATATTGTGAGCTTCTTGAAGGCAGGTAGAGTTTTTGCCTTTCTTTGAAACTGCAGGTCTTAGCATTGTGCCTAAAATAGAGTCTCTGTAGATGCTTTTTGACTGATGGACTGACAACTCACTCCCTTGCAAAGAAGCTTATTCCATAAATTGTTGGCTCCATATTAAATTCCAAATTAGCAAAGATCCTTAGATTAACTACAGGAAACATTCACCATGCATTCCACATGTGTCACTCCTGTCAAGGATGACAAAGTTCCCTACTGTAAAAATGCCAGCCATCTTCCCTTGATCCCTTAAGTAGAGAGACTGAATGTATATTATATAGCTAGCATTTACCTAGCACCTTAATGTTTGCAAAGCACCTTATAAATATTTTATTTTATCCTCACAACCGTGGGAGGTGGGTGCTATTATTATCCTCATTTTACAGATAAGGAAACTGAGGCAGACAAAGATTAAGTGTTTTGCCCAAGGTCACATGGCCAATGTATGAGGTCTGATTTGAACTCAGGTCTTCCTGACTGTAGATTCATGCTTTATTCACTCTGCCACCTAGCTGTATGAATGACCTTCACAATCTCTCTGATTTCACTTTGCCTCAAGAGTAAATACTTTAGTCAAGGAAGTATGAGAGCAGAGTAATTGTGGATGTTCTGAATCTACTTCTGCCTAAATATGGGAACAATTTTCTGAGTCATGATCTCCTCACATCTAAGTCAAAATAGCCCAACCTGAAACTGGACAAATGTCCCGTGGCTAATGGACATTCTTTTCTTTCAAAGTAAGGAAAGAAAACAATAATGGGTTCTACTCCCATTACACAACTAATCCTGATCTCCTAGAGTAGTAGTTCCCATTATTGGTTAGAGAAACCTCTTGTGGGGGCAACTAGGTGACACAGTGGATAGAACACCAGCCCTGAAGTCAGGAGGACCTGAGTTCAAATCCGGCCTCAGACCAAACACTTAACACATACTAGCTGTGTGACCCTGGGCAAGTCACTTAACCCCAACTGCCTAAAAAACAAAGAGAGAGAGAGAGAAAAATCTCTTGTGGATTTGTGATGATGAACAAGAGGTTCAAACTAAAAGTTGGTGCCTTAAGCATTAAATAATTATAAAGAATATTAGTAATAGTATGTTAAAATGCCCTGGGGACTCACAATGTATTTTTCCATCTTTAAAAACATTTTAATTTAAAGTTTTGAGTTCCAAATTCTATCCCTCCTTCCCTTCTCTCCTCCCTGAGATGGTAAGCAATCAGATATAGGTTATGCATGTGCAATTATGTAAAACATTTTTTCTTGTCATTTTGTACAAGAAGACTTGAATAAAAGAAAAAAATAAAAGAAAGAAAGTGAAAAACAGCATGCTTCAGTCTGTATGCAATCAATATTAGTTCTTTCTCTGGAGGTGGATAGTGTGTTTCATCATTAGACCTTTGGGATTGTCTTGGACCATTGTATTGCTGAGAATAGCTAAGTCACTCATCATCAAATTCTTCATCAAACAATATTCCTGTTACTGTGTGCAACATTCTCCTGGTTCTGTTCACTTCACTATATATCAGTTCATGTAAATCTTTCCAGGTTTTTCTGAAATCATCCTGCTTGTCACTTCTTATAGCACAATAATATCCCATTACATTCATATACCACAGCTTGTTTATCCATTCCCCAATTGATGAGCATCCCTTTGATTTCCAATTCTTAGCCACCAATAAAAGAGCTGCTATAAATATTTTTGTAGAAATAGGTCTTTCTCCTTTTTTATGTCATTGGGATATAGACTTAGCAGAGGTATTGCTGGATCAAAGGGTATGCACTGTTTTATAGCCCTTTGGGCGTAGGTCCAAATTTCTCTCCAGAGTGGTTGGATCAGTTAACTCCACCAATAGTGCATTAGAGTCCCAGTTTTCTCACATCCCCTCCAATACGTATCATTTTCACTTTTTTGTCATATTAGCCACTCTGATGGATATGAGGTGGCACCTCAGAGTTGTTTAATTTGCATTTCTCTGATCAATAGTGCTTTAGAGCATTTTTTCATATGACTACAGATAGTTTAGATTTCTTTGTCTGAAAACTGCCTGTTCATATCCTTTGACCATTTATCAATTGGGAAATTACTTATATTTTATATTTTTGACTAAGTTCTCTATATATTGGAGAAATGAGGCCTTCATTAGGGATATTTGTTCCAAAATTTCCCCCCCCCCCCAGTTTTCTGCTTTCCTTATAATTTTGGTTGCATTGATTTTGCTTATGCAAAAACTTTTTAATTTTATGTAATCAAAAATATCTATTTTACATTTTGTAATGCACTTTCTATCTTCTTTGACCCTAAATTCTTTCCTTATCTGTAAATCTGACAGATAAACTAGTCCATGCTCTCTTAATTTGCTTATGGTATTACCCTTTATGTGTAAATCATGTACCCATTTTGACCTTCTCTTGGTATATGGTGTGAGATGTTGGTCTATATCTGGCTCCTGCTATATTGTTTTCCAGTTTTCCCAGCAGTTTTTGTCAAATAATGAGTTTTTGTTCCAAAAGATTGGATCTTTGGGCTTATCATATACTAGATTACTATGGTCATTTTTTAAAATGTAATTTGTACCTAATCTGTTCCAATCTACTCCTCTATTTCTTTGCCAGTACCAGATTATTTTGATAATTACCTCTTTATAATACAGTTTGAGATCTGGTATGGTTAGACCACCTTCTTTCACATCACAATGTATTTTTTGTTATTGCTAAAAAGAGTTCACAGAACAAAAAACATTGGGAACCATTGCCATAGACATCACATGGAGCATAAGCAATCCAATCCACTGACACCTTGCACCTAGTAGGTTTATCTCTGAGAAACACATCTCCTAGAGAGGATTATCAAAAATAGGAACTATGGACATTTGTTTAGCCATCTGGGAGCCCTTCATAGCCAATAGCCAGCCTCTGAAAACTGGGTTGGAAAAATGGTTTGAATTCAAATATCTCTACTCCCTCCATATATAAGTACATATCCATGCACATGTCCACACACACAATCACATACACACTTTCCTTTTTCTTCTCTAGTCCTAATATAGGACCCATCCTTCAATGGAGATCTATAAATACCCTCAGTCAAGGGTGTTTTGGAGACAGCTCAAACAAGCCTTCAAGAGCTGATTGCTACATTTACAATGTGAGCATTATATCCTGGAAATCAGCAAAAGCTACAAATCATGGCTTGATTTATTGTTTTGTTGATTTTTAGACTTAAACTAATGAATAAATGTTAATAATGCAGATTAAATTTAAAAGTATGCATTGTGGGACCTTTAAAAAGAAACAGAATTGATTGTTAAACATTTACCAGCACACCACTTCCTCCAACCTGAACCACTAAATCCAGTGAACATTGCTGGCATAAAGGCAGGGCAGTGGAGTAGTATTAACTTCTACTTGGCCTATGGATGACCAGGGTTACTATATTTAATTTGGAAGACTGTTCTCGGATCCATTAACCGAGTTGGGATTTTCCAAAAATATTTATCACATTGGTCCTAGGTCAAAAATCACTTAACTTCGGGCTAGTCTCTATGTTATATCAGGTTCTGAAAGAAAAGATTGAATTAGTTTATGGCATGCTCAGTTCCTTTTGGCTAGGCGGAAAAAGTATGATGTTCATTGAACAACAAATAGAAGATAACATAGGATTATGGGATCCTAGATCTAAAACTTAGAGGAGACCTCAGAGATTTTCTCATTCAACCCTCTTACCATACACACACACACACACACACACACACACACACACACACACCCCAAACACACAATCACACATAAAATAAGCTAAATCTGGTGGTAGGTCACAGAAGTATAAATTGTACGCTGTTAGGTGATATAGTGGATAGAATGTTGACATGGAGTAAAGACCTGAGTTCAAATCCTGTCTCAGACATTTACGTGACCCCAGGCAAGTAACTTAACTTTTCTCAGTCTCAGTTTCCTCATCTATAAAATGAAGAGATTAGACTCAACCTAGGATTCTTAACCTGGGGTCCACGAATTTGGTTTTAAAAAAAAAATTTGATAACTGGATTTCAATTTAATTGTTTTCCTTTGTAAACTTATGTATTTTATATTATAAAATAAAAAATATTATTCTGAGAAAAGGTTGATAGATTTTACCAAACTGCCTGGCCTAGATGTTCTCTAAGATCCCTGCCATAGGTCCTGCAAAACTATGATCCTAAGTCAGCAGTATCTCACAGGGACGATAGTTGAAGTCTTTATTTAATGAGCATAGTGGGGTGGGGTGTGGGAGAAGCCCACAATCTTCACCTATCCTTTTTTGTTGTTGTTGTTGTTGTTCAGTCACATCCATGACCCCTTCTGGGGTTTTCTTGACAAAGAGACTAGAGTGGTTTGCCATTTCCTTCTCCAGTTTGTTTTGCAGATGAGCCAACTGGGGCAAACAGGGCTAAGTGACTTACCTAGGGTCACACAACTAATTAGTTTCTGAGGCCAGATTTGAATTCAAGGAGATGAGTCTTCCTGACTCCAGGTCTGACACTCTAACCACTGCACTACCTAGCTATCTAACCTATCCTGAAGTATTTAGCAATTTATACATTATCAGCAATTTATACAGCATCAGCAATTTATACATTATACATTATTATTACGACAATATTTACCATTATATTTTTCTTGTACCAATAAAGTCCCACCTCTTTCCATTTCACGTTAAACCCAACAAAGGGCTCCAACTTTTTTACAATTGTAGATGGCATCTGACATTGTATTCCCCCCTTGCCATCACAAAAGAGAAGACAGGCTCTCTGTACGTGCAGCATCTCTTTCTGCTGGGATGTGTCCTATGGGACTTTTAAATGCTGGAGTGAGGCTCAAGGTGGTACTTTACTGCCACAGAGGAGGAGACCTGCTTCTCTGAGGTGAAATTCTACATAAATCATTGCTGAAAAATAGCTCTGCCTCTCAGTGCACTTCAGCATTTAATAAGTCTATACTGTGAGATCTACAATGTTCGTGTCTGCATTGAAGCACAGAATAGGACAAAGAACACAAGAGTTGTAAACAGGAAGGCGGGGTTCAAACCCTACCTTGCACATTTATTAACTGTGAAACCCTGAGTGTCACTTAAGTTCCTGAATGTATTTCTTCTCATTTCATGTGTACATATAATATCCATTCCTCTTCTCTCTCTCTCTCAGACTTTCAACTTTAAATAAAATGGTATACCCTTTGCTTTATAAAGTGAATAATGCTGAAAAATGTATAAAATGATTTAGAAAATGTAAAGTGTGATTCAAACATAAGTTATGGGCAAAACTGAAATTCCTCTTTGTGATTTGGGGGCTAGAGTCTGTCTATTTTTTCCTTTTGGGAGCAGGTCAGCTGGACTAACAGGATGAGCTACAGACTCATAGAAATCTAAAGCTCGGGGTAATCCAATGTGCCCTCCATCTTCAGGCAGGACTCTGAGACTTTCAAATTCATCACTTCCTCTCTCTGTTTAGGAAGTATCAGGGCTTTACCTGAGGTTTTTCATGAGTCTTCCTCTGCTCTATCTCTTCTGACAGGTATCATACTTATTCCTACTTAATGTCTCCTTGAGCTTCTTGGGGATTTTTCTGTTTCTAGCTCTGTCTCTGTGGTACTCCCGTCTTCTGTGCATTTTTTTTAAATTCAGTGCTATCTTTCACAACTTTTCAAGAGAGAAAACAACAAACCACGTTCCCCCTTGTGTATGAACAGCCATCACATTCAATCTCAGGAACACCTCCTTCCTTTTACTCACAGCTTATGTGATGAGGAAGCTAAGTGACACTGTGGCTAGAGAGACAGACTCAGAATCAGAAAGAGCTGATTTCAAATCCTCCATCAGGCCCATTATTACCAATGTGACTATGGTCAAGTCATTTAACTTTTCTGACAATGGACATGATATTAGCAGTACCAACTTCACAAGGTTGTTGTGCAGATCAAATGAGATAATATAAGTAAGGCACTTTGTAAAAATTAAAGCACTATATAAATGTTAGCTAGCATTGTTATCAGAGCAACTAGTTGGCGCAATGGATAGAGCACTGGCCTTGAAATGAGAAAGACTCATCATCCTGAGTTCAAATCTGCCCTCAGACACTTACTAGCTGTGTGACCCTGGGCAGGTCACTTAACCTTGTTTGCCTAAGTTTCTCATCTATAAAATGAGCTTGGGAAGAAAATGGCAAACAACTCTAGTGTCTTTGCCAAGAAAATCCCAAATGGGGTCACAAAGAGTCAGACAGGGCTGAAAATGACTCAACAACAAAATTACTATTATCACGCTACACATTTTATTCATCGTGAACTAAATGAGCTTTCCTAAGAAACTGTCTTAGGAAAATGCTGTGAGCCACTTCCCTGGTACTCTTATACTCAAAACCTTAATTAGGAATTTTTATACCCAAGGCTTAGAACTACAAGTTTCTGGAACAAGTTTCAAGAGGACTCATTCTCTCAGTGAGAAGTCACCCCATAGAGAGAGGGGTTAAGCACAGTCAGAACCCAATATCAAAAGGCTTCCTATTTTAAATGATCATTCTTGCTAAGTAGGCACTAAGTGTTATTACTTTACCCTGCTGAAGGACTTCAAGGCAGCTAGGTGGTGCAGTGAAGAGTGCTGGGCCTGGAGTCAGGAAGACCCATCTTCCCGAGTTCAAATATGGCCTCACACACTTATTAGCTATGTGACCCTGGGTAAGTCATTTAACCCTGTTTGCCTCAGTTTCCTCATCTGTAAAATGAACTGGAAAAGGAAATGGCAAACCATTCCAGTATATGGGCCAAGAAAACTCCAAATAAAGTCATGGAGAGTTGGATGCAACTGAAATAACTCAACAAAGGACTTCAAGTACAATCAGTACCCTCTAGATTTGGCATCCAGGGCAAAACTCCCATCACACCACTGATGTTATAATGCTACTTATCTTTATTATGCTGATTAGCATTGAATCCTTGGTTTATGAAATGCAATTTGTTCCCAATAGGGGGATTTCAGTATGTCTAAAGCTGAAAACTGTTAATTCCTTGATGTGCTTCTTAGAAGTCAAATTATTATGTTTTTTTCTTTTCTTTTTTTAAATTTTATTGGTGTTTTGTTCTAGAAAATATTTACAGATTACTCCCACTTGTGAGAGGTCTCTTGTAACAAAGTAAAACAGTTAAAACTAATAATATAGTGACCTCATATGAAAGAGTATGCAACATTTCCTGTTGCCTCCCTCACCTCTAGAAAAAAGAAGAAAAAATAAATTTCTTGTAACAAATATGCATAGTCAAGCAAAAACAAATTGCCTGAATGGTTACAAAATACAAAATAGATATGATACATTCTGCATCTTGAATCATTTACATCTCTAATGGATAGCATGTTTCATCATTGTTTAGTTGTTTTTGAGTCAGGTCCAACTTTGTGATTCCTTTTGGGTTTTTCCTGGCAGAGATACTGGAATGATTTTGCCATTTTCTTCCCCAGATCATTTTACAGATGGGGAAACTGAGGCAAGCTGGATTAAGTAACTTGCCCAGGGTCACACAGCTAGTGTCTGAGGCCAGATTTGAACTCAGGAAGATGAGTCTTCCTGATTCCAGGCCCAGCACTCTGTGCACTTTGGCGCCACCTAGCTGCTCTTGTTTCATTATTAGTCCTCTAGAATTATGAATGGCTAGCTATTGTAATGATCATAGCTCTTTCAGCTTTCAAAGTTGCTGTTGTTTTTACAATGTTATTATTATATAAATGGTTCTCCTGGTTCTGTTCATTTCATTCTTAACCAGTTTTTAAAAGTCCTCAAAATTGTTCATTTCTGTAACATTAATGTTATAGGATAAACTGTTCTGGTTTTTGCTTATTTAACTGCATCAGCTAATATATGTCTTTCCAAATCTTTTTGAAATCATTTATTTCCTCCTTTTTACAGTACAATAATATGCCATCACATTACTATGTTTTTCATGAGAAAGCTTACACTTTATGGTTTTCATTTTATTCATTTTAAGTTACCCACTTCACATTGGCATAGGAATCCTAACCCATCTTCTCTAGGGGCTAAAACCTTAGACTACCATTCAAGCTTCCAATGCCCACTCACTGCCTTATGGTCTATCTACTATATACTGTGATAATAAACCAAGTTTTTCTGAAGAAGCCCTAAAGTAAGGATCTCGTCTTTAATCTCAGTCTATTCTTCCCTATCATAAAAGATGCCCATTAAATATATTAACCCACAGGATGGAATCTTGGATTGGCCTCCTTATAGCTCTAGAAATTGTAAGACCTATCAAGTGCCTTAGAGATCATCTGGTCTGAACCCTTCATTTTACATACTTTACAATGCTACAAGGCAGAAAGTGCAAGTTGTATTGTTCCCACTTTAGAGAAGAAACAACTGAGGCTCAGAGACATAAAGTGATTTGCCCAAGATCACCAAGCTCAAGAGAGGAAAACACTCAAACCCAGATCACCTGATTCCTACTCTGGCCTCAATATTCCTTTCAATTTCTTGACTAGTAGGTCTTACTCGGTTGAATCCCAACCTAGCCCAACTTTTGAACATCCCTTCAAAGTCAACATAACTGGGGCAGCTAGGTGGTCCAGTGGATAGAGCACCGGCCCTGGAGTCAGGAGGACCTGAGTTCAAATCCAGCCTCAGATATATAATACTTACTGGCTGTGTGACCCTGGGCAAGTCATTTAACCCCAATTGCCTCACCCCCCCCCCCAAAAAAACCAAAGCCAACATAACTAAAAATAAAAAAAAACCTCTTTCCCATCCTTTGCAGGGTTCTCTTACATCTCTACATTCTACAAATCTTCTACATTTACGGTGTTGTAATCCCCATTAACATGGCTTCTCCCTTTGAGAAACTGTTAATAGAAAGACCAGAATTTAAGAATACTTCAAAGGACCAAACTCCATCAATTGCTGCAGCGCATTTTTTTAATATCCATAAGGCAAAGAAAATAGAGATAGTAGAATGAAAATGTTTATTTTAAAATAAAATTATAATATCTGTTTATAATTATTTGTATCTTAATTACATTTGCACAGATAGGATAAATTAGAGCAAAAAATATTTTTAATTGCATCAATTGACACATCTGGTCCTTCTGGTGCTAAACTACCATTTCTTCCTCTCATTCATTTGTAAAAATCCTTCATTTCCATTGTTTCCCATATTAAACATTACAAATTTCTTTTTTTTTCTGGTTTTATCTCTATCCTCTCTAACCATTACCAAAAAAATTACCTTTTTCCTTCTACTGTTTTCTTTTTCTCCATCAGGGTTATAGTTACCTTCTCTCAAATGGCATTATTGCCTGTTAGTTCATAATAAGAAAGAAAAATAGGCACCAGGAAAAGAGAAAAATTTCTGAGTTCTGCTCCCAAAACCACCAGATTTTTCCAAGAGAGCCACTTTTCTAGCTTCCTACCTCTCTTGCAATTTGATCGTTCTGTTTCCTGACCTCACATGCTGATATGGCAACAAGAAAAGTCCTGGATTACCTGCCTTTTGGGTAGCATCCAAGTGTGGAAAGTGTGGGAGAGAATTCCCACCATTGAGTCTGAAAGGGAGAGAAGGATAGAACTGAAATTACAAGGCCAGGGAGTTAAAAGATTCTCCTGACATCTTCTCTCCTCGAAAGGAAAAGCGAAGGATATGTCGATCCATTAGGAGATATGCCCATTAGGGGACTAAGAACAGTAGTTAATTTCCTACTGTTTTCAATACTGAAGAACTGAGGATTACAAGGACTTCTTAGTTTAAATTAACAGGCCCCAGTTATCACTGCAACTCATTAAACAAGTAAATAAGAAAGCTTATTTGCTTATAGATTCTGCCTTCTTTTTTCTACAGGTTAACATAGAGAATAGAAAGAAGGTCAGTATCAATATAACATGGCCCTGTGGTGAATAATGTTCTCATTCAGTTTTTTGTCTTCTCTACAAGGTCAACTTCAGAAAGGGTAAGATTTTTTTGCCTAAAGAAAAAAATGGAGATAATAACTGACATTTTCAGTGAGCTTTGAAGTTTGTAAAGTGGGTTATTTACATGATCTCATTTGACCTTCACAACAACCCCATGAGGTATTAGCCTTCCCATTTCCCAGACAAGGAAACAAGCTCAGAAAGGTTCAGTGACACTGTCCAGGATCACACAGCTAATGAATGAGTATTAGAAGTGGAATTCGATCCCAGGCCTTCCTGATGGCAAGTCCAATGTTATCTACTAGCCTGCTAAGGTGACATAAACACAGACTCCTTCCCTTTATGATCTTTCAAAGGAGCCAGAACAGTAGGAAGAGTTAGGAGATGAGGAGCATAACAGACAGCATACTAGACTTGGAGACAAAGAGATCTGAGTTCAAAATAACACCACAGTCACTAGTTGCGTAACCCTGGGCAAGTCATTTAACTTCTCTAGGACTCAATTTCCTCATCTGTAAAATGGAAATCATAATACCTACTGTAATTATGTCACATGATTCTTGTGGATCAAATGAGATAATTATTTAAATGTAATGAAATGACTTGAAATCAGTATATCTAAGTTTAGGTCCAGTCAATCATTCAGTCAATAAACATTTATTAAGCACCTACTATGTGCCAGGCACTATGCTAAATGTTGACAATACAAAAAAGGGTAAGACAGTTCCTGCTCTCAAAGAACTCAGTCTAACAAAGGAGACAATACGCAAATAACTATGTACAAACAAGATATAGACAGGATAAATTGGAGCTGATCCACAGTACTAGAAGTAAGGGGGAACCAGGAAAGTCTTCCTGTAGGAGGTGATATTTTAGCTGGGACTAGAAGGAAGTCAGAGGAGGCAGAGATGAAGAGGGAGAGCATTTCAGGCATAAGAGAAAGCAAGAGAAAATTCCTAGAGTTGGGAGATGGAGCATCCTGCTCGAGGAACAGCAAGGAAGCTAGTGACGCTGGATCGTAGAGATTGTGGGAGTAGAGTAAGATGTATGGGGGCAGCTAGGTGGTGCAGTGGATAGAGTACCGGCCCTGGAGTCAGGAGGACCTGAGTTCAAATCCAATCTTAGACCAGACAATTGACCCTTACTAGTTGTGTGACCCTGGGCAAGTCACTTAACCCCACTGCCTAGCCAAAAAAAAAAAAAAAAAGAGTAAAATATAGGAAGACTAAAGGAAGGAAAGCAGTTGGAGAAATGGTTTCTCAAGCTTCATCCTTCCTGACCACTCTGCAGCCTTTGACACTATCAATCACCCACTTCTCCTTGATACTCTCTCCTCTCTAAGCTTTTGTGATACTGCTTTTTCCTCATTCTCTTCCTACCCATCTGACCACTCCTTCCCAATCTCCTTTGCTAGTCTTCATCCTGCCTCTGCCCACAGACCATGGCTATCTCCCAGAGCTCTATCCTGGCTCCTCTTCTCTTTTCCCTATATGTTATTTTACTTAGTGATCTCATTATTTACCATGGATTCAATAATCATCTCTATTTTTGTTTTTGTTTTAATTTTTATTCAATTTATTTTTAATTTATGGGATATCTTAGAATTTTTTTTAAAAAGCTGATTGCACATGAAATTGCAAATCTGTTATGTACAACTTGCTATTCCTGTTAAATATTATCATGTAAATTTCTTTTTTCTCTTTTTCCCCTCCCCCCACCCTAGAGATGGCTACCATTAGGCACAAATATGTATATATTTGTATATCAGTTCTTCCTCTGGATACAGATAGTGTCTTCCTTCATAGGTCCTTTGTAGTTAATTTGAGTATTTATAACAATCAAAATGACTTATTCACTCAAAGTTTTTCTTAAAACAATACCTATTTGTCCAACTCTAACTTCTCTCTTGACCTCGTCTCACATTTCCATTAGCCAATTGGACATTTTGAACTGGATGTTCTACAGACATATTAAACTCGGCATTTTCTTTTCTTTTCTTTTTTTAAAGGCAATTGGGGTCAAGTGACTTGCCCAGGGTCACACAGCTAGCAAGTGTCAAGTGTTTGGTCTGAGGTTGGATTTGAACTCAGGTTCTCCTGACTTCAGGGCCAGTGCTCTATCCACTGCTCCACTTAGCTGCCCCTCTAAACTTGGCATTTTCAAAACTGTATTTATTATCTTTCCCCAAAAAGTCTCCTCTTTTCTGAACTTTTATATTGTTATTAAGGGCACCACTATCCTCCCAGTCACCCAGCCTCACAACCTATGTGTCTTCCTCTTTTATCCTTTATATCCAAGTACTGTCAATTCTTGTTCTATCCCCTTCTCTCCTCTGCCATTCCCATCACTCTTGTGGTAACCTTCATTCCCTCACACCTAAACTATTTCCACAGCCTTGCCTTGGATCTCCCTGCCTCAAGTCTCTCCCCATTCCATTCAGTCCTCCACTGGAATGTTCTCCCTTGTTACCTCTGCTTCCTGACCTTCCCTTACTTTTTTAAGTCTCAGCTAAAATCCCACTTTCTGCAGGAAGCCTTCCCAGTCTTCCCTAATGTTAGTGTCTTCACTCTGAGAGTATTTCTAATTTTTGCTATAAATCTTGCTCTTTTCGTGTTGCCTCCCCTATTAGACTGCGAGCTCCTTGAAGACAGGAACTGTTTTTACTTCATTTTCTATCCCTAGTGGTTAGCACAGTAACTTACACATTGCAGGGACTTAACAAATGCTTGTTAACTTGCTGATATGTGTCTGGCACATAGCTGGTAATCGATAAATATTTGTTAACTGATCAATTAAGATCCCCACAATTAAAAAATAAGTAATTCTTCAGCTTGACTAAATCTACCCAAAGTCATGTTATGCTGTGCATTATTTTCCAATCCAATTACCATCTAAACCAATTCCCATTTACCTAAATGGGAAGATATGTGAGTAAACCACAGAGAACAATAACCATCTCATATCAACCCCACAATGATATCCGGGGCAAAACTTGAAAAGGAGCTAAATGAAATGAGAGTGGCATTGGGTTAAGGGATCTTTCATTAAATATCTTTTTAAGTTATAGAAAGTAACTTGAGACTGTTATTGTATGATAAAACTTTCTTCATATCTCAGATAAACATTCTAAAAGTAATTTTAAAAATTATTTTAATGGACTTTTTCTCCTGAAGTTTATATTGCTCTACTTTTTGTATTCTTTAGCAAGGAAAATAGTGATGGTATTGACAGCCTTAGAAAGTGCTGGTTCTAATGCACTGACACACCACCATGCCAGAAATCTGCCATACCAACATTCCAGTTGGAATCTTGGAGTCTTTCAACTCTCCAAACTTCCCTGCCACTAACATTGTATCCGTCCAGATCCTTCTAATCCCTGTCCCCAACATGAGCGCTCAGATATATCCCAAAATAATGATAAATAAACTATAAAACTTATCTAATGTCATTGCCTCCCCCAACCCGCTGTCAATATTCTACTATAAAACTGGGGAGCCATGTCATATGATATAATATTATCCCATAAATTCTTACTGTTTGGTTTTATATCCAAGACATAGAGAAGAATCAATAAATGCCTCTATGATATGAACTTCTGTTTTCTGTTTGGGTACTCAAGGGGTGGGGATGGAGAGTGGGAATGGAGGAGAGAGGGAGAGAGAGGAAAGAGAAAGAGACAGAGAGACCGAAAGAGACAGAGAGAGAGAGAAAAAAGGTTGAAACACAGCGTCCTGGATTGGGAGTCAGGACACCTGACTCTGACACAATGTACCCTTGGACAAATCACTTCTCTTTGTACTCAGCTTATCTTTTTTTAAAATGGCATCTAAGAAGAACTAAGAAGCAAAATTTCCATGACCTGGGGAAAGACTAAACAAATTGTGGTACATGGATCTGTTGGGATTTTACTGCACTATAACAAATGGTGAATTTGAAGAATTCAGAGAAGCCAGGCGTGGTGGTACATGCTTGTAAACCCAGATATAAAGGAGGCTGAGACTGCATGATCTCTTGAGCTTAGAAATTGTAAACTGAAGTAGGCAATGTAGATCGGGGTTACAAACTAAGCTGGGCATTAAAATGGTGAGCCCCAAGGAACAAGAGGGCTACCAGGTTGCCTATATATATATATCAAATACTGGATAATTATCAGGACCAATCTTGAAAAATCACCTCCATCCTTTCATTGCAGAGGTGGGGACTATAGGTATGAAATACTAGAAATGCTCTTAAACATGGTTCACATGCTGATTGGTTTTGCTGAAAAAAATGTTTTATTCTCTATCTTTTTAAATCTTTGTTACAAAAATTGAGTCCCTGGATATATTTGAAAATAAATGTGACATAAAAACAAAAGTATTAATAAAAAATAAGGTATTTTCCCTAATAATAAAGTGATAAAAGTTCTCAAAAGAAGAATTGCAAAGTGTTAACAACTATATGAAAGAATGCACTAAATCACTAATAGTAACAGAAATATAAATCAAAAAAATCTTGAGTTTTTACACCATACCCAGCAAATTGTCAAAGATAATAAAAAGATGGTAATAGTCAATATTGGAGAGGTTGTGGAAATATAAACACACTAATACATTGTTGGTGGAGCTATGAACTAGCGCAATGATTCTGGAAAACAATTGGGAATTATGCAATAAAATGATTAAAATAAGCCTTTGTTAGATATATACACCATGGAGGTCACTGATAAAAGGAAATGTTCTATATACACCAAAATATTGATAGCAGAACTTTTTTGAGGTAGCAAAGAACTGAAAACAAAGATGTCCATCAATTAAGGAATGGCTAAATAAATTGTTGTACAAGAATGCAAAGGACCGTTTCAACAAATAACAATCATGATGAATACAGAGAAGCATGGAAAGATTGACATGAACTGATGCCCATTCATTCATTCATTTAATGCCATGTGTCCTCACCTCTTATTGAAGGACATGTGCAAATATAGGCTCCTGACATTAGCTGGCATGACATGCCACCAAAAGAGGCAGCCAACTCTTGGGAAAGTCACAATTTTTCTTATAATTGTATGTGCACTAAATTCACTTTTTGGCAGAAGTAGATACTCAGGGTCAGGAGAAAGGATTGTAAACAAACTCTGAGACTCTTAACCTCCTGACTTCTTTAAGTTCCAACTAAAATCCTTCTACAAGGATGTCTTCCCCAACCCCTCTTAATTCCAGTGCTTTGCCTCTGTTTATTATGTCCTATTTATCTTGTATATACCTTGTTTTGTATATATTTGTTTGCGTGTCATCTCCTCAAGCTCCCTGAGGGAAGGGACTGTCTTTTGCCTCTTTTTGTATCTTCAAAGCTTAACACAGTTCCTGGCACATAGTAGGTGCTTAATAAATGTTTACTTACCTTACCTTCACACAGAGAGAGAGACAGAGAGAGACAGAGACAGAAAGAGATGGAGAGAGAGAGATATGGAGAGACAGAGAGAGAGACAGAGAGAGAAAGAGAGAGAGAGAGAGAGAGAGAGAGAGAGAGAGAGAGAGAGAGAGAGTGGCTTGCCAAACTTTGAATAATTGAAAGAAAAAATAATGGTCCCAGAAAACAGATCATAAAATATCACACTCATCGTCAGACAGTGACAATACTGATCATTTTTGCTTAACTACTTTTCTTTGTTAAAAGGCAGGTTCTAGTCCTGGGAATAAGAACACTGGTATGGAAGAAGAGAGGGACAATATCCAAAAATGAATTCATATTTAGAATCATAGATTCATAGAGGGTCAAAGCTATAGGGTCCCTTAGAGATAATCTAGCTCAACCTCTTTATTTTACAGTTGAGGCAGATTCCCCCAAAATTTTCACAGAAAACAGAGAAGATTACTTCTTAAAGGAAGGTTATTGTTGTTATCTATCTTATGAGCAAAAGTGAGGTTGTCAGATGTCTAATGTCAGTCAAGTAGCCAACATTAATAGAGCACTTTGAGGTTTCACAAAGTGCTCAACATACATTATCTTACCTTATCCTCACAACATTATGAGATAGATGCTTTCATTGTCCCCATTTTACAGATGAGAAAACTGAGTAAAAGAAAAGGAAGCTTTTTTTCTTTTCTTTTTAGGGAAGGTAAGGGCCCATTAGGGAGAAGGAAGCCAGGCTTTAGCTTCTTTCCATTCCTCCAGCTGACTCCATTCCTCCCACAGTTTGTTTTGGAGTTTTTTGAGGGAGGGAGGTTTGTTTTTTTTTTTTGCTTGTTTCTTTGTTTTTTAAGTACAGCCATAGTAGTAGCATCTCATACTCCCTTCCATGTTTGCTAACGGTCTCCTTTTCCTACCACCCCCTTTCTGGGGCTTAATCATTGCTTTAAACTGTGTTCTTGCTCTGGGGTCTTGGAGTTATTCAAGGCCAACCTTCACATTTGGGGGTCATGGACATTATAGCCTTGAAGCTTTTCTAGAGTCCAGAGGCAAGGGGCTGAAATCTCTAGTTTGATGCTGGGAGAGGTTCTATTGGAGGCAACAAAGGTGACTGCTGATAAGCAATATGGACAGCCCGCCTTTCTGCATGAATGAGCTCCATGTGGGTTCCAATCCATCTGATGGAGCCTTGGGCCATCAAAACAATATGGTAGGCGGCCCAGACTGTGCTGAACTAGTGGGACAAGGAATGAGAGTAACTTGCCCAAGGTCATACAGCCAATATGTGTCTGAGGAAAGGAATGGAACCCAGGTTTTCCAAACTCCAAGGCCGGCACTCAGTCCATCATGCCGGCATGATTCTGCAATAATACATGCCAGTACAGATCCTTCAGTCGCTAATTTAAGCCAATGAGAATTAAGCACTAAGTGCCCTGTTATAATAGACCATGTATAAATAATGCCCAGTAAAGATCACGAGTTATTTTTGTGGCTGGCTAGTATCGACCAAAAGTCATTTTGTTCATTTGAGACAATGACGGCTGAAATTATTGACTCCTACTGAGCCATGATAACATTACTGTACTGTTTCCAAGGCTCTAAAAATAATTGGACCACACATTCTAGCTCTATCAAGAAATGTCCTTCCCAACTTGCAAGCAACAAGCCCCCAAAGTCTGGAAGTTGGGTCCACAGCTAATGAAACTGAGTGCTCACCAGAAAGAAGAGAATACATCTCAGAACTCAAGAAGTCCAAGAACCAAAAGGAACGATTTCACCTGCCTGAGGTGAGTTTTTCCAAACTTAGAAATGATGGTTGGTGAAGGGACTATAGAGGCAAAGTGTTAATGGTCTAGAGGTAATTTTAGCATCAATGTTTAGAACCACAGACAAGAATCCCTTCATAATACCTCCTGATCCCTTGCCTCCAAAACCATAAACACCATTTAAATCTAGGATTGATTAATATTAGCGGGTTATTACCACAATGACAGTATGGAAGAGTGAATAAACACCCGGCCTCAAAGCCAGAAAGACCTGGGTTTAAGTCTCACCTCTGACATAACCTACCTGTGTGACCCTGATTGAGTCATTGAATCCTTATTTATATTTTCAGGGATCTAAATCTGGTTCAGGTCACACTTGGGAGTGTTGTACCAAACACACTGCCCACTGGGCACCTGAGGCCCACAACACACTTGGGAATGTTGTTCCTATCTGATTTTAATGTGTTGATGTACTAATAAAAAAAAATGAAACATGTAAACGTGTGGTTTTCTAGGTGTAGCTAGGTGATTTAGTGGATAGAGTGCTGGGCCTGGTGTCAGAAAGACTCATCTTCATGAGTTCAAATCTGGCCTCAGATACTTACTAGCTGTGTGACCCTGGGCAAGTCACTTCATCCTGTTTGCCTCAGTTTCCTCATCTGTAAAAATGAGCTGCAGAAGGAAATGGCAAACCACCCCAGAATCTTTGTCAAGAAAACCCCAAATGGAGTCACAAAGAGTCAGACACCTCTGAACAACAAGAAGTGGTTTTCCAAATCAATATGCAGCCCACAGAGATTTTGTATGGATTAGTGGCCCCCATTTCTATTTTATTTTGATACCACTGATCTAGTCTACCCTCTAAGACTATAAATTACAGGTAAGGTGCTAATTTACTTTGGGAGAGGGAGTAAACTCACCCAGGAATTCCCAGAAGTGATAAAAATCATAGGTCTAGACCCTATATAAAAGAAATGTACAAATATTCAATGTTGTAACGTGTTCTCTCCTTCTTCCACCTTTTCATACGATTATAGACCTAGAATTGAAATGGATTTCAGAAGCCATATAGTCCTAAGTTTACAGATGAATTGACCAAAGTCCCACAAAAACTAAGAGTCGGAGGTAGGATTTGAACACAGACCAAGTTTGAACACAAGCTCTGTGCTGCCCTCTTTCAAGACCTTTAAACCATTTCTGAATGCTCCCTCCTACAACTGAAAGTGGGCCTTTCCTGCCTCAAACGTAATACTGCCTGCATCTCTCTTTTACACTTAATATATTCTCCCTCTGAAATACAAATAATAATAATAATAATATGTATGTGGTACTTTAAATTTTGTAAAATATTATGCAAAAATCTCATTCTATCCTTACAACCCTGGCAGGTAAGTGTTATTGTTATCCCCATTTTACAGAAGAGGAAACTGTGGCAAATAGCGGTTAAGTGGTTTGTCCAGGGTCACACAGCTAGTAAGATTCTGAACTCATGTCTATCCTGCTTCCTGGTTCAGTGTTCTATCCACTGCATCACCCAGCTGACACCTAGGTTGTTGTGTATCTGTCCTTCACCACGCCCTCTCCCCATTCGACCTGCTGTAGAGCATTCTGAGCTCGTATTGGTCTGATCAGTCACAGCTGGACACACCATAGCTTGACCCCAACACAGTGACATCATTTTGGTCCTCTTTGAGAATGAAGGACAACAACCATACCATACCCCCATTAGAATATATTACCAGTTCTACCAGTACTTGAAATAGTAATGACTGACATTTGTTTAGTATTTTGAAGTTTTCAAAGGATGAGTTTCACAATGACCCTGTAAGGCAGGCACTACAGGTCTTATTATCTCCATTTTCCAGATGAGGAAACTGAGTCTCAAAGAGGTTAAGGGCTTTGTCCATGATCACAGAGCTAGTAAATGTAAGAGGAAAGATTCATGCCAAGGTGTCCTACATACCTCCGTCTACCCATCCTTCCCACCCGTCCTCTCCCCACACATACCCCGAGGGTGCAGATGCTTGGTACTTAACAAATATTTGGTGCACTGAAACTGAATTGAGGTTTTGTCCTATTCTATTTTGTCTTATTATTTCGCTTTTGTCCTAGAAGCGAGTTCAGAAGCACAACTGAGTTATCTCCTGTGCTGGAAATAGCCCTTCCACTGTCAGGTCGCTGTAGAAAGGATACAGAAGGGCAATGATGCTGGAATTTGGCGTTATGATGCTCAACTCACCTGGAGAAAATACCATAGTTTTTTTAAAAATTAGCTTAGGAAATTGGGAAGCTTCTCCTTTTCCTTTTTTTTTTTTTCTTTTCCAAAGGGGCACAAGCTTTCTCCCCGCTTAACCTCGTGTGACCTTTGAACTTCAAGGGAGGTCATCTGCATGTTACTATTTCCAGCTGTCTTTCTGTCTCCCTGCCCAACTGCAGGCCCTTAGCCCTTTCCATTTTGTGGTGGTATTGATCTGTTGGCAGCAATGGGCTGGATAATTAGCCAGGAATTAGGGTTTCTATTACAGCCAGGAGGCTGCCCCAGCTGATTTATCACCTGAATAATTTACTGTGATTGAAAGGAAATTAAAATGAACTCCATTTGACAACTGTGCGCTTTTATGGGCTTTAGAGAAGATTCAAAAGCCAAATTAATCGCCTGGTGTTGTTTAATAGTCTACTGAGAGTAAATATGGGAAGGATTTTCTCTGTTGATGGGCTTTCTTGGGCTGCATTTAGGAGGTTTTTTTGCTCCCACCAATAAAACTAGAGACAGAATCAAAGGGAGTTTTGCTCAAATAGATTCTGCTATTTAAAAAACAATAACAATAATAGTAATAATAACAGCTCTCTCTTTAAAAAAAAAAAATTCTCCTCCAAGGTTATTTTTACCTACCTCATACATAGGGAAAAAATGGAATTGCTTTTTCAATAATATTTTAAAGGAAATACTTAATTTCCTTGAGGATATGTCTCCATTAACTCCTACCCCATGCATCCTCGTATGTCCCATTCAATTATTTCTCTTTTGTTCTCAGAGCGTATAGATCCAAACCCTCAAGGTAATGCTCAGAAGCCCAAACTGTATATGGGGTGTAATGGAAATGTTGTAATGATAATAAAAGGGACACTGAACAAATATGAGGCTGGATTATTTTATTTAAGTTCCTATTTCTGATAGGGCAAGGTATGTATATATACATATATATACATATATATATACACACATATATGTATATATATATACATATATATATATATATATATATATGTTTGGCTATGACTGCTCAGAGTGCATAGGGCCTAGCAGTATTCTTAGGCGCCATGCTGTATCAGCAAGCACCCAAAGACAGTGGCTAACTCAAACAGTCAAGAAATTTGGGAGGGAAGAGAGTGAGAAATAAAGCAAACATATCCCAAATGGTTCATCCTCCCATTTTGTTGCAGACACAGTCAAAAAATCATGTCAATCATCACAAAGGACATTATATTATCAGCTTGACAATTATTCCTACTTCTCCCTCTTTCATGGCATAGTAGATAAAGAGACAGCCTTGGAGACAGGAAGACCAGGGTTTAAGATTCCCTCTGACACATACTCAAGGGGTGCTCGAGTCAACTCTAACTGGAACTACAAAATCAGGGCTCGATTTATCGTTTTATTGATTGTCGAGACTCCAGAAGCTGTTAATGATGCAGATTAAATTAAATAGTGTGTATGCATACATTCTGAAGAGCCCAGTTGTTAAACATTATACTAGCACACCCCTGGATTGTCCTATAAACATTACTTGAGCTCAATAAAAATGCAGTAAATGAAGTCATTGCCAGACTAGAGGACTGGTGATTGCAGGATAATAATAATGATGATAATAATAATAATAATAATAATAATAACTGTCATGTATATAGAGCTTTAAGGTTTTCAAAATGATTTCCAACCATTATCTGCTTTGACCTTCATAATACCCCTGCACATACTAGATGTGTGACCAGGGACAAGTAAGTCACTTAACCTCTCAGTGTCCCAGGCAACTTTTGGACCTGAGTAGGAATGCCAACTCTGCCACTTACTACCCATGTAATGGGTAATCATTAAAAATGGGCACATCATTTTAATTTAATCATTTCTCTGAGCCTCAGTTTCCTCATCTATAAAATCAGAGGTCTGGACAAGATGTCCTGGGAAGTCCCATTTACATTTAAGTTCTATGATCCTATAAGGTTACACATGGGTCACAAGACACTTTCCACACGAGGAGTCTACTCACAGGTCTGTCCCCATAAATTGATAGATAGGTAGATACAGGTATGGATAGCTAGGTGATGCAGTGGATAGAGTGTTGGGTCTGGAGTCAGGAAGACCCATCTGCCTGAGTTCAAATATGGCCTCACACACTTACTAGCTGTGTGACCCTGGGCAAGTCACTTAACCCTGTTTGCCTCAGTTTCCTCATCTATAAAATGAGCTGGAGAAGGAAACGGCAAACCACTCCAGTATCTTTGTCAAGAAAATCCTAACTGGGGTCACAGAAAGTTGGACACGGCTGAACATCAACAAAAAACACAGGCGTGTATGCCTACATGCACACATACATCCTTTTTTGAACCACAAGGCAGATATGGTACTTACAAATAATTGCCACTTCTGAATATCCATCTTTCAAGATTCAATGGGATTAATTGCTAGTCAGACTCCCCTTGAGTACCCTTGAATATCTTTTCCCCTTCAAATAATACAGCCGTATCGTCAAAGCTATCATTTGTCAAAAGTTATTGCCTAGCAGGAAACAAGGGTATGTCATTCATAGACCAGTGCTCATGTGCATACGGTGATCCTCTAGCTCCTCCTCACCTTTCATCTCTCCTAATTACTGCACATTACAAGAAGGTGAACCAGATTAACTGGAAAACGCTGAGTCAGTCGTTGCGCTGTTTGGAGTTCAGTCTCAGGCCCAAACTTGGTGCCTGGCCATCAATATCAGGCTGGTCCATCAGGACCATCTGCCTCATTCGGAAGGATACTGCAGAAACCTTAACGAAGTATAATGGCTTCAAGGGTGATCAGACTGATTGCTGAGCATCTACTTAGGTCAAGGGAGGTAGTATGGTAGGAAGAATGGAGAGAACACTACATGCGGAGTCAGAGCCCCTGGATTGGAATCCTGATTCTGTGCCTTGCTATCCGTGTGTCCTTGGGCAAGTCACCTCCCCCAAACCAGAACTAGAAATTCGGTGTCTAGGGCAAGTTCAATTGAGCTAGGAGGGGATGGAGGGGGAAGGGAGTGGGGTACGGTAGAGTTAGTAATAGCAGAGGATAGTTTGACCAGAGATAGGTGCAGAAGAAGGAGCAATTTATCCTATAAGCTAGTAGTGTCAAACTCAAACAAAAATGGATAGGCAGCATATTGGTTTAGAAAACCACAAATTAACATTATTTATATTGTATTATATTTTGGGGGCAGCTAGGTGGCACAGTAGATAGAGTGCCAGGCCTGCAGTCAGGAAGATTCATCTTCCTGAGTTCAAATCTGTCCTCAGATACTTACTAGCAAGTCACTTAAACCTGTTTGCCTCAGTTTCCTCATCTGTAAAATGAGCTGGAGAAGGAAATGGCAAACCACGCCAGTATCTTTGCCAAGAAAACCCCAAATGGGGTCACAAAGAGTTGGACACCATTGAAACGACTGAACAACAAATTATATTTTTACTTATTTTGTAAAATATTTCCCAATTATATTTTAATCTTGTTGAGGGCCAGAGGGTATGTGTGACACCTCTACTGTAGACAGCTAAGTGGTGCAACACTAAGCGCTAGGCCTGGAGTCAGGAAGACCTGAGTTCAAATCCAACCTCAGACATTTACTAGCTGTGTGGCCCTGGGCAAGTCACTTAAACTTCATCTGCTTTAGTTTTCTCATCTATAAAATGAGGATAATAATAGTACCTACCTCGTGGGATTGTTGGGAAGATAAAACGAAATAATACCCACAAGGTGCCTGGCACATGGTAGACACTTAGTAAATGCTTTTTCACTTCCCCTTCCTTTGTCTATTTCTAAAACACTTTGCAAACCTTAAAGCTCTAAATAAATACTAGCTCATTTTTATTATTTTAAAACTTCGCCCATACCCTCATGGGGAAAGGCAGGCCCCAAGAGATAGGCCCAGGGAAAGTTGTACCAGGCATTAGTGTGGGCCAATGGAGGCCTCACTTCAAAATGAGGCACAGAGCAGTAGTTTCCCAAGAAGGCTGCATCTTCCCCACATTGGTGACCTGGGTCACAGCTCCAACTACATCAGGTTTGTGATGGCCCTGACATCTCCTCTCTGGGCCTCAGTTTTTTCATCTTGCAAATGAAGTTATTGGACTTCATTTTCTTCCTCAGGTCCCTCCAAACTCTAAATTCTATGATACCTATTCTCTAACAAACCTGGGAGCTTATCTACTGACCCCTGAAAGATACATTTCTTACACATCATAAAAAAAATTTAACTATGGATTTTCAAGCAAAGTTCTTTTGGTGATAAACTGGGGGGGAGGGCGGCGCAGGGTTGGTTAGCTTACCATTTAAGAATATCTACAGATAATGGAAAAACACTTGCTTAGAGCTGACAAATGACCCAATATTTGTAACAAGCATTTTTTAATGGTAACATAAATACTGCTTCACTTGGTTGGATAAAATAATGCCAGTGCCAGGCTTAGAGTCAGGGAGAACTGGGTTTGAGGCTGACCTTAAACATTTACTAACTGTGTGATCCTAAGAAAATTCCTTAACCTCTCTCAGCCCATTTCCTCCTCTGTAAAATGACATAATAATAGCACCCACCTCAGAGGGTTACTGACAGGAACATGCAAAGTTCTTAGTTCGCTTAAATCACCACGTAAATATGAGCTATTCTTATTCTTATTACTATTGGGATAACTCCCATCCAACTCCCCTACCACTGATTTCTTTTCCCAATATTCCCAGTGCCTAGAATAGTGGCTGGCACTTAGTAGGTACTTAAATGTTCAAGTTGATCGATTGATTGGCTGATTGATTTACTCCAAGGACAGTACTATACACACTATACTAGTGTTCTCTGAAATCTACTAGAGATGTTAAAGAAGTTACCTACCTCATGTTGCTTTGTGGGAATAATGACGTGGGATTTTTCAAAACACGGTCCCAACTAAACCTAAGACTTCAGGCTAGAACCTGAGCCATTGAATAACTTTTTAGCAATACCAGAGCTCTTTCTCACTTACTCATTATCCCCAAACTTTCTAAAATTAAAAGTAGATCTCTCCCATTGGATATCATAGCATACTCTTATTTTGTGCTTATATTCCAAGTTGTTTCATATTTATATCGTTTATAGGTCTTATCTCCCCTACTAGATTATAAGCACTTTGAGGGCAGGAAACTGTCTTATTTATCTCTGCAAATCCTCCAGTCTAGCACAGTGCTTTGCACATAGCAGACATTAAACTAATAATTCCAATGATGAAGGAATGTCATTCCTAAGAATGAAGGTGAAGAAATGATACTTCTGTCAGATCAGCCATGGCCCAATAGGTGAGAACCTTTGTTGGCTCTTTCTTGATAAATTCCAAAGATTATACTTTTGGAAACCCATATGGAAAGCCATAAAAACAAGGTGGCTAAGAAGTTGGTGGGTAGATGAGAAAAATGGTCAGTAGAGGAGAATAATTTTTTTTAACATTGAAGGTATAGAAATTAGTTTGTAACAAGGTTCTGCTTGGGAACTCAGCATAATCTACTATGATTCTGTATGAAGGGATGGTTTTAGAGAAAAGCAGGGAACGAAGAGAATTTCTAGAATGAAATATTTATATGGACTCAGGAACATCCTTCCAGGGCAAGGAGGAGATGGAAAGAAAGGCAAATATATCAGGATTTGTAAACTAGAGGTGGAAAGAGAAAGTGCCTACTATGTGCCAGGTATTATGTTAAGAGCTCTACAAAGGATCATATGATGCTCACAACAATCTGAGAGATAGGTGCAAATATTATCCTCATTTCACAGTTATGGAAATGGAGGCAAACAGAGGTTAAATGACTTGTTCCCAGAGTCACACAGCTAGTGTCTGAGGCTGGATTGGAACTCAGGACTTCCTGAATGCAAGCCCAGTGCTCTATCCACTGTGCCACCTAGTGCAAAAAGTGATCTTTTTACCACTCCTCCACCTAAATTTCTATCTACTAAAATCAGATTAGGAGACTTTCTATGATCAACTTCCTAGCAGGGCCTGATTCTTCTTTACTCCTAATGATGATCATGGTGACATGCTCTCCCTCTCTGTATGCTGCACTGCAAAGATCCTCCCTCCTCGTACTGACTGGCCTCTTGATTCTAGTAGGCCAACCAAGGAAGCTCCTCACAATTTATACCTGCTCTCGGAAAGGAATAAGTACTATTTTTGTTGTCAAGTAATTTTTCAGTTGTATCCAAATTTCTGTGATCCTGTTTGGGGTTTCTTGGCAGACATACTGAACTGGTTTGCCATTTCCTTCTCCAGTTTATTTTATAGATGAGGAAACTGAGGCAAACCGAGTTAAGTGACTTGCCTAGGGTCACAGCTAGTAAGAGTCTGAAGGCCAAATTTGAACTCACAAAGATAAGTCTTCCTGACTCCAGGTCCAGCATTCTACCCACTATGCCATCTAACTGCCCCCAGGTACTATAGAGAAGGGAGAAAAAAAAATCCTAATGGAATAGAAGTCAAGATACTTGGATTCTAAATCCAATCTTTTGCTGAGATAAATTAAATCACCTGGTTCCTCCATTTCCCCAATTGTAAAATGGAACTAACAGCATTTGCCCTATTTCATAGGGATGTGATGAGCAGGAAGTGAGGCAGTCTATATGAAAATTCTTCCACTAAATCACAGAATCAAAGAGTTGGAAGGATAATTAGAAGCGATCAAGGGGCAAATAGGTGGCACAGTGGATAGAGCACCGGCCCTGGAGTCAGGAGGATCTGAGTTCAAATCCAGTCTCAGATCAGACACTTATTAGCTGTGTGACCCTAGGCAGTCACTTAACCCCAATTATCTGAAAAAAAAAAAGTGATCAAGTTCAGGTCCCTGAACATCAACCCGTTCCATGACATCTCCAAAAAGTAGCCATCTCACCTTTGCTGGAAAACCTCCAGGAGCAGGTCACTCATGATCTTTGGAGGAACACCATTGCAGTTTTGAACAGCTCTGATCTAATCCTAACATCCAGTTAAAATTTGTCCCCTGATATTTTCCCACCATTCCTAGTTGTGTTCTCTGCAGCCACTAAGAAAGCAAATCCTCATTTCTACATATTTGTACACAGTTACCATGTCCCACCTAAAGCTTTTCCTCTGAAGACTAAACATTCCCAATATCAGGTAAAAATTTATTTTTTAAAAGCACGTTATTATTTTACATATTCTTAAATTTATATCCATATATTTTTTGGTCCGGATATGTAATTACATTGGAACAGGAACCCGCTAGTATGGAAAGTCCCTCCACCAATGTAACTCCTCTTTTAGTTACAGTTTTAGAGAGTTGCCTAGGGCACTGTGAGGTTAAGTGACTTGTCCATGGCCTCATACTATATGTTAGAGGCAAGATTTGAATGCAAATCTTCTTGACTCCAAGACCAGCTAGCCATCCACTATGACACACCACCTCTCAATGACAGACCTAAAGCTAACACAAATTATTATTATTATAGCATATAGATTGGTACAAGTAGGTCCAATTAGCCCAGTAAGAATGTGGCACCTTTCAAATAATAATAGCTATATTAATAGCTATTATTTATACAGGACTTGAAGGATTACAAAATCCCTTACATACGTTATCTCAGTTGATTCTCACAGCAACCCTGCAAAATAAGTGCTATTATTATCCCTTTTTTACAGACAAGGAAACTGAGGCAAACAGCAGTTAAGTGACTCACCCAGAGTCACACAGCCCATAAGTGTCTGAGGCAGGATTTAAATTCTGGTCTTCCTGACACTAAAACCAGACCCTATCCACCAGGCCACCTAGCTGCCTCCAAATGGACTCAAACACCAACTTTCAGCCTCATATCTGTTACATTCTCATATAGATGGGAATATGAGTGACTATGGAGAAGACAGACAGAGAAATGGTAATTCATAAAATCTGTGATTTCTTTATCTCTAAAGAGCTCACTTTGCAGATGAAACAATCTACACTTTAATATAAGACTAATGAACCAAAGCCCTCTGGAAGCTCAAGATAGTTATCGCACTGTGAAAGGCTGTTTCCCTGGCATAATGTATTAAAATCACCCTCCTCACCAAAATTAGGAACGATAGACATCCCCTCTCTTCTCACTCTCTAAATTGCAATGAAATTAAAGCCAGGATTTTAATTCTGAAAACCCTGCAAGGGGAGTCAGAAGTGACATGAAGGAGACTGGCCAATCCAGGACAATCTGAGATCTGCTTTTGGCCAGACACTGGGATTACCCAACAGATATGGAAACCAAAAGAAAAGATGGGAATAGTTAGAACAAAATACATAGCTTACTACTGATGAACCCTTAATTAGGGCAAAGGATATCTTTTCCTTAAGCAAACAGTCTCTCAGTGATAGAAACTGAAGCTATTTCCTGAGAACCTATGACATGTGTGGGAGGGGATCAGGGGTGGGGAACCTGCAGCCTCAAGGCCACATGTGGCTCTCTAGGTCCTCAAGTGCAGCCCTTTGACTTAATCCAAACTTCTGCGAAGGGACGCACTGGACGACCTAGAGTGCCACATGTGGCCTCGAGACTGCAGGTGCCCTAGCCCCAGTGTAGATCATTGTTAAATTCCTTGTATGGGTCCTTTAGGTTCCATGATAGACACCAGGCCTGATGAAATAGGTATTTCACTGAAGCGATTCCTCTCTGCACTTACTGTGTTACATCAGGTGGCACTATTACAGTTTTCTGTCTATTTCATTTCTTGTAGCTTATAGCTTCTTCCACAAAAGTGCATAATCAATGCTGATGGCGACACAGAGGGGACCTTGTGTCCTCAAAGGCTATACCAGTAAAACTGCAACTCCAATAGATGCTACCAAGTTGGAAAGGTTTCAAACATGGATCTGGTGATCACATATGTCTCAGAACCAGCCTAGCTCAGGACAACCTTGCCGCCAGAAAGTTAAGTATAAAATATTACAAAATTTAGGTATGTATATTGGCCGCACCATAATGAAAGTTTTTGGCCAGCAACTTGATGATCTATTTCCTAAGGCTAGGAGAAACTGTGATCAGCCACAGTGGAAGGAACTGCCATATGTCATGGATCCTTGAACTGTGTAGATCAGAGACTACATTGTCACTAGTTTCTCTTTTGTTCTGTACCTTCCTCTATAATGTGGGCCACTTGTATCTTATTTTTAACTTCTATTTGGTTTCACTAGAGAGGGATATGGCCCCATCTCCATTTTGATTCATAGATGACATTTTCCAATTGGTTTTTGCTGCAAGTTGAACTATAAGGTTAGAAATTACCAGGCAACAATAGAAATGAAAGCACTATGAAAAGGTAAACACTAGCCAAGTACATGGCATTGCTATCATTATTCAATATTAAGTGTGTAGTATAGAGGGAAGGGTACTGTACTAGGTTGGAGCTGGAAAATCTGAGATCTAGTCCTAATCATGCTGCCAACTAGCCGTATGACTTTTGTTAAGCAATTTAACAACCCACCTGAGCCTCATCTTTCTCAACTCTGAATAGGAAAATAATTGCTGATCTGCCACTTCTCCTTGGTACAGACCCTCATCACCTCACTCCTGGACTATTGTAATAGCCTACTAATTGTTCTGCCTGCCACAAGTCTCTCCCCACTACAATCCATCCTCCACTCAACTGTCAAATTGATCTTCTTAAATTTGTGGTCTGACTGTGTCACTCCCTCCCCTTCAATAAACTCTATTCCTATCACCTGCAGGATCAAATATAAACTCCTTTGTATGACATTCAATGCCCCTTGTCACCTGGCCCCCTCCTTCCTTTCTAGTCTTCTCACATTTTACTCTGGTCTACATGTTCTGTGACCCAGTGACACTGGCCTTCTTGTTGTTCCAATAAGACATCTCCTGACTCTGGGCATTTTCACTGGCTGTCCCCTATGCCAGAAATTCTCTCCCTCTTCATCTCTCCCTACTGGCTTCCTTCATGTTCCAGCTAAAATCCCACCTTCTACAAGAAGCCTTTTCCCAATCCCATTTAACATTAGTGCCTTTCCTATGTTGAATCCTTTCAATCTATCTTTTCTGTGTCATATTTACACATAGTTGTTTAAATGTTGTCTCCCCCATTAGACTGTGAGATGCTTGAGAGCCAGAACTGTCTTTTCCATTTCTTTGTATCCCCAGTATTTAGCACGGTGCCTGGCACATAGTAGGTCCTTAATAAATGCTTACTGAATAACTGACTGCCTTACAAGATTATTGTAAGTATCACAGGAGATACTAGATACAAAAACACTTTGAAAACTGTGAAATGTTACAAATGTTAGGTATTGTTGTATATTTAGCAATAGTTTTCATCTAATAAGCAAATATGTCCCTCATCCTTGTCCAGACCCCAGAAATCCTCTCAGGTAAACCAAAAGCATCTTTACATTCCTATTCTATCCACCCCTTCAAGCCACTTCTTGTGAAAAACACCACTCAGAAAGGTCATTTAGCCTAACTAATGAGAAGAGCTTGGCTTAATACCCTTCTAGTGCTCTCACAAAGAGGATTAAGTCATCCACTTGAATCTTCTGCAATCAATTCGGGTAGGGGTCTGAGAAACTGAACCCTTGGATTCTGATGCTCAAGATGTGGCACATAAAAAGAATAGCCCGTACCGTAACTGTCCAGGATAGCTTTACCTCCTCATCACCAGCAACACAGACAGAATGAGCCTGCTCAACAAATATCTCAAAAGAACTCAAGAAGCAAAATCAGTCACTCCCTTTCATTAGCACTAGAAACTCACAGAGGGGAAGCGGTGGAGACAACGTCCTGAGTTCTGAGGAATTCCTCTACTGAGTACATGGAAGAAGAGAGCATGCCCCACAAACAAGGAGTTCCTTTTTTTTTTTAGTGACATCATTTTATTGAGAAAGAAAACACTTTTCTGAGACTTTTCCCCATCTTCTACTGATGAGAACTTAAATAGTAATTTCTTGACAATTCCCAATCAGAGTATATAGGCAACCAGTGGAGAATAGATGTACGTTTTAAAATAACAATAATAATGCGCATGAATTCAGTGAGAATTAATTATAGTACCTGCTCTGGTTTGATGGGCTCAGTGGTTGTAAATATGTCAGAATAATGTTGTCTCTCAAAGACTCGATCCAACACTTCTAATTGCTGCTGGGTGAAAAGGTCTCCCCGCATCTGTTTCCGAAGGAAATCTCTGCCTGGGAGGGAATGGCCATTTGGTACCGGAGACTCCTGAATACCTTTGAAGGGGAAGAAAATAAAGAGAAAGCTAAATAGATGTTACAAGTGCCCAACAAAGGATATATTCAAAACATAAACCATTAGAACTAGAAACAACCTTAGAGATCATTTAGACCAAATCACTTATTTTACAAAGGAAGAAACTGAGGCCCAGAGGGGTTAAAGTCACCTGCCCAAGATCTCACAGCCAGCATTGGGATTAGAATCTGAGTCTTCTGATTCTTAAGCCAGGACTCTTTCATCTACACCACTGTGGCAATCTAACAACATGAAACTAAATACTATCTATATATCATATACTTGTGTTTTCTAATTGAGGGGTAATTCCTAAGGTTTTTTAAGGAAAAAATACTAAGGGTTGTGATATAGTATAAAGATCAATGGAACCACTTCAGTCGTATCCCATTTCCAATGAATATCCAACAGATACTCGTTCTGTGATGCTGATTGTCATTTAATTTGTCTAAGCCTCAGTTTCCTCATTTGTAAAAATAAAGCAGATAATATTTGCAATGTGCACTTCTTTCAACTTAATTCAATTCAAAATATCTATTAAGTGCCTGCTGTGTGCCAGGCACTTTGCTAAGGCTGGAGACCCAAAAAGAGGCAAAAGACACTCTTTGCCCTCAAGGAGCTTACAGTCTAATGGGGGAGACAACATGCAAACAAATACATGCAACGCAAGCTATTTTAGGAAATAATTAAAAGAAGGAAAGTACTGGAATTAAGAGGAGTTAGAGATACTTGTGAGAGGAGCCAATTTTAAGCTATAAATCATTATTTTTAAAAAGTGAGCTATAAATATGAATGTGCAAATGTCAGGGGTAGCACAGCATGATGGAGAGAGTGTTTGTGCATGGAGTCAGGAAGACCTAATTTCAAATCCTGACTCTGATGTGTCTTATATGACCCTGGGTAAGTCAGTTATCTTCTGTCTGCCTCAGGCAATCCTAGGATATATTGACTCATTCATTTGGGGGAGGAGGGGAAAGCATTTATTAAACATTGAGCTGGGCTGAGGACAAAAAGACAAAAAATGAAATGTCTCTTCTCTCAAGGAGTTTACACTCTACTGAGGATACCATATGTACACAAAAGACAGAGAGAGAGACAGACAGAGAGCGGGAGGGAGGGAGAGAGGGAGAGAGAGGAGGGAGGGAAAGAGAAGAAAAAAGAAGAGGAGGAGGAGAAGGAGGAGAAGAGGAGAGGTGAGGAGAGGAAAATAAGTCACAGACATTTGCAATCTACATTGGTGAAAGGAGTTCCAACACCAGCATTTCTAAGCAATTCTCCCTCATAATCATGAAAATGTTAAATGTTAAATAATTTTGGATGAGTCTTGGGCCTGAACCTTCCAAATATGATGCCAAAAACAAGAAGAATAGCAGCTGATTTATTTGTATTTCCCTCATTTATTTATCTACAAAAAGATAAATGCAATAAAATGAGGATGACAAGGATAATGTTATCAGCAGATCAGATGTTTCCTTGTAACTTGTACTACAAAGCTACACAAGCAACAATGCTGACATTCCCAAAACATTTCTGGAAATCACCTTTTGGAATTGCTTTTAGGAACATAGAAAGAAAATAATTCTCGTGACTTTGTACTCACACCTTTTTTTTTTAATTTAAAAAGACAAGTTTCCAAGCTTCAGCAACTATCCTATTCATTAAAACTCAAATGACTTTTGACTGATTTCAAAAAATTAAATCCACTCTCAAATGACAAAAAAAATGTATAATTCTTCCGAGGATTGCTCCAGAAATATTCTCAACAACAACAACATGACTGACACAAATGTGTAGTCACCTGGAGGAACAGTTTTGAAAGGGACAACATTCGATTGGATAAGTAAGTCCTAGGAAGTATTTTTAAAATCAGTAACATGATTTTACAGCCATAGCTTGTATTTATTCCTTGGCTATTAGAGCCTAAGAAAATCCCAGTTAGAATCTATAATCTAGGTGGACCCAAGAAGCTACTGGGACATGTTCAATAGCCCCATCTCTTTGGTTGTTCATTCTCAGCAGTGGTTCAGCAAGATGCCTCTCTACTACATACATTTTTCCTTCCCTGTCAAACCCAGAGTCCTCCACCTTCAAAGGACAAATGGTCTGTTTCTTTGAAGAAATTAGTCTCGACCCATCAATGGCTGAGCCATGGCTCAAGAATCACTTCTAGCATTTTGCTGATTTTAATAATCTATGAATGCAGACAGTTATGGTGTTTGCGCTTTGTGCACATCATAATAACAGTAACCGAAGCTTCAGTTCCTCCACATCAGGATATGTTTTTCAGGACCATTTCACAATTTTCTTCATTTGGCAGGGATTACTAAGAGGAAATTTTAAGTTGAGAGTGAGTTTCAACATGATGAATTGGTGTAAGCAAATAGGCCATAAATAATGTAATTTAATATATATAGAACTTATTGTATTCTGCCCTTGACTGTGTGACCTCAGGAAAGTTTTAGGGGTATACAACAGCTAAAAACCCCTAACCAAATATGCCTGAGCTATTTGCACTAATTGTTTTTATTGTTGAAATTCTAACCACCTGTCATGACCCAATTCAAATGCTACATCCTCAGTCTTTCCTAGTTCCTGATTCCTGTACCTCCTGCCCAAAATGATCTTTTCTTGCCCCAGTCTCAAACAATGCGTTGTTTGTAGTTCCACTGTAAACTTATAAAGTTCTACTCTAAGATGGATAATCACCTGAGTTGCTGATCTCCATTAGTAAGGGACTTTTATCACAGGAAAAAAAAGTCAGGATTCTAGCTCAGGTCCCCTGATTCACAGCCAGTGCTTTTCAACTCTTAGGTGATTCATCATGTTAGGGAGTTGTCTGAGGCACGGAAAGATTCAGTGACTTACCCATAGTCACCTAGTCAATGTGTATCAGAGGCAGGGTCTGATCCCAAGTCTCTGTGACTCCAAAGCCAGCCTGCTACTCATTGACCGACACTACCCTCTCTGTACATTATATGCTTAATAAATGTTTGTTCAAATAAATTGAATTACTCATGATTACTGCTGTGCAACTGCCTTAATGTCTGTTATCTAGCATTAAAATGTAAGAACATGAATGAGAAAAACTCTCCACCTTTTAAGCTACTAATTTTAGTTTCTTGATTTTTTTTTGTAAGCTTCCCTGAGAAAGCACTCTGACTTAACTGAGGAATGTAGTGTGAAGCTACATGAAATATTGTAGCCAATTTTATTCCAGGGACCAAAAGCTGAACTTGTAGTTTGAATGGCATGTTGAAATCTATGTGTAGACATGTACACGAGTACAAAGGTACTGAAGGGACAGGGTATCTTTAAATCTTTCTTCTATTCCAAATCAAATAATATGTAATAGGCCCGGAGCTGGGTTTAGTCAACCATGGCTTATAAAATTAAAATTCTGGTAACTGGCTTCATGGTAGCAAAAGGGCAGAGAGTCCCTGTCTATGGAGCAAAGCAACGCCAGCTTTAGATTTCAAGTTAAACTAATGTTATTCGCAGCTTGGTTTTGAAGCTAAAGCTTTGCAGAAAGCTAGTTGAGAGAGGGGGCAAGGAAAGTAGCTTAGATTCACATTTGTCAAGAGAAAACTGTCTCTTGTGTGTCTAAAAAGATCATACACTTTGAGTTTTCTTTACAGTGCGGCAGATTCATTTTCAATATTTTTCCTGGATTTTGTTGTTTTGTTGATGTCATTATGAAAGATATTTCTTAAATGCCCTCTGTTAAAGAATTTTTCTACCACTACCTTCTACCACTATCATAGTGGGCAAGTGACCCTGTGTTCTCCAAGGTTATGTGAGGAGAACACAAGTTCTGAGAGGATCCACGATGATAAAAAGGCTTCCACGCATGAACTGTCTCTGCGACTCATGAACCAGCCTCGCTCAGTTCAGAGAAATTCATAAGCAGAATATTGTCGTTTCCCTCTCTCCCCCTACCCCGCACCAGGAATACATTTTGGGGACCACAGCAATTCATAAAATTGTATCCTAAGTCCCAGATAGTTCAATTTGCATTAGTGGAAGGAGTGCCCACAATGACAAAATCATAGATTCCTTGAAGCATATGAAAGAAAATAGAAAATTGTCCGTAAGTACAGATCTGATGAAAGGACTCCTCTACTCAGTCAACTCTAGTGGCTTCCTATTACCTCTAGGATCAAATAGGAACTGCTCACTTTAGCTTTTAAAGCCCTGTATGACCTGACCCTAATTATCATTTCAGTGCATTGGATATTACTCCTCCTCCTACATTCTGTAATTCATTCACTGTTCTTCTCTCTGCTCCTCACTCAATGCCATCTCCAGTTTATGCACCTTTTTGCTGACCATCCCCTATGCCTAAAATCCACTCCTTCCTTTCTTCTGACCCAGAGTCCCCCTCTTCTCTTAAAATGAAACTAAAGTACCATCTTCCATATGAAGCCTTTCCTGATCCCTCCCAACTGGTGGTTTCTTCCTTTCCAAACTAACTTGTATTTAACATATATGTGTGTATACACATAAACATATATATATACTTGTACTTATTAAATGTTAGTTTATGCTGTGTGTGTGTCTGTATATATGTATATCTATGATATACTTGTTGTCTCTTCCATTAGAATGGAAACTCCTTGTGGGTAGGGATTGTTTCATTCTTTATACTTATATCCCCAGCTCCTAGCACAATGCCTGGCACATAGTAGATGCTTAACAAATACTTATTGATTAGTTTGATTGATAGAAAATTGAATTTTTGAGTCCATAGTTCCTCTAATTAAAAAAAAAACTCATGATCTGAGTAATTCTTGCTATAATGCTAGACTGGGAGAAAGAAAGAGAGAGAGAGGGAGGGAGGGAGGGGGGAAGGGAGGGAGGGGGGAAGGAAGGAAAGGAAGGAAGAAAGGAAGGAGGGAAGGAAGGAAGGAGGGAAGGAAGGAAGGAGGGAAGGAAGGAGGGAAAGAGGGAAGGAAGGAAGGAAGGAGGGAAGGAAGGAAGGAGGGAAGGAAGGAAGGAAGGAGGGAAAGGAAGGAAGGAAGGAAAGAAGGAAGAAATCCTTGATCAGTTCTCAAGCCTTTTTTCCATCTTTTCATTTCAACATTATCATAATAGACTATGGTACAATTGCAAGAACAATGGACCTGGAGCCAGGAGACCTGAGTTAAGTCCTTCTTCTACTACTTAGCCTCAGTTTACTTATCTCAAAAATGGGAATAATAATATTTGAAATGCCTAATTCACAGTGGTGTTATGACCCATATTGAGGGTCAAATGAAAGACTATATAAAGGGTGTTATAAGTAAGTGCTACACAAATGCTAGCTAGTATTTCTTTTTTTTTTTAACCTGTGATTTCATTGGTATAGGGAACTCCCTCTAACAATGCTGATTAGCACCTGTTCTATAACTTATTGCCTTTGAAAGACATTTAGGCTGCGCAGGGAACAGAATGCTAGACCTGGAGTCAGACCTGAGTTCAAATCCTGCCTCAGATACTTACTAGCTATGTGACCCTGGGCAAGTCACTTAACCTCTGACTTCCTCAATTTCCTCATCTGTAAAATAGGGATAATAATAGCACCTACCTCACAGGGTTGTTGTGAGGATCTAATGAGACAATGTTTGTAAAGTGCTTAGCACAGTGCCTGGCACTTAATAAATGCTTCTTTCTTTACTCAAAAATTTCCAAGGGCCTTTGGAGATTAAGTAACTTGTCCAGAGACACACAATCCTTGTATTATAAGAAGAGGGACTTAAATCCAAGATTTTCTCTCACTACATAATGCTACCTCTCCAGTGAGTGCATTATGACGATGATGGTGACAGTGATAATGGCGATGGTGGTGATGGTGGTAATGATAATAATGATGATGATGGTGGTGGTGGTGGTGGTGAGAATAACGATGGTGGTGGTGGTGGTGATGATGATGATGGTGGTGGTGGTGGTGGTAGTGGTGGTGGTGATAATGATGATGATGGTGGTGGTGGTGGTGGTGGTAGTGGTGGTGACAATGATGATGATGATGATGATGGTGGTGATGATAGCAGTTTGACTAGGGCCAGCCTGCAACCCAATGCCACCCTCTCTGTTTCTTTCAACTCTCAGGAGTAGTTTATCACACTGTCTGAGATATGAACTCAGTCAGTGGCATCTCTAGCCTCCAATTCTCCAGCCTATACTGCTGCTGCTGTAAAGATCTTGGGGCACACAAATTCTCTACTGTAAATGACCCTGGCTGCCCACTCCTATGGCGATGCCATTTCACTCCACAGTATAGATGATGGGTATGATTATGAGGAGGTTGTTGTTCTTATCATTCATCATTATTATTATCACCATCTGATTCTTCTAATCTTTTCCTATGTAGTACTGGTGGATAAGTTAACTGCTTTTATAATTTCAAAAAAGCATTTAGATATAAACTTGTCTTCTGTAGGACAACAAGGATGATATGTCCCTTTTCCTATTCACACAGATTTCAATCTCCTCTGCTTATATAGTCTCATATGATCCTCAGTGTAGATCATAATATCATTGTGAAAGAGTACATCATCATCATCATCTGATTATTATCATCATTATTATTATTATCTCCATTTCCTCTCCTTTGCTTTTTGTTCTCTATATTTTGAAAGTTTTCCATTTCAAGTAGCTTAGAGATTATGGGTATTTGTTATGGCAGCATCTATTAAAACCATTGTTCTTACTCTTTTTTGGATCAATATAAAATAGGTTATTGGGGGCAATATTTAGTCCCTGATAATGAATGAATGAATGAAGAAAGCATTTATTAAGCACTTACCAAGTACCAAGCACTGTGCAAAAAACTGGAGAATTAAATACAAAAGTTAAGCAATAGTGTCTGCTCTCAAAAAGCTTACAAGCTAATAGGAGAGAAAATACATGTAGAAGAAAGGTGACCAGGAAGGGGTATTTAAGTTTTGAGGTCCATTTCTAATACAGTTTATTATTTGAGTTCTCCAGGATATCTTTAGGTCTGTAATTATAATACTGTGATATCTTCTATCTGTTCATGAAAGGTAATGAGCTCCTGATGTAGGCATCAGTTCACATCTTGTAGGTGGTAAACTTTACAGACTGCGGTGAGATGTCGCAGTTTCTACTGTTTCCTTTTATTATCTACATTTATCACTATGTCCAGGCAACTTAAGGGTAGACTTCTATTATTTCTGATGGCAATAGCTTGCTTCTGAATGGCCATTATAAACCTTTGTATTTCCATAAACAAATCTGCATGGCTTAACCACTTGTTTGTTGATTCTCTGTTCACATACGGATTAACTGAGTTCACATGGATGTCACCCATAGAGGTCCTTTGATTACATAAGGTTGTAGATCTTAACCATTTCATAGGTTCCACACTTCCAGTTATATTTGTCAAATTCAGTGGTGTATACCATTTATCAGCCTTGACTACGTCTAATTTAAGTGTTGCCTGTCTGTTCTAAAACTATTCCATAAGTTTTTTAACTTGTCATAGGCTCTAAGAATGACCTATCAATTTTCCTCCTTTTTGATGAGGAAGTGATCATCTTTGCTTATCTGACTCAGGATGATGGGCCTGGTGTTTGTTAGGCTACTTTCCAAATTTGTTATGGTTCATTTTATTATTGTTGTTATTATTGTTACTGTTATCAACATAACTATTTTTATTATCACCAAAAATAGTTCTCAACTTGTTTTATGGTGTCTGGATAGAAATGGCCCTGGAAAAAAATCACTGTTCTACTATTAATCTCTTCTATTTAATGTTCCATAGAATATTACACAAGTAGAAAAAATAACTGCCTTTGTAGTTGAATAAAAGTATTTGCAGATTAACTCATACTCTCTAAGCTCACTGAAAGCAACCTCAGTAAAAGTCTAATAGCAATAAATCAAAATAAATTAATTTTTAAAATTTTTTAAAATTTTAAAAATTTTTTAAAAGGTCTAATAGCAGGCAGGATGACAGAAATATCCACCACCTTCTATTCCCACATGATTTTTATTTCTTCTGGTCTCTCTATTTTGAAATCTTTTTGTCCCATACAACTTAGAGATTATGAGTATTTGGCACGGCAACATCTATTTAAAATATTCTTTTTAAGTTTTCATGAATTAGTGTTCTGTCTGGATGATTTGGGATAGCTAGGTGGCCCAGTGGCTAGAGCACCAGACCTGGAGTCAGAAAGACCTGAGTTAAAATCCATCTCAAACACTTACTAGCTGTGTGACTTTGGGTAAGTCACTTAACCCTGTTTGCCTCAATTTCCTCATCTGTAAAATGATCTGGAAAAGGAAATGGCAAACCATTCTAGTATCTTTGCCAAGAAAACCTCAAATGGGGTCACAAAGAATCAGACACTACTGAAAAATGACTGAATAACAACTGGGTGATTTGGGGTTGCATTGCAGTCTGCAATAGTGGTCCAGTTCTGGTACAATTTATTGGTTGCATTCTCCAGGATATTTTGAGGCATGTAGTTGTAGAATGCAGATTTGTCATCTGTCAGTGCATGAAAGATAGCAAGCTTTTGAAGCATGATTCTAGACACCAGATCATGTTTTACTAGATATTTTACAAATGCTAAATTTTTACCAACTATATTTGCACAGTTTCTACTGTTTCTTTGCATAAAAATCACTAAATCTGGCATTCTTAAAGATAATTCTTCTGTAATTTTTGTTGTAAATGAATTGGCCTTGAATTGTCATCATAAACCGCTTCATTTCCACCCACAAATCTGCATAAATTAGCCTTTTGTGTAATGATTCTCTGTCAACCTATCTATTGGTTGAGTCCATGTAGAGGTCTTGTGATTCCACTCTTTGACTTGAGCATTTCATAAGCTCAATGCAAAGATAAACCACTTTTGGTTATATTCAAGAAGACCAAAGATTTGTACCTGTTGTCAGCCTTATTCAGTGAAATAATATCTGCTTCTTCCAAAACTATTTCTGTAGGTTTGGAGCTTACTTTTCATGTACTCTCAAAATGCCTATCGATCCTTTGTCTCCATTTGGTGAGGAAGTGTTAATGTTTCTATAGCTGCTTATGGTGAAAGAGGACTGTTTTTTAGGATATTTTTAAAAATCTGTTACACCCCACTTTACAATTCCAATACATTAAGAATGGTATTGCCTGGGTGTTAATTGCTTTAAATGTATTTTTTCTATCCAAGCATTGATGTGGGGATGTCAATAAGTCTCTAAACACATTTAGCAACAGTTTTTTCCTTCACATCATTGTCCTCTATTTATTTTGTCCAGAGGAAGCCAAGTACTGCAGGCATTGCCTTCATCCATTGGTTCAATGTGAACTACTAATTCAAACTCAAAACCTCCAGTCTCTATCTTTCCTTAAACATAATTTTCATATTGTCTCCCCCATTGGACTCTGAATTCCTTGAGAGCAGGGACTGGTTTGCTTTTGTTTTGTTTGGAGAGGACTGCACTTTTTCTGTATCCCCAGACCTCAGTAGAATGCTTGGTACATAGTAGGTGCTTAATAAGTGCTTGTTGACTTATCAATTTGGCTTGACTTTCCCTTGCATACATTAAGCATTTTATACTTATCAACTACCAAAAATAATTTTTATAACATTGGAAGAAGAGTTCAAGAAATACAGGCATTGTTTAAAGCATTACCACATAAAGCATTATAGCCACATAGCCTGATATTCACACCCATCAAGTGACCAGTAAGATGTTGCTTTGTTGTTGTTCAGTTATTTTTCAGTCACGTCCTACTCTTCGTGACCTCAGTTTGCCATTTTCTTCTCCATTTCTTTTTATAGGTAAGGAAACTGAGGTAAACAGAGCTAAGTGACCTGCCCAGGTCACACAGCTAGTAAGTGTCTGAGGCCAGATTTGAACTCAAAAGAAGTTTGAGTCTTCCTAACTTCGGGCCCAGCACCCTATCTACTACGCCATCATGCTGCCCATGTTTTGGCTTACTCCCTCTTTAATTTGGAAGCAATACCTACTTTGTTTTATTGAGAAAAGATGATAATGGATTTAAGACTAGGCAGAACCTTAATGGGCTTAAACTATCTCCCTGAAAAATGCTATATTTATACCCATTATTCTTGGTATTATAGTGTTGGTGGCATGTTTTAATAGAGAATTTTTCTATTTAGACAGCATTCTTACTACATTTGGACCTATTTTATGTATTTGCAATACAGGAATAAGCCATGAGTATGGAACTGAGTCAAAGGCTTTCCAATTATCCACAAGGTATTATAAATGTTATAACACTTTCAGGCAGCTTGTCCAATAATTATTAAATTGATAAGGAGTTGTTCTTCACATCACTAAGACTTTTTGACACATCTTTTTCTGCTCTTTCATCAACATATTATTTCTTGTAAGTTTATACATGCTTTATTGATACAAGCTGTGAATACTCCAGACTAAGTTCACAAATACTTAGCCTGTACTTGGAGGAGTTGCTGGTTTTTTCATCCTTTGGAAGCAGACATGTGATGCCTTCTATTAAGAAACATGTAATCAAGCTTGCCTCCAGGAAGAAGCTGAGGGGAAATGCTTGTAATTCGTGAACAACTGTGAAGTGTTGGAGCCAATATGTTGGACCTTAACCAGGTCTATTGCTTTCCATTGTGGTAGAGAAGCTAGAGTTTCTGTCATTGTCTTCGACTTAGTTGTTCTATTATTCATTATAACAACATTGTGCAAATTTTCAGTTTCTCATTTGATCGAACTTGCATTTTTGTTGTATTGGACTTCCCGTGGCCATTTAGATGACCAGAATTCTCAACATCTTCCTGCCAGGGTTCTCTCTTTTCAATGATCCTGTAGTAAAGTTTTTGATTAATGTTCAATTGTTTACTCTGTTCTTTTCACTGCTTTGGCTCATTGGATCATCTTAACTATTTCACTTTTTCCCTTCATTTGCTGATTAAGGTAATATTTGATATAATTTTGTTTTCCAGATTCTTTTTCACGTTTCTTTTTTTGTTACCTTTAATTGGGCAATATGGCATTCAAGATTTTTACTGTACAAAGCCCAGGGGTGGGGAACATATGGTTTCAAGGCCGCAGGTTCCTCACCCCTGGTAAACCATCTAGATAATGTTTTTTGGGGGGAGATCTTCAGTAATTCTCTTATGTCACTTCTGTCATGGTGGGAGCTGATGCCCATCCCTAGTGGCATTCCTTGATAATTTCACCTTTCTTACTGTGATTCTTAGAATTTCCACACTTACTGCTATGTGCAGGACCTGAAATATTTTCCCACTTTCTGTCAATTACTGGGGGAAAATGCCTTCAGTCATGATGACTATAGCAAATTCTAGCTCTTGAGAATTACCCTATTTTGATATAATTGTTCTATTTGGATTTATGCTACCAAACTAAAAGTCCTTTCAAAATTCCAACTAAGTATGACCATCTCCTTTTCAGAATTATTTGAGATACTGGCACTGTTTTTGTCACCTATTTTGTTATAGGGTTCAATTTCTGGAGTTTGTATCAGGCAATGTTTTTCAAAGACCCAAGTGCCTTTAACTTTTCCCTCCTGAGATTTTAGTAGTTCCTCAGTTTTTAATTTTATAGCAAGCCTTTCCACTCCTTTCTCACACCCAAACTCCATCTCTCATGGTGAAGAAAGAGTAAGTGAAACAAAGATTAGTGAATATATTTGTTTTAAGCAGTCCAAACATTTGACTGATCTGGTATCTTTAACTTGGACATTTTCAATTTCACCTTAGAAATCATAAGTCACTTAACCCCATTGCCTAGCCAAAAGAAAAAAAAATCATTACATGTTCTGAATTTGTGGGGGAATGAATAATTCAAATTCAAGTTATTTTAATCTGCTACTTTAAGTAAGAAATGCTCATAAGAAATTTTCTCCTTAAGGGCTGAGAAATTAGAATCATTTGTTCCCTGTTTTGAGTACAGAGTTTGATAATGGAATGTGGAAGGCTGACTACATAAGAAACCAGTTATAACCTCCTCAACAAAAGACATTGTAGACACAGACCATGTTTTGTATCCTTGGGTGCCCTCCTGGCCCTCTCCCATAACTGCAACTTGAAGTCAGGAAAAGGCAAAGGAAGGCAAATATATCTAGGTGATGGTGGTGGTGATAATGACAATGGTGATGATGATAAGGACTCACATTTTTATAACACATTAAAGTTTACAAAGCACCGTCTTATCAACAACCAAATTTTGGTCCTTGGGCCAATGTTAAGAACAGAAGGTAACTATAGTTCTCAAGTCAGATGCAAGAATGGCCAAAGTCCCCAAATCCACAGAGAAGGTAGTAAGACACAGGTACACAGGATGAAGAAAGAAGAGGGAAAGGAACAATTACTGATGAAACACAGAGGAAAAGGAGTATTCGAGTTTAAAGTCTCCAATAATTATTTTCTTTTTCTATTATTCCCCTTCCATTTTTTCTAATGAATGCTATGTTTTTTAATGGCTTCTTATTCAATATTCAAAATAAGCTTCTTAAACATAAACATTTTGTTCCAATATGGAACTTGCTTTTGAGGATCTCAAAGCATTTTACAACAATCCAAAGTCCTACTGTATGAAGTACTTTATGTAAATTATACACACATATTACAAACCCTGTGATTTAAGTAGAATGGATCCTGTGATTTTAAACTAAGCTATCATGCAAAACCTCCCATGTGGTTTTCTCTGCCTCCATTCTCTCACCCTCTCCAATCCATCTCTCATGCAGCTGCCACGATAACCTTTCAAATCTCTATTTCTAACCATGTCATTGTCTTGCTAAAGAATTTTCATTGGCTCCCTAGTGCCTCTTGGATAAAATACAATCTCCTCTGGTATTTAAAGGTTTTCACAATCAATCTCCTACCTGCCTTTCTAAACATTTTTCATAATACTCCCCTCCATGGGGCAGCTAGGTGGCGCAGTGGATAGCTACCTGGCCCTGGAGTCATGAGGACCTGAATTCAAATCCAGCTTCAGACATATAACACTCACTAGCTGTGTGACCCTGGGTAAGTCACTTAATCCCATTGCCTGACAAAAAAACAAAAATAAACAAAAAAAAATTTACTTATCTCTTTATGTATTATATCCCTTACTACTTTAGATTATAAGCCCCTTGAATACATGGACTGTTTTTTTCATTTTCTCTGTGTAGCTTCATTCCTTGTATATGTTGTTACTGTTGTTCAATCATGGCCATACTCTTCATGACCCCATTTGGGATTTTTTGGCAAAGATACTGGAGTGGTTTGCTATTTCTTTCTCCAGCTCATTTTACATGAGGAAGCTGAGGAAAACAGGCTTAAGTGACTTACCTAGGGTCACACAGCCAGTAAGTGTCTGAGGCCAGACTTGAACTTAGGAAGTTGAATGTTACTGATATCAGGCCCAGCACTCTATCCACTGCCGACACCTAGCTGCCCATCCTGTGCATAGGAAGCACCTAATAAATGCTCCTTGAGTTAAATTAAATTAAAGACAATTATTATGTTCTTTCTTCAATCCCATATTAAAAGCATCTAAATCTTGATTATATGGATTAAATATTTGCAAAGATACATAGTTAGCAAATACTAGACTTCATTTGGAAAAAAGTTGTTGTCCAACTTTGCACCTAGTGAAAATGCCTATAAAAAATGGGACTGTTTTTAGTGTTGATACACAGAGGAACTTCAGTATAATGCTTGTGTTTGGAGCCAAGGGGAGCACGCACATTGTCCACTGTCTATATCAGCATAAAGGAGGAGTACTAAACACCACCAAAAAGGAGGCAGAGGCTTTACTGGAATAGCATGACTGAACTCCTGGTACTTTTAGCTTAGCATTTACCTGTTTAAATTTGTAAACTTCCACCAGAAATGAAACACTGTGAAATCATTATGACTAACCTTGGCTCCTGAGGAAAAAATGAGAAATTGTACTTTTCTCCCTTCTTTGCAGAAGAATTCTACAATCTACAATTGTAGAGCATTGCCTATATTATCAGATTCAGTTGATGTATTGGGTAGTTTTGTTGAATTTTCTTGCTCTTTTTTATTTTTTGTTAAAAGAGAATGCTTACTGGATGGCAAAGGAGGGAAAGGGGTATAATTAGAAATGAAGGTACTATAAAACAAAAGATGTTATTTGAAATTTAAATGAGATTTTGTAAAACGTTCATCAGAGAATATTAGAAATTATGGTCATATTGTTAGATTTCATAGGAGAATTTCCTTTGGTGGTCAGAAATATCATATTAGATAGATAGATGATAATTAGATAGATGTGTGTATAAAGATCTCTATAGATATATATAGAGATAAGATCTATATCTCTAGCGATGCATATTTAGATATAGATATGTAATATATTATATATAGACACACAGGGGTGTGTGTGTGTGTGTGTGTATGTGTATATACACAGAGGAAGAAAAGGTCCCAAAAAAACTCAATGCAGTTTTACACTATTAAAACCTAAAACTCCACTAAGACTTTTGGGACACTGTGTGTGTGTGTGTGTGTGTGTGTGTGTATCTGTGTGTGTCTGTGTCTGTGTCTGTGTCTGTGTCTGTCTGTGTCTGTGTATGTGTTTCTATGTATTTATATAGCACAGGTCCTCTGGAGAAGCATCTCATTTTGACTGACCCCTGGTTCTCTTCCTTAGTTGGCCCCTTCTTAAAAGTACCTTCTTAAGGATGTTGTGTCTTATATATGTACACATATATATCATGAATGTATATATTACATGTAAATATATACATATATATATATATCTTCCTGTGTAAAATAATTCACTTCTAGGGCATTTTAATGAAAATGTTCCTATTGGCTTCTATTCACATCTTCATCACTCTCTCCCACCTTTTCCAAAATGCTTTAATCCTCCTCCCCAATATTATTAACTGGGCTGAAACAGGGAACAGTTTAAGGTATTCCCAAATTCTACCCACCATCCTAAGGTTTCAGTTCCCTTCCTGCTAAGCAATCTCTCAGCAATAAGAATATCAGCATTAACTTTCCTACCTACCCTTCTCAGATAGACAGTGGACTGACTCATTTTTGGCAAATATTTTCAAACCACACACACACACACACACACACACACACACTATTCAACATAAGAAGAAAAAATGAATCTGAATGCAGTTAGACTGCACAAGGCTAGTATAGCTAATGGACACCCTGGTAGATAGTAAATAAAAGGCTACAAATAACCTAAGCAAAGGGAGGGAAGTAACTAACAGAGCTGAGCTGGGGAGGGTATATTATTAAAATCCATAGTGACAATCTACTTCATAAACTGGCTGGAGAAGAAAGGAAGAACCACTGGAAAATGCAGTTCACTCCTGTCAGTTCTTTCAGAAGGTATCTTTGAGAAAGAGCCAGATAAGGATAGGGACCAGGGGTCAATCCAGCAGAGATACCACTTCAGAGGACCCATGCTACCCAGTCCCTTGGGGACAAAATGAATACTCCTGATGATTTCTTCAAGGTAATTTCTAAGTTAGGGACACCAAATGAGAGAAATGGGCCTGGAATAAAGGGAAATTCTGTAGGAGCCGTGATTATTCAGCCATCAGCTTCACTCTGTCTTTCTGCACAGAGACGGAAAATGCAATTGTAAAATCATCGAGATGTTCAAATCCAACTTGAGTGTATTTGATTGGGATATTATTCAAGGCAGTAGCTATTACACACCACGATATACATTCTGGTGTTTAAATTGTACCAACACATTATTGAGGGTACCCAGTAGATGTTGGAATAAATAGATGGGATTTTTTTTAATGAATCAATATAACCTAAAAGAACAGGCAGCACAGCAGTGTTAACATGTGAGTTTCTAAAGGACAAGTTTGCTGTCTCTAATCCATACTGTCCAACTCCATTACCTTTTATCATACCTAATTACTCCACCTTACTAGAAAGATATGCCTGCTAATTAGGAAGGATGTTAACCACTATGTTTAAAATATTCTGAAGCAAATGAAATATTACTAGGAGCAAAAGGGTGATTTATTGCCCTGAATTGTGCTTTTAAATTAGTGTGAAGAAAGCTTAAAGGCATTGCTTTAATTATACCTGGAAGGATTTTCTTTTTCCTTGCAAACTGTTTTCATTCCATCCCTCTTCAGCAGATTTGGCTCCACTGCTTACTATATACTCACAAAATAATGTTTAAAAACATATTTACTATAAATTCCTCACATTATCTCCCTCCCCCCATTTGAGTGCTTAAATTACTGTATTTATTTTTCCAAAGGCCAATATAACTTTTTTTAAAAAGAGAGAGGGAAGAAGAAGGTTTATATTTTGAAGAATATATATAGCTGATCATTGCACAAATGTTTTCAGGAGAAATCACTATATTTCTCCAAGATGGGTATAGGTTTTGTCATAGATCAAAGTGAGAGGGAGGAAAAAAAAAGATAAATCATCAGAGATCCAAAAATACTTTTCATTTGGAGAAGATATCAGGCCATTTCGATGGTACTGATAGAATTTCAGCTCTATCTCCATTACCCACTGCAGGCAGCCACAGTCAGGAGCCAACTACCCTAGATTATATTCCCTATAAGATGGTCACCGATATATATATATATATGATCTTCAACCTCTATTGATTGACCAATTTCACAAGCAAAGACTGGTGAAATGAAGCTGAAATGAACATCATGCTTTAACTCATTGAACCTATCAGGCCTGAGTTAATCTCACTGTCCACTGTCTCTGATAGAATTCAATTGATCAATCATGTTTCGGTGATAGTACCATTTCACTGGCTTATTGCTTCTTCATTTCAGAGCTTGACCTGTTAGATATACTTGGACCAGTTCTGCTCCTCTTGGATACACAGAGATCTGCGTCTGTCTAACAAAGTGTATTGTCACACATCCAAGTTGAAAACTTAGAGAATTTTTTGCTAAACACATCCATATTCGTGCTGGCTTTGTAAAAGTGTATTATTTTTACAAAATAAACTAATTTTAAGATTAAAAATTCTTGATACAATACAATCATTATAATTGCATTTTTATAAAACTGACATGATTTTTGTGTTTATACCTCATAGTATAATAAATGTGTATATACGTATACATTTACATTTATATATGTATACCAGATTTCAGTGTTATGGCCGCACATACACAAATATATGTGTATATAATTGTATATGTAATTTATATATTTAAATAGAATTCCAATGTTATATAAATATTTACACACACAAATATAAATGTATATATAATTATATATATACACATGCAATTTATATATGTACATAGAATTTCAATGTTATATATGCACATACAAATGTATGTATATATGTGTGTATACATATACATATATATGCCTTTTTTATTTGGCATATTTATAAGACATAGTCAGACATTACAGCCGAATGACTTGTATGAAGAAGACAATTAGATTTAGCAATTACAATGCAACCCTAGGCAGCCCAGTTTTTGACGTATTAATCTTGTGTGTGTGTATGTGTATGTGTGTGTGTGTGTGTGTGTGTGTGCATGTGTAGACCCATGATTTCACTTGTGTGAGGAATTCCCATTGTGGAAATACCCTCCATTGTTGTAAATCTGCAAATTGTCTATTGCTTTGTCTTTGAAATCTACCTAAGGAGCTAAAAGGTTAGGTGACTGGTCCATGTATTAGAAACAGAACTTGAGCCCAGATGTTACTGGCTCCAAGGCAAATTCTCTCGACCATTCTCCATCGAGCAATGCAAAGGATGCTGGATTTGGAGCCGGAGGACATGGATTCGAAGCTCATTTCTGCCACTTAGTCCTTCTGTAACCTGAGCAAGTTTTTTAAGCTCTTTGGGCCTCAGTTGCCTCATCTGTAAAATATTAAATGGCCCTGGATCATTCCTCCCAAATCCTAAATCTATGATCTTCTGATTCTCCTCAAAGGTAGTGACATAATGATCAGAAAGCAAGTCTCTGAATCAGAAAGAGTTGGGTGAAAAATCCTACTTTTGGTACATACTAGTTGACCCTAGATAAGTCACTTAACTTCTCAATGTAACAGCTAACTCTCTATGATGACAGTTGTCACACAGTTGTAAAAGTTGTAAAAGATAAATAAATAAATGAAAAGAAAATTACCAATTTGCATTAAAAGAAGTAATTTCCTCACCAGGATTTCCCTCTGCCAATGCAATCATAGGTCCAAAAAGGAGAGGAAAACAAATGACTCTTCTTTAATCCTGTATCTTAATGACTGTCTATAAATGAGATAGCAGCAATTTGCCCACATTGTAAGAATGATCTAAGAATGAATAAGATAATTTCATTTAGATCATGCCTACAGTGGTTAATAAACTATATAAACACAGAAAGTTTCACTTAACTGGATATGTATATATGTTTCATTTCTACCCATGCACACAGCTCATTCGCTCTAACAATGACAATAGCAATGGTGGTCTTTGGACATTACAGAAGAGGATAGGGTAGATATGACCCATGGCTCATCAAAGTTGCTTCTACCCTAACAAAGCATGTTTGAAATTTATAAGGTCTCCAGAGAATGCAATTCTACAAATAAACCACCATGTCTGTGAGAACATGGTCCTGAGAAGAGCATTTGCAAATGCAATAATGCATTTGAGTTTGCCATTATGTCTATAGACTATTTCCTTCAAAGATCTATACAGAAGCAATAAATACTTTATAATTGACCAATTGCCAAAACTAACAGAAAGACTGGATAACTTGCAAAGGGAAATCAACTATCATAGGCAGCTTAGAGTTGTAAGCAGGGTTAGAGCCAGCTCATACCAGCTCTTTGATAGTTAAATTTTCAGTGTGAGCATTTACACTTTGGAAATCAATAACATTACAAATCAGGGCTTGATTTATTGTTTTCTTGATTGTCTAGAATTTAAAAAAGTAATGGAGAAAATGTTAATAATGCAGCTAAAATTTTTTAAAAGTTTTGCTTTTAGAGAGCCAGTTGTTAAACATTTACTACCATACCGCTGGTAGTAAATTGTCTAGTCTAGGTCTAAATTATAAATCACATCTACAATATCCCCAACAACACTCAACCTCTGCTTGAAAACTCTAGTGATAGGACCTAATAAAGCAGTTCTTTTTTGAAAAGTTCTAATTTTCCCCTTTTTTTTTCAAGCAATTTGGGGTTCAGTGACTTGCCCAGAGTCACATAGCTAGTAAGTGTCAAATAACTGGTCTGAGACCGGCTTTGAACTCAGGTCCTCCTGACTCCAGGACCAGTGCTCTACCTACTGTATCACCTAGCTGCCCCCTAATTTTCCCTTTTAAAAAATGAATTAATATATTCAATATCACTTCATTTTCTAGTATCTCCCTTCCTCCTCTACCACCCAGAGAGCCAATCCAGAAAGCCCTCTTTTTTTTTATAAAGAGATAAATAGAACAGAGCCATTTATTTTTAAATTACAATGAAAAAAGAAAGGGAAGCCAATAGCCCTGAATCTGAACCCCATAATACATGTCAAGTCCATCTTGGTCTCATGCAAACTGTTTATGATAATTCAGAAACCACCTTAAAAAACAGGGATCTCACATCTTTTCAGTGATATCCAATGGATTCTGGAAAGCTCTCATTTTCATGAACTTTCTCCTTATGATACCAAAATTTATCTCCCTATAACCCCTATACATTAATCTTATTTCTACCTTCTTAGCACAAACATATCTAGTCTCTCTTCTATATAACAACTATCATATCTCCCCTAAATCTTCTCTTCTCCAGAACAAACATCCCTAGTTCCCTTGAGCACACACTGAATGACAAATACAATCACTGGTAGAAATCAGGGAACTACAATAAACCAATTACAGCCTAATATATGCCATGACATCCAACTTTCTGGAGCAGCTAGATGGGGCAGTGGATAGAGTGCTGGGCCTGAAGTCAAGAAGACTCTTTTTCCTGAGTTTAAATCCAGCCTTAGACACTTAATAGCTGGGTGTCCCTGGACAAATCACTTACCCCTGTAAGGTGAGTCAGAGAAGGAAATGGAAAACCCCTGAAGTTTCTTTGCCAAGAAAACCCAAATGGGATCACCAAGAGTCAGGCACAATTGAAATGACTGAACAATGAATCCAACTTTCTGGAGACCACACTGCTATTGTTTTCTGGAGATCCTTCCCCTCCCCTTAAATACACTGTATGGTACACACACTCCAGGAAAATCCTACTCTGCAGTGATCCTGAGCTCTGAATGGCTACACAAGTAGAACCCATGCTCTGATACATTCTACCAACCTGAAAGGGCATTCTATACAGGCCAGGGTAGGATTGTGTATCTATAATCCAAGAACCAGATTAGCTAAATTCAGAGAGGTTTGTAATCACACAGTTGGCTGGAAGGTTTTTAACCATTTTAATATTAACCATTTAATTAAACCATTTAATATTTTAACCACTGTTACAAAATGAGACATTATGATCCCACACCAATGGATATAATAATAGCTAACATTTATTCAGTGCTTACCATGTGCCAGGCACTGTGCTAAGCGTATTACAATTATTATCTCATTTGATCCTCACAACAGCCCTGTCAGCTGCATACAATTATTATCCCCATTTTACAGATGAAGAAACTGAGGCAGACAGAGGTGAAGTGATTCGCACAATATCACATAGTTAGTAAGTGTCTGAGACCAGATTTGAACTCAGGTCTTCCTGACTCCAGGCACACTACACCACCTACCTCCCCAGCATGCTGGATGTGTGGGTATTTTAAAAGTATGGAAGTATAAGGCATGTATACATATATTCAGGGGTGTTCTGGTAAATGTTTAAAAGCCAGATCTCAGGGTAAGGGGTGTACACACAATACACTTTTAAGTTTAATTTACATTATTAACATTTTCTCCATCATTTTCTTAAGCCTAGACAATCAACAAAACAATATATATGTATGTATATGTGTGTAGGTATGGTGTTTGCTGATTTCTGAGGTGTAAATGCTCACACTGAAAATTTAACAATCTGCTCTCTCAAGCTGGTTAGACCTGGCTCCAATAGCCCTTTGCATATTTTAATGAATCTATGATGGAGCTCCTTTCATTGTTGTAGATGATAACCACAGATGGTTGTCCAACCACTTATCCACATCTCCTTCTTCTGTGCAATACTTGTCCATTTGTAGGATCATATATATTTAGAACTGGAAAAGACCCTGGATACCATCTAACCCAACTCTATCATTTTACAGATGAGGAAAAAGAAGTTAAGTGTTTGCCCACATGCAGGTCCCACAGAGCCAGGATTTGAACTCAAGTCCTACAATTCTAAGTTCAGTGTAATATGGTTTCCTTCCACAAATTCTCAGTAGATTTCCACAGTATGGTAATGGCCTTACTCTGATTCTTCTAATACTTTATGAGCCAGTGTAGCACTCAAGCTATCCGCTGATTGTCACTCATCATTAAAAACTGACCCATCTCCCTTTTCAATCATATATGACATTAATGGTGTGCTTTTATGCCACTTCTTGAATAATGAATGAAAAAGTAATGGTTAAGCACTTACTATGTGCCAAGCACTGTGCTAAACATTGGGTATACAAATACCCAAAACAAACAAACAAAAAAAAAAACCTTTGACTTTAAAGAATTTCTATTAGAAGCAAATAAATTATTATACATGGTAGGAAGCTCTATTATGATATTTACCCATGTTAAGAGGAGATGAGGACTCACAGAAGTTTCCAAAAGGAAGAGAAAGTGTTAGACACTGGTTAAATGTCATGACCTAAATATTGGCCATCAGGTTTCTAGAATTCTCCATTTCCTCTTTCATTGCCTTTGAGAATCGCTTTTTCTACCAACCATTTTGGTGGCACAAGAAGCAGAGTAGTGAAAGTGAGGCTTCCCTGACCAGTGTGCAAGTGTCAACAGCAGACTTTGGTGTTTGGACCACTGGGTGGCCTATGGGTCCCCACCTACCATGACCAGGACCAGCAGTGGGAGAACTGAGATCAGTCCAGGACTGGAGTTGATATCAATACTCAGAGGCAAGACAGACCCCAGAGCAAGAGGCAAGGACAAGCAGGCAGGGCAGCATTAATGGAGAGGAGACGATCAGAATCCTGTGCTACATAAATGAGGTGAGAGCTTATCTGATCTGACAGCTAATAATAACTCTATGAATGGTAAGACAAGGGTGGGAAGGACTAGTCCTCACATCACTGTCCCCTTGCTTTTGCTATCTCAAATACACAGCCCCCTTCCTTTATGCCTTTCCATAAACAACAAGTGAAGTTTGGAAAATGGAGGGTTGCTTTAGGACAGTCCCTCTACCACTCAGGAAAGAAAATCTAGGACAGCTAACAGGAGTCAGGAGCCATAAATGAGTTGAGTAAAGGCCTCATGGGGGGAAGCACAATTTTTCTTGCATTTTTTCTATGTCTAATAAACCAGGTGACCACAATGAACTGATCATATCCTATGAGTAGGAGGGGGAGGGGGTTGTTGACTTTTTCCAAATGGCAGGGGAAGGGTTAAAGCTCAATCTTTCTCAATAATTCAGAACCATATTTCATTGCTTCTCAGTCTTTGTATAGAATCTATCCAACATGTTTTTAATTCCCATCCCAGTCTTACTCTCCCCTGTTCCCCCCTCTCCCCTGCCTTCATCCCCACCTCCATTCAGTGCCTGGGACTATATGAGTTAATGAGGTAAGAGCTTTGTGCATGCATACCAGAGAGAAAGCCTGAGCATGCACACCATGAAAACTCTGGTGAAACCATTTGACTGGCTACTTGAATATAGCACCACCTGGTGAACAAATCAAATATTACACTCACTCTCTGAGTAGTTCATAAAGTGACGCTCTTGCCTTCCTTGTAAACTTGAGGAAAGCAGCCCACAAGCTGATGAGGGCTGTTACTTCTACTGAAGCACCCCCACTCCCACTTCAAGTGTCATATGAAGCTCTTGCACATGTGGTATGAATATACTGAGGATGCATGCATGCATGTATTTTAAATTAAACCCATTAGATTGTAAGTTCCTTGCGGGCAGGGACTCTCTTTTTCTTATTTGTATCTCCACTGCTTAGCTTAATAAATACTTCAGATAAATGCATTTTGGAGTGTCCTCAAAACCAAAACTGAGAATCACTAGATTAATGGGTATCATGGACCTAAAAAGAGGTAAATGTTGTCCACAGTGTCCATTTTTACCCACTGCAAGCTTGGGAGACTGTCATTAAAATTATTTCAAAGTACTGAAACAGAGTGTTAGTTGAGGAGACATAAAAAGTGGGTTTTTTTGTTTGGTTTTGGTTTTTACTGTCTGAAATTGACCAAGTAGATAAATTTGTATTTTTCCCTTTTGTGAAGAATTCCTTCTCCAACCCCCCTCCCAAAGGAGACATCTTTTAAAATGTGATAAATGCATTGCAGATATATCATGACCCTCAGCATGAAATGACAGCCCTTAGGGTTTTAAGTATAGTTAGCCATGCCCATTTTTAAGGACAATGGGAGTTCTGTGTACATAGGAGGATTTACTGATAGGTAAGCATTTGTGCAAAGATGTCCCAGTGTTTGAAGTATATAGTCACGGTGATCCTTTGAAATAAAACGGCATGCATCAACATATTTTGTAATCAGTACTGAATGGTTAACAGAAAGTACTCTTTCATAATGAGAGATGATACTTTTGTGACCCTGTAGGACTCTTCCCAATGAGTTGTATACCAGCACCCTGCACATAAAATCAATTTGAAGAATCCAGCCCCTTCTACACCACAGTTTCTCAGATTTTAAATGATGTTCCAATTTCGGAAAACTCTTTTAGAAAGGAAACTGTCAATTTGTGTACTTGGTCAAGTTTAGAGATAGTCGAATTAAAAAAAAATCTGTTTTCCTACTAAAGTGTAAGCTACTTAAGGGTAGTGTGCATATTTAATTAATCCAGTTTTTTTAAATATTGTATGAAAATAGTACCTCAATCATAGTAGGTGTTCAAAAATGTTTATTGAATAAATAAATGCTATTTATGAATATATTTGTGTGATTCTATGGAAAATATTCTTTTTATACAAATCTATGAAGGGGGAGGGAAAGCTTGAAGTTGAAGGGTATCCACTTATTTAATTTTTTAAATTACTTAATTTTAAAAAATTTAATTTAAATTTTTTATAAATAAATTAAAAATAATTTAATTCAAAAAAATTTTATAAATAAATTTAAAATAATTTAATTTAAAATTTTTTTTAAATTTAAAAAAAATTTTTACTCCTTTTTATGGATTTTGTTTTGGTTTATGCTAAGAGGGAGTGTAGAGGCAGCTGGGCAGCACAGTGGATAGAGAGCCTGGCCTGGAGTCAGGAAGACTTGTTCCCCTGAGTTCAAATCTGACCTCAGACACTTAATAGCTATATGGCTCTGGGCAAGTTGCTTAGCCCTGTTTACCTCAGTTTCCTCATCTATAAAATGAGCTGGAGAAGGAAATGGCAAACCACTCCAGTATCTTTGCCAAAGTAAACCTCAAATGGGTCATGAAGAGTTGGACATGACTAAACAACAACAAGAGGGAGTTTAGGGTTGTGGAAAGACCACTGAATTTGGAAATTAGAAAAAAAAACTAGTTTTGAAGGCTGGCACCTTTACTGCATGAACTGTGTCACTTGGGAAAACCACTACCTACTCCCTCAACCCCTCCCCCGTGCCTTAGTTTTCTCATCTGTAAAGTCAGGATACTGGACCAGATGATAGCAATAATAACACACATTCCTATAACTCAAAAGTTTACAAAGCACTTTTCTTACAACTCAGCAAAGAGGTCTCTCAGGTTCCTTTTGGCTCTTGGCTTTAAATCACAACATTTTATCTTTTTAATTACCAATCATCAAGTACTTACTAAGCACTTACTATATGCCAGCCACTATGTATACAAAGACAAAATTCAAACGGTCCTTGTCTTCAAGAAGCAGTCTATTGGGGGAGACAGTCAGATATATAGACATAGATAATATAGATATAGATGTGGATTACGATAGGTATACATATACACATACATCTAGATATGCAGGATGTACCAAAAGTCTTTTCATTTTAATGACTTAAAACTGTATGAAGACTCTGAGTATACACTATATATTTTGCACGTATATGTATGTACACACATATATGCACATAGCTACGTGCATGTGCATGCATGTATACTGTATGTATATATTCATGTAACAAGAATGCCAAAACTTATTCAAGAAAAAGAGAGGGAATCACTAATAGCTGCCAGGGAATCAGGAAAGTCTTCATGTAAGCTTAGCTTTGAAGGGAAGTAGGGATTTTCAGTGGGATAGATGAGTAGTGAATACATTCCAGGCATGGGGGACAGGGCAGAGATAGGAGATGGAATATCTTATGTGAGGGACAGCAAGAAGGACAATTTGACTAGATTAATGAAGAGATTCCCAATCATATGATCGCAAATGCTACATATACATCTAAAACCAAACATCTTTTGGCTAATCACAAACATAAACAAGTAACAACGTCTGTCTATCTATAAAGGTTTTATCTATCTATGCCCAGCTTCTACCAAGGTGTACCACAAGTGCCACCTCCTACAGGAAGCCTTTCCTGATGTTCACAGATGTTATTTCCTTAACATAATATTATATTATTTTTATATATAATATGTGATAATATAGTTATATATATTATGGAACCATATAATACATGGTTATATAATATGTCATATTTATAGTTATATTTATATACATTTACAATGTTATATTTATAGGGGAAAGGGGACTGGACAGGGAGTGAGGATGAGACAGGGGTGGAAAACCTGTGGCCTGGAGGCTACATGTGACCCCTAGGTCCTCAAATGTGGCCCTTTGACTGAATACAAACTTCACCGGAACAAATCCCCTTAATAAAAGGATTTGTTCTGTAAAACTTGGACTCAGACAAAAGGCTACACCCAAAGTTCCCCACCCCTGGGAGGTGAAGATCAGGGGATCCCTAAACAACTGTGTCCCTTCAATCAGTTTGATGAATTTGCAGAATGTAAGGGGGGAGGCAACAAAGTCGAGGAGATGGAATAACAATGATGTTGCATTTTCACCTATTCAGTGGCCACCCAGAGTAGTTTCTTCGCAGATAGTAAAGGCTATGCCTCTGAGGTGCAAGGCGTGTTTGGACAGAAGAGGCAAAGCTTGCTCCAGGAAGAGTCCCCAAATTCCTGCTCGAACTGGGGAAAGGGCATTTACCAGCTGAGGTGCCCTTGTCCAAGAAAACAATTGGGATGGAGCGGAAAGACCCCTGGAGCAGGAGGCAAGAGACCCCAATCTCAACCTAGCTCTGACACTAATTAGCATTGTGGCCATGGAAAAGCTATTTAATAGCTCAGAGTGTTATCTTCAAGATGAAGAGAGTGGATGAGATGAATTACTTTTTCTTCAGTTCTAAAATTCTGGCACCTTCATACAGGAGCAGGTTTTGTTGTCGGGGTTTTTTTTAAATGCCAATGCTATTGTTTTTATTAATGAAGGGCTGTGTTTTCATATTATATGCACAACAGTTACTACATGCTGTGCATATATTTATGTACATATGAATATATAAGCAGTTATCTTCTATAATTTGACACAGCATATCTCTGAGGATATACATACTGTATGTGTGTGTGCGTCTAGACAAATCAGGTGGCCCATAGTAATTTATTGTTTTGTTTTGTTTGCTGAGTCCATTTTTAAATAGGCCACCTATCATAATAGTGAAGTGGGTAATGTTGCATATGTATGTGATCCCTCCCCTGCCCATTATAAGCAGTCTTCATTGTCCCCACTGAATAAATTTGTTCTATATTTCTTCATATCTGACCTCCTCACCAAGCCCTGGGCCTTATGGTCGTAGGTAGGTGCTCTTTAAATATTTGCCTATGTTTTCTAACATACCCTTGGCAATCTTGGTAGGAGAGTTCACACCAGGCTGCTCCCCTAAAATGAAGCCCATCTCAATAGCTGTGAGCATTAGAGTATCCAAGCATTTTAGTTTCTTTGCAAATGCCCTGGGCCTCCTGTAAGTTTAGGACTCCCAGAGATGTCTCATGATTGAGTGTAGGAATCTGTGAGACAAGCTGACTGTCTATTTCTTCCCTTATTTTCCAGATCCACCGGAAATGAACTCATCAGAAGCTGAGGCCCATCAAACACTCACTTCTGATTTTCTGTTTTGTTCATTTTCATGTCTGGCTTTACCTACACTTGGTTCCTCTCTTTCCAGTTAATCCTGTGACATAGCCAAGAGAAGGAATAGAACTTTCACTAACACTGCTACAATAAGGAGAAATCTGCAAACAAGCAATAAAAGGCGGATTTCTGGAAGGGGCCATCGCTGACATGACATTGCTATCAGAGACACAGCTGAACCCCTGAGCTTCAAATTCATTCCTGGCTGACTCCAATACCCTTTTCTATCACGGGGCAGTGAAGGGAGAAGTAACACCATTGACCCTCTTTACACATTTCCACTTACTGGCTGACTCCTATAGTTATGCCATTGGATCACATGCACAGCAACACAAAGGAATCCAAACTTTTCCAAAACAACATAAAGAGAGAAATCAGCATTTCCCATATGTGCAGTGGCTCCCAAATTACCCGTCTCTTTCCTCAGACATGACAGTTAGGCAAATTGAAACCTGTTTTTAAAAAAACACCAGTGTTCAAACTGAATTCTTTTCTTTTTCCCTACATTTCACTTATGGGGTGATAAATCCAGTCTTCAAAGGAAGTGCAGATGAATTCCACTGGAAGCATGGAAGAACTCCCAAGAACTTCATCCTAAAGGATTCCTAATCACTTTACAAGTTACATTGAAGGACTCATCCCTAGAATGCAGTCATCTTTTATATACAAGCTGTATGCAGGATAAATAATAGTCCGGAAAATATCCAACAAGAAAGATATAAGAATAAATCCATCCTGTCTAACCAAGAGCTATGACATTTATCCATAGCAGAAAGGACAGGACATCTCATATTAATTACTAGTCAATCAACAAACATTTAGCACCTACTACATGATAGTCATCGCATATATAAAGACTGTGGGTTTTTTTGGTTGTTTTTTTTAAGATGTCTCCCCAAAAAGTTAGTGACCTAGGAAAGAGTATACTCATCTCAGAAGACTAATTGCTCTTCATAAGTATTGGTGAAGGGAAGGTAAAATAATGCCTATCTGCAGATGACATCATGGTTTACTTAGAAAACCCCAGAGAGTCAGCAAAGAAATTAGTTAATACAAAGTTAAAGGGTATAAAATAAAACACAAAAATTATCAGCACTTCAATACAGCAATAACAAAAACTGGAAGAAATAATAGAAAGGGAAATCTTGTTCAGAATTACTACAAAATGCACAAGATATCTGGAAGTCAATCTACCATAACCACTCAATACTTATGTAAATAAAATAAAACGTTCTTTGAAGAAACAAAGAATGAATGAAGTAATTATAGAGATACTCACTGCTCATGATCAAACCAAACAAATAGAATAAAAATGATGATGTTACATAAATTAATTTACAGGTTTAGTGATATTCCAATTAAACTACCAAAACATAACTTTATAGAACTAAATAAAATAATTACACTTGGAGGAACAAAATGTCTAGAATCTTTAAGAAAATCAAAAGGAAAAAAAAGGAAGGAATGAAAGGGAAATAACACTTTTGGAGCTTAAAATTTTTTTAAAGCCCCATTGTTCAAATTGGACAATTATAAACCATCAAGATTAGTTGGTGTTGACTTAAAAATCAAAATGTAGATCAATGGAACAGGCTATATAAACACAAATCACAAATAACTGAACACAAAGTTCAGTGAGCAAAGTGCTCAATAACCCTGACAATATAAACTATTTGGGAGAGGCCCCATTTGACAAAAACTGCTTGAAAACTAGAAAGTAGTTTGACAGAAAAATAACTTTAGGTCAGCATCTTGCACCATTGAGGTAATCATAAGTTCCAAATGGAAAGTCTACTTAGATATAAAAGGTCAGTCAGTCAATAAACATTTATTAAGTGACAAATATGTGCCAGGCAATGTGTTAAGCACTGGAGATACAAAGAAAGGCAAAAGACAGTCCCTGCCCTCTGGGAGCTCACAATCTAATGGGAGAGACAACATGCAAACAAGTATATACAAGCAACTTATATACAGGATAATAGGAAATCATTAACACAAGCAAAGCACTAGAATTAAGATGGATTGGGAAAGATTTCCAGTAGATGTTGGGATTTTAGCTGGGACTTGAAGGAAGCCAAAAAGTAGGAGGCAGTGCCTTCCAGATAAGTAGGACAGCTAGTTAAAATACCTGGAGCTGAGAGATGGAGTGTCTTTTTCAAGGAATAGCCAGGAGGCCAGTGTCACTGGATCAAAGAATATGTGAATGGTGGTGTGAGGTGTCAGAAGACTGGGGTGGGGAAGGAGGTCATGAAGGGTTCTGAAAGCCAAGCAGAGGATATTATAGTTGATCCTGGAGGTGATAAAGAGCAACTGGAGTTTATTGAGTAGGAAGATGATATGGTTGGACCTTTGCTTTAGGAAGATTATTTTGGCAGCTGAATGGAGGCTGGACTATGGTAGGGGAAGATTTGTGCCAGGTAAACCAACCAGCAGGCTACTGCAATAATTAAAACATGAGAATATAAGAGTCTGTACTAGAGTGGTTGCAGTATCAGAGGAGAGAAGGAGGACTCACATCATTAAAAAAATGAATGAAGGTATCTTTAACAACTATGGCAAAAGGTAAAATTCTTAGCCAAACAAGCAATAGAGATCATAAAAGAGAAAAAACATAATTTCAATTACACAAAATTGAAAAACTTTTGCATGAACAAAATCAATGAAGCTAGAATAAAAAGTAAACTATTGATTGAGGAAAATATTTTTATCAAATATCTCTCAGAAAGAACTGATAGTCAAGACATATAGGAAGTTAATAAAAAGATATAAAACCAAGAGCTATTCCCAACAGATGTGTTCAAAGAATATGAACAAATAGTTCTAAAAAGAAGAATTATGAATTAACAATATTATGAAAGATTGTTCCAAATCACTAAGAAGACAAATTAAAACAATTGTAAAGTTTTACCTCATATCCAAAAATTGACAAAGATGACAAAAGATGAAAAAAGTAAACATTAGATTGGCTATAGGAAGAAAAACACACTAATAGACTATTAGTGGCACTGTGATTTGGTCCAATTATTCAGGAAAGCAATTTCAAATTATATTAAAGAAGTGATTAAAGTAGTCATACTTTCTATCTCGGAGATCACACTGTTAGCCATATACCCCAAGGAGGTCAAAGATAGAAGGAAAGGTCCATATATACCAAAATACTCATGCCAACACCTTTTATTGTAGCAAAGCACTGAAAAAGACATAGGTAATCATCATTTGAAGAATAGATAAACAATTTGGTACATTAACATTATGAAATATTACTATGCCATGAGAAATTATGCATATGATAAATTCAGAGAAATATAGGAAAATATATATGAATTGATGTAGAACAAATTAAGCAAAATGAGAAAAAAACAGTGCATACAACTACAACAATATAGAAGGAAATAATATGATGAAACTGACTATGTAATTATAATTATTAAGCTATATATTTACAAAGAACTTAGAGAGAAGTTGAAAAAATATACCTTCCTTCATTGCAGATATAGGGGACTATGGATGTGGAATATTGCACATAGCGTCAGATATGGCGTAACTAGCACAGTGAATAGAGTGCCAGATTTAGAGTCAGGAAACTTGAATTCAAATCTGTACTCAGACACTTACTAGCTGTGTGACCCTGGACAAGTCACTTAACCTCTGTTTTTCTCAGTTTCCTCATCTGCAAAATGAGGTTAATAATAGCATCTACATCCTGATTGTTGTGAGGATGAAATGAAATAATAATTGTAAAGCACTTAACATAGTGCCTAGCACTTAGTATGTGATATATAAACATTAGCTATTTTTTTTTAATTATATGGTCACTGCCCTGGTTGGTTTTGTGAACTGTATTGCTTTTTCTTTTTAATCTTTATTATGAGAGAAATCTCTCTAGGTAAAGGAAAAGGGGAGAATATATTCAGAAATGAATGTGATGCAAAAACAAAAGTCATCAATAAAAATAAACCAATTTTTAAAAAGAATAAATGTTCTCTGTAGAATTTAAGACTGTGGCTACACAGCATCCAGGAAATGCATCTACCAAGCACTGATACCAGCCTAAACATAAGATGCTGTTTTAAAATAAACGCACATGCACAAAGAAACAGCATCAATCTTTGGGATACTTTAAAAGCCTGTGTGTATGTGTATTTATACATATGCACATGTGTACATATATATGAATGAGGGGGGAGAGAGAGAGAGAGAGAGAGAGAGAGAGAGAGAGAGAGAGAGAGAG
>NW_020953936.1:1702577-1725067 GCF_900497805.2 Vombatus ursinus
GAGAGAGAGAGAGAGAGAGAGAGAGAGAGAGAGAGAGAGAGAGAGAGAATAATTAAAATAAGACCAAAAGGCTTAAAGAACTCCCAGACCAATGACACTGTTCACTCTGGTGAAGGTTCCCTCAAAAATAAATCATTACAAATCCTGACAGTGGTGGAATTCCCAGCCTACAACACCAGCTTCAGGTCCAGGATGGATGGATGCTACGCTGGTCATGTTCCTTCCCAAGGACAAGCAGCATCTGCTTGTTCTCCTTTAACACAACCATAGATGAGGAGCCCAGGGCTCAAATGGTGCAGGGTGCTTCATTTATAGCACCAGCCATCCTTTCCTGTTGATGGGAGTCTTTTTTCAGGTGACAACAGAGAAGTGAAATCATTACCAAGACAGAAAGTCCAAGGGAAGACACCATCTTGGAAATAACTTTTCCTGCCATCCAACAAAAATACAACATGATTCATTGGTTCTCGAAAACTGGGGGAGAAGGAAGAGGTGAAAAAGGTATCTTGAGGGGAGGGGGGAGAAAGGTCATACATCATCTCCTTCCATCAAGCTTAGTGGAGACAGCATTTTTTCACCAGAGTCTCCAAACAAGAATGAGAAGGAAAGGAGTAACCAGTCCTAGAAGGAAATATAGAAAAAGAGGAAAAGTTGTCTATTTTATTCCAAGGGGAAGAGATTGGTTTTTTTTCCCTCTTGAAAGCCTTGCTGCTCCAATCTAACCTCACCATCTCTCCCCCTTCCAAAAAAAAAAATAGTTTAATGAACAAGAGACTACTCTCCTATGATGATTATATCCTACAATCCATTTGTGGGTTGGAATCATCATAATTAATCTTCAAAGCTAGGCTCTGAAAAGGCAGTGCTCCATCCCCAAGCCCTCATCCCTTCCTCCGGTCGGGCTCCATCACTGAAGGGCTGAATCACTCAGCTTTATTGACACTTCATCTGCCAGGCTCTCCCTCTGCCTGCGGATCATCTGGTCCACTGCCCGGCTTCTGGCTGCTGGACTCCAACACTAAAACACCTCCCCTGAGCCTCTAGGAAAGCTGGCATCAGTTGTTACCATAACAAACTCAATTGTTCTCAGCAGTCTTCCAGCAAATAAAGTCATTAATTATGGGCTCGCTCTGGCTGCCTTTGGCTGGGGCGGCAATCAATGTGAAACCGCTCATTGCCTTCTCTCAGGGAGTGGAGACAGATGCCATAAAAATAAACTGCCGCCTGAACAGAACCCTGCCAGTAAGGCAGCAGAGGGCTGGAGCGGGATGCGCCATCATGCTGCTTCCAAGTGCGCGCCTCCATTTATTTGGGCTGCCTCAGCCATGGGGGAAGGTATCCCATTAAGCGATTATTTTTATCTTATAACGTCAATTTACTTATACTGATTGGCTTCCTGCCGCCAAATATCAATTAAATTGCAAATGCCTTCCAGGCCAAAGGGTTGGGTGGTTTGCAGGGTGGGTTTGGATTTTTTTCTTTTTTCTTTCTTTCTTTTTTCTATCTTTTTTTTTCTTCCTTTCCTTTTTTTTTTTTTTTTTTTGAAAGGGGCAAGGGAGAGGTTGTCTTTCTGTCTCTACTTCGAAAGGTTGAGTGGTTTGCAGGGTAGGTTTGGTTTTTTCCTTTTTTTCTTTTTCTTTCTTTTTGGAAAGGAGCAAGGGAGGCTCTGTCTCTCTCTTTACTCCAAAGGATTGGAGGGTGAATTTGGTTTTTTTTTTCCTTTTTTCTTTCTTTCTTTTTTGGAAAGGGGCAAGGGGGAAGTTGTCTCTCTTATTATTCCAAAGGGAAGGAGGGATCTCTTCTTTCTTTCCTTCTTTTGATTTTCTTTTTGGAAAGGAGCAGAGGAAAGGTTGTCTCTCTCCTGACTCCTTTCTTCCTCTCCCCACCCCCTTTGTCACTGGGTCCCAGCATAATTTAATTTATTTCTCTTTCCATATCTCAAAGGAAAATCTATATCTCCTTCTGGAAGGCCATTTGCCCTCTGTTATTGGGAGCTGAGGGATCACACCATTGGATCATTTGTTTCAAGTGACTATTGGCAGCACAGCACAGTCAGCTCTCCTGAAGATACCAGCAGTGCTGCCTGTGGTCCTAGGCCTTTGCAGAGTGCTTCAATTTATTATTCATCTTTAACGGATGCCTCATACTTCTCCTTCAGCGCCCAGCTAGCTACTTTTCCCCCAAGAAGGTTCATCCATGAAGTGGTCACCCAAAGAGTTTGGCATTGTCACCCCAGAACGTTTTCTTAACATTTTGGCATGTGTCATGGACCCCCTTTGGCAGTCCGGTGTAACTTATGGCCCCCTTCTTGGAATAATGCTTCAGTGCCTACATTCATAATTGAAGGAAATTAAATTTCAGCTGGAGCCTAATAAAAAATACTAGATCTAGCTTCAAACACTTCCTAGCTGTGTGATCCTGGTCAAATCACTTAACCTCTGCTTACCTCGATTTCCCCAACTGTAAAATGGGGATAATAATAGCACCCATCACCCAGGGCTGTCATGAGGATCAAACGAGATAATATTTGTAAAGTGCTTTGCACTTTGCCAATGCCTGGCATATAATAAGTGCTATATAAATATTAGCTATGATTACTGTTAATAACAGTAATAGAAAAAAAAACAGTAATAGTATCTATCACCCAGGGTTGTTATGAAGATCAAATGAGATTATATTTATAAAGTATTTAGCATAGTGTCTGACATAGTGAGCACCCAATAAATGCTTGTTACTTCCCCATTCTTATATAAATGCTAGACATTATTGTTGAGTTTATTATTATTATGCCATTTTTTTCAATCCAAGTTGATGGACCTGCTGAAATCTCCCAAGAACCCCTGCTCCCAAGAGAAGCTATGAGTTGTCCACCCTACCTATTTCTTTTCTGCTGTTTTTCAGAGAAATGTTTGAGATTTTTAAAAAAATACTCAGATATCTGGTTAATAAAAATACCTGATCTGCTTTAAAGATATACACCCTTGTGCTCTTTTTGTCCTTTTTAGACAGCAAATGTGAATTGATTAAGTGTAACACTGATAAAGCCTGGGCAGCATTTGTGGAAGAAAGAAAAAAAAGAAAAAGCATAGAGATGGGGGCATAAGACTGGAGAAAGACAGAGGAAAAAGACAGAGAAATGGTTCACAGATAAACACATAACCTTATTCTATATTTTAGGAAGAATTCATTTAGAACTGCCAAGGGAAACAAATTCTCCATGCTCAGACATTCTCCCAGAAAGCCTCACAATCTGGTTCTCAACCTTCCTTCTTCTGTCTCTTCTTTCTGCTGTGATTGAAGGACAAGCATTTCTATTGTTGGCAAGACCCTGGATTTTGAGAGTATCGAGTGCCCAGCACCACATTGCTCTTTGGAACATGAACTTCACTACATTCAGGAAGGCTGTCCCTACTTTGTGATAAACGGAGAGGTCTGAGACAAAGCCATGCTAATTGGAATTGGAGGGACACCAGATGAGTGTCAGATAAAAATAAATGTTCTTGCAATCAGCTATTCAGTCTGCTGGGGGACCCACAGGGATCAAGTCTGAATGGGAGTTGCAATATCTGTCATGGTTCAGACCAGTATTACAAAAGTTTCCCTCTTTGTCTGAAGCTGAGTTAAATTTTCTGAATTTCTAAGATCTGAAAAACACAGCTAAAATTCTGTAAAACTAAATTCTATTGTATTTTTCTATTTTTTTCTGGTACCAGCCTGAAAGAAAATCTCCTGACATGCCTCCTAACTTCAGTTCTGCTCTTAGCTCAAAACATAAAAAAAAAAACCAGCTGGACATTTCTAGGATTCACACAAAGGTCTTCTTTAAGCCTGAGATCAATATGCTAGAGACCCTGTCTTTGTTTTTTTAAATTCAACTTGTTTTGGCCAACTCTATTGGAAAGTTGTACAGGAACAAATCAACTGAACTACAGGTGTGAAGGGGAGTTCTCTAGTTTACATTTAAAAGGAAATAGTATAAAAGAAACCTAGGAAATATGGAAAGGGGGAAAAACTGGGAGTCTCAGATCAGCCTCCCAAGTCCACAGATACCAGTAAGATGGTGTAGAGGAAAATGAAAGATCCTTGAGCAAGCTGTTTTGTTGCTGCTGCTGCTTCTGCTGTTGTTGTTTAAGGGATGCTGGTAAATTTTATAAAATACACATCATAGAAGCCCTGACTGAGTATAGTTAGAAGGACAGATCAAGGATAAAGTTATTATCACCCATGTTCTACAGTTTGTTTTTTTTAAAGGTATTGATTTCATCAACTTTGTCTTTTTAGGGTCAAGTTTTATTTTGTGTGGTCACATAGTGCCCTAGATATATACATGATTCTAGGATCCAGGTGGTGGGGGGACAAAGAAAGAGATCACCAGATACTTGTTATACATGAACATGTGTGTAATTTGTGTGCTCATATAAAAAATCCCCCTGGAAATGAGGAAGACCTTTGTACTCCCTCAAATACTGATTATCAACTCATTTCTTTTGGTGTTTGAAGGTGATTGCATGATTGCCTGGGATGTATGTTGTAGGTTTCTAAAAAGGAATGCTCCAGAATAAATTTTGTAGTAACGGGTTCGATGTGACTAGCTTGCAGATTCCCACATGGAAGGCTGTAAACCCATTTGGCCCATTTTTTTAATATCAGAGTTGGGTGACCCTCGCACTTACACAAACACTCACCAGAATGACCCCCACATCTCTGACATCAGGCAAACAATTTCAGGGTTTTTTTTTCCTTTCTCTGGGGTGATGGGCAGGGGCACAGTTATTCTGTGCTGTGGGGAGAGATGCCAGTCTCTAGTCAACACCACTATGTCCCAGAAAGATTTATATCACTCCAACATACACACACACACACACACACACACACACACACACACACACGCGTGCGCGCGCACAAGGCCTGGTAAAATCAAATCAATATGCCCCTTAACCTCACTCAATTCCTTACCTATTTGGGGCAAGGGACTCCATAAGGCAATTTAGTAAATGGAAAAAGGAATGGACCAGGAATTGGGACTCCTGGGTTCTAGTCCTAACCCTACCACTAAGAAGTTATGTTACCTGGAGAAAAATCACTTCTTCTCTTTTGACCTGTTATCCCCCTCCATAAAATGAGGGTGTGCAATTAGGTCAGAAGTTTTAACTTTTTGTGTATCATGGCCCCGCTTTGGCAGTCTGGTGAAGACAGTGAACCCCTTCTTCTCACAATGAGGTTTTTAAATGCATAAAATACACAGAATTACAAAGGAAACCAATTATGTTGAAATATAGTTAGCAACTTAAAAAAAAAGTTTACAGATTTGTTCTTACAGGTTAATAACCCTCCATCTTAATATACTATGATTCTGCAAATATGGTTCAGTAAACATAGGCCCATAGTCACCAGAATCTTCTCTTCCCATCTCCTTAGGAAATCTACTGAGACAAGGACAGACATGTAAGTATGACTCCCTTTTTGAAACCTGATGTCTACAAGGTTTTGTACCTGTCTCTCTGCCTAGCCAAGGTGTTTTTGTAAAATCCTTGTTTTCCCATTTCCAACCTCATCAAACAGTAAGTAAATTTCCTACCAAAAAAATCTGAAAATATGGATTGCTACTCAGTCTACCTCTTCCTATTATCCCTACTCCTAAACTCCAATCTCTGCCCCACACCAAAATGGTAAAGCATTCTTGCTGGAGAACCTGAGTTGAACAATTGATTGTGATTGTGGGTGAGTCATTTAACCACACTCTGGTTCAGAATCCCCATCCATAAAAGAGGGATACTAAGATAAGTAACATGGTATAGTAAATAAAACTCTGGGCTTAGAGTCGAGAGACCTGGATTTGAAACGTACACTGTTAACTGAGTTATCAAGGGCAAATCAATTTACTTCTGAGAGCCTCAGTTTCCTCATCTGAAAAACGGGAATCTAAAATTTTCTGTACAATCTACATCATGAGGTCATTTCAAGGAAGGTGTTTTGCTAACCCTTAAAGTGCTACATAAACATAAGTTATTACTCTCTCTCCTTACCCATTTCACTGTGCCCCTGTAGGTAAAGATAAGTCAAATTATCCCTAAGAAGTACCCTGATATCTTTCCAGGAAAAAAAAATCATCTATTTAAGGTTTTACTTTGCTAATCTGCAATTTCCATTTTATGGGCTAAGGCTGGGACAGCCTGAGGACCAAAATTTCCAGATTTCCTCTTGGGCTTCTTTGATATTCTCAGTTCAGGTTAAATAAAAATTAATGAGAAACTTTCTCTCATATTGAAACATAATTCATTTAGAAAATTAAACTTGGGACCAAGTATTGACTGATTTTGGATTTTTGTTGGTATTTTGAGGTTTTCTTTCACAGACACAGAGAAAGTCCTCAGTCAGAATTTATCCAATTAGAACCACAGAATCTTTGTGCTGGAAGGGGCCTTCGAGGTCATCTGGTCCAGTCTCCCATCCTAAAATTGAACTGAATAGTAACTACAGGGGGATTTCTAGTTCTTACAATTTCACCTGCTCTAGCACTGCTCGAAGGCATCCCACAGTTCCGTCTGCAACACACTAACACCAGGAGCTGAATCAAACCCTACTCCAAATGATCCCATTTTTAAGTTTTTCTTCTGAAATACTAACGCCTATGCATAAGCCTTAATTGGGCTATTCCTTCTCTCACCCACAGACTGCAGAAAAAACATCCCCTGGGATGCTGCTTGGAGGGTACACAGGTTCTCCTAGAATCAACAGCATTAATGGACATTCACATGCATAACATCACCTTGACCAATATCATTTGTAAGAAATATCTTGAATATCTCATCCCATGCCACAAAATCCTAAGATGCCAGTTGGATAAACAGCTAACAATAATTCAAGGCCCTATATTGTTTGCTCATTCTGATTTGTTTAATATCACCATAGTCCTAGGTATGGGTTCACAAATGTTACATATACACAATTCACTGTCCCCTAAAATGTTGTTTTGTTAAATGTGTTTTCACAGAGCTAATTTATGACTTTCAGTGGGATAACACTGATTATTATAAGAGACAGTGTGGCATATTGGATAGAGAGTCAGGAATATCTGGATTCAAGTTCTACCTTTGACACAAACTGACTATGTGACCTTGAACAACTTTCTAAGACTGTGAGCTTCAGCGAAGTTGCCAACTTGGATAGGTAGAACAAATTTCCTCAACTAGGATTTGTTCTACCAAGAGTTCTTAACCTGGGGTCCATGGACTTGATTTTCTTTGGGTGGCTATATTTTGATAACTCAATATAACTTGTTTCTTTGTACTCCTATGTATTTTATTTTGTGCATTTAAAAAAACATTTTTTTCAGAAGAGAGGCCCATAGGTTTTACCAGATGACCAAATTAAGTAATTAAGAACCCCTGTCCTATACCAATGAAATATAGGTTCAGTTTCTATACCTGAACTCTATATACATTCCAAAATATGGACAAAGTAGACAAGTAAACAAGATAGATCCTATTGGAATCCGAGCACATAATCTAAAATGATAAACCACACAGATAAAACAAATACATAGAATCATAAAAACAGAGACATGCCCCATCTGGCTTTACCTTTGGGCTCATTCACCTGCATATCTGACTGATGGCTTCCTGTTGATAGTATCATCTCCCCTTCCTTAAGTAACTTCTTTACTGAAACTTATCTGGGATATTGTCACCTCCCCTATTTAAGAAACTCATTTGTTGGTGTGTAATCCAATTGCCTGCAGTGCATATGAAGTAAACAGGATCAGCTACACACATTTATGTATCCTAAGTATTGCTTGACCCCATAGTCCACATTTAGATGACCAAAACTTCATATGTATACATATTTTATATTTATACATATATATGTACACACATATATACACTTATATATGTATATGTATATATATATACATATATACATATATATGGAGAGAGAGATACCAATAATAGGAATTCCCAATCTCATAATCTTTAATCTGTCTAAATCTTGATTTCTCATTTATAGAGTAAGGATAATAATATATTCTCTGCCTAACTCACAGGGTTATTATGAAGAACAAATAAAACAATGCATAGAAAAACACTTTGAAAACTGCAAGAGGTATACATGGATGTAAAACATCAGTATAATATTGTTAGTGCTATTTCTCCACAAAGTCCTTCCCTGAAACCTTATCATGGTCAGGTGGGGACCCAGGCATCACAGTGGATAAAAGCTGGACTTGGAGTCAGGAAATTATTGCTGTTCAATCATTCAGTTGTGTCAAACTCTTCATGACCCCATGGACCATAGCAGACCTCTCTATCCTCCACTATCTCCAATGTCATATCATTTTAGTACTATCCATGGGGTTTTCTTGGCAAAATATTGGAGTGGTTTGCCATTTCCTTCTGACTTGGAGTCAGGGAGACCTGAATTCAGATCCTGCCTGAGACACTCATTACCTGTATTCAACTTCTATCAGCCTCAGTTTCCTCATTTGTGAAATGGGGGTTTTCCAGGTCTGTTGTGAGGATCAAATGAGATGACGAATGTAAAGTGCTTTGCAAACATTAAAAGAATTATGTAATTGCTAGTTATCAGTGCTAATTATAAGTTTTTGCAAAGAGACTGGCATGAAAGTAATTGTGGTGGTAACTTTATCATTTTACAGAATAAAGAAGTAGAAAAGTTCTACAAAGAACTTGGTAAGACTCTTCAGACTAAATCAACATACACTCTGCTATTTGGTGATTTCAGCATGAAAATGGGAAAAGATAGGAATGGGGGGAAATGTATGGGCAAACTTGATTCAAGAGAGAAAGGAATGAGAAAGTTCCCAAACCTACAGATTATACAGAAGCCTCATGCCTTTAGATCATGAACAGTTTGTTTGAGAAAATAATTGGTAGGTATTAGATATGATAAGTACAAAATTATATCATAAAAAATTAAACTGATTATATTTTAACAGACAGAGAAAAAGATTTGTAACTGATATGGGTTCTTTCCTGAGTCATCAGTCTGTACAATCAGACTATAGATTCACCAGAGAAATACCATCAAGGAATTGTATGAGAGAAAAAGAAAATGGGTTGGTCATTGGCAAGATCAAAGGATGACCAGTGGACAGCTGCCCTACAATGTCAAAAGAAAAGGAAGAAGACCAAGTCTCTAGCATATCATAGCAGACTCCTGATGAATTTATAAAAGGATGTGGAGAAGAATCACATGGGATGGGCTGGCACAGGTTGATTTCAATCAGCATCACTAGAGGGAACTTCCGTATAGTTTAAATCAGAAGTCCATTTGAGTTACGATTACTTTTATGAGGTGAGAGTACTTTCCTTTCCTTGAATCTTTGGGATCAAAGCAGGATGAAGAAGAAACACTGTTAAATTCCTTAAACTGAGCCAAGGAGAATGGATAACAATAAGGTACAAGTGACTTCCCATTGGGAATCCCTACAAATCTCATAGACGTAAATATGTGGCAAAGAGAGGGGACTTGGCAGCAGAAACAAGGTAGGTGATCCACTAGGTAAATCTTCAGTATTTATTTAATGATCTGTCTACCAGTTGGGAACCCCTACCCCACTACACAGAAATTTTCCCGGGAATATAAAACATGACCATCCTACAAGGAGGGCCTATATAATATTATAGGAAACATGAAGCTTATGCGGTATAAGTTATCACTTATTCAACTAATTACCACTTTAAGATTCCATCAGTCTTGTCTATGAGTTCTATAGTCATGGCCATGTTGTTGTTCTGTCACTTGAGTCGTGTCCAACTCTTTGTGACCCCATCTGGGGTGTTCCTGGCAAAGATGCTGGAATGGTTCACCATTTCCTTCTCCAGCTCATTTTACAGATGAGGAAACTGAGGCAAATAGGGTTAAGTGATTTGCCCAGGGTCACACAGCTAGCAAGTGTCTGGTGCTGGATTTGAACTCATGAAGATGAGCTTTCCTTTGCTTATTGTATCTCCTAGTAGAATGCAAATCCCTTGAGTATGAGTGTGATTTTTCATCTTTGATATTGTATCCCCTAGGATCAGATACTTAGCAAGGTTTTGTTGTTGTTGTTCAGTAGTGCCTAATTCTTTCTGACTCATTTGGGGTTTTCTTGGCAAAGATATTGGAGTAGTTTGTCATTCCTTCTCCGGTTCATTTTGCAGATGAGGAAACTGAGGTAAACAGGGTTAAGTGACTTGTCCAGAGTCTCATAGCTAGTATGTGTCTGAGGCCAGATTTGAACTTAGGAAGATGAATCTTCCTGATTCCAAACCCAGTGCTTTATCTATTTGCACCACCTAGCTGCCCAAGGTCATGGCCATAGAGTGAAATAAAATAATAATAATGGGTGCCAATAAACCAAAGAGTCCAAATTCACAGAGAGGAAGATACTTGTCCTAAGACCCATATCTTAAAGTACTTGTTTTACTTTATATTTTTGGTATAAGTTGTGGGATTGTATTTGAACATTTTCTTGAGAAATGCACACAATTCAACATGTTCTTACTCTAAGGAGCCTCCTAAATTTCTCCTTTCCATATGTAGAAGGCAATAGTCTCTTAGTATTATTACTGCCACTGAGCATTTCTATAATCCTTTATTTGTGCGAGGCACTTTACAATAATTTCTTAGTGAGTAGTAACATAAGTATTTAAATCCTTTTGCAATTTTATTTTACTTTTCAAGTAACTCTTTTTCATCAGTGCTAAACACTTTTTCAGAATGCTAAAAACCAGATTTTAGTCTTTAGCTCACGGTACTAGAGTCAATAAGGGCTTAGCTATATGTAAAAATTAATAAATACAACTAACAGGATTGGTCTTATCCATTGAGAGACTAAGCTACTGCTTACTGAAGTTCAAGGAAGGCAAATAGTCTCTCACACACCCCAAAATATCTCCCCACCAATCTATTATTAATGACTAGAATTCCGCATTTAGATAGTCCCTTGTATTGAGGCAACACAGCTCTTTTTAGTCATTCACATGATGATGTGAACTAGCTTAACCTATCCTTTCCAGAACACGATAACAAAAATCCTTTACATTTATATAGTCCTTGTACAATTTCCAAGGCTTTTTTTTTTCAAATCCATTTTCTCATTTCATACAATGAGCTCATGAGGTAGGTAGGAACTATTATCCCCATTTTACAGATGAAGAAACTGAGGCTCAGAATGGTTAAGTGACTTGCCTAGGATAATATAGCTAGTAAATGGCTGGAAATAGCAACTCCTAATCCAGTGGATTTTCTGTTTCCCCAAGAGAACCGGGCCATTCTGATAGCAGAAGGTGAATGGACAGGATCATACCCAGAGAAAATGGCCCTCACTAGGAATACATTGGCAGCCAGGAAGACAAATGAGGCTCTAGGTATCATGGTTGCAATGAAAAGAAAGAGGAAAGAAGGATATTTTAAGGGGATAGAATTAATCTATACCCCATTTTTTTGGAGGCAATCCAGTCTAGAGGACTCAGCAATGTTTATTGTAATTGGAACTTTAGGCTTTCTCTATTTATTTTTTCCTCCATTCCCTACAGCTTCTGCCTTCCTTGATTCCAGACATAGTCAAGACAGAGGTAAGGTCTCTCTAACTTCTCCATGCTTGTCTTGAAGGAAAAACACGTCTCCCCCTAAGGTGACCAGAAGGGTACAATCACATCTAGAATGACTCTGAGGCATGGAGCCACGTCCTAAAAACTTAGTCCATATGTGGGAATAGCAGCCAATCTGGACACAGGATTACTAGAATGGGCTTGCTGTGACAGGAGATCTTGATGAGTTTGACCAATAGACTGATGAAAGCCTTGTTCTGTCTCCTGTGGAGCTTTCTGAGGGGTGTGGTAGTAGCAGGGCAGACATCAGAGGACAGATGGAGCTAGTGAGAAGGGCAAGAATGAAGAGATTGGCTTTGATTTCTAAAACTTTGGTATTGTCCTCCATAACCTCAGGAATTCTCACAATCCTATGGAGCCTTTCCTTGTGATTAACATAGGATCACCGGATGTCAGCTTCATACTTTGATTGGCTTTGAGTTGTGCTTTACAGAGTCCCAAAGCTTTGTAAGCTGCATGATCTGGTACAATCCAGGCTAGAATGGATAAGGGAATGGAATTATGAAGGGAATTGAAGCTACATCCTGGAGTTTGTTTTAGTCAGAGTCACTCTACAAAGTCTTTTTTTACTTAGAAACAGTCATTTTTGTCCCCCAGAAGTTCTACTTAACATTAGCCACACAGAGAAGGCAGACATCTTCTCCAGCTTCTGTTCCCAATGGACAGTGACATAAATAAGAAGAGGGAACAGAAGAACTTGAAGGAAAGAAAAAAACACATAAAACTCCACCAAAAATGGATTGCAAAGGAGGCCTTAGAAAAACAGAGGAGGAAACTAAATATAATCTTAAGAGAAAACAAAGATTTAGAAAAGGGGTTATAGCATGTATAACTTATATCAAATTGCTCGCCTTCTCAATGAAGTAGGGTGGGGAGGGAGGAGGAGGAAGAATTTGGAATTCAAAGTTTTAAAAACGAATGTTGAAAATTATCTTTACATGTAACTGGAAAAAAATAAAATACCAGTAAAAGCTAAAAAAGAGGCAGGGGGAAAGGGGCAACTAGGTGGCACAGTGTATAGGGTACCACCCCTGGAGTCAGGAGGACCTGAGTTCAAATCCAGACTCAGACACATAACACTCACTAGCTGTGTGACCCTGGGCAAGTCACTTAACCCCAATTGCCTCACAAAAACAGAAAAAAGAGGGAAAAAGAAAAGTGTTCATAGATTCCAAGAGGAATTATTTGTGATCCCATTTGGAGTTTCTCAGCAAAGATGCTAGAGTGCTTTGCTGTTTCCTTCTCTAGTTCATTCTACAGAATAAGAAACTAAGCAAACAGAATTAAGTGACTTGTACAGGGTCACACACCTAGTAAATGTCTGAGGCCAGATTTAAACTCAGGAAGAAGAGTCGTCCTCACTCTGGTCCCAGCACTCTATCCACTGTGCCACCTAGCTACCCAATACTGGAAATTTAGCAATCTCCTAATTTGGTTTGACCTGGCTCCAGCACACCCTTATTTCACCCCCTCCTCCATACCTCCACTATTAAGATCTATATCACTTAAGTTATCATAACACTTATCACATTGTACTAGATTTTATTCTCATTTTCTGCATCTCAGTCTCCCTACTAGATTATAATCAATTAACAGTAAACACTTATTAAAAGCTTACTAAATATCAAAGAATGTAGTAAATGCTGGGAATACAAAGAAAGGTAGAAACACAAGATTGGTCCCTGCCCTCAAGGAGCTTACCTTCTAATGGGGAAGACCACCTGTAAATAAATAGGACCACAGAAAATAAATAGAAGGAAGGTAGCCCTTAAAGGGAAAGGCTCAATTTTGTAATAATCAGAATATAATTAAAGATAAAGGTCATGTCTTATTTTTCTTGTATCTTGCTCTATACCTAGTTCAGGGCCTTGGACATAGTAAAGCCATGTGATAAGTGTCAGGGTTGAGGCAGCTTCTCTTTAAACACTGTACCACTGCCTATTTGAGGGGCCAGTAGGTGAGACAGCTGGGAAATAGTTATAAAACAACCTCGAAGCAAGCACATGATAATGTGATGCAGGTTATATCATTAAATGCTAAGAAAATTCAAAGTAAGGAAGATCTCACCAAGGGGTAGAGGTTTTCAGGAAAGCCTTTATGAAGGGGGAAAGTCTTGAGTCAAGTCTTAAAGAAAGTTCCTGACTCCAAAGAGAGGATAGAAAAAGAAATTCTAAGCTAGTGAAGATAAGAAACGATGTAGGAAGGTGAACATGGAAAGTACAGTGAGAAGATGGGCTGTGTTGTAGGTGAAAGATGAATTTGAATAGATATTGGTGAGGAAGGAGGAAGGAGGGCAATAGTAAATGATGAAGGTCTGAATGACAGGCAGAAGCTTTTGGCCCAATAAACAGTTCAAAACTACTGCAAATTCTTAGGGGTAACACAATGAAAACCATTTTTCACACCAAGTTGAGACTGAGATTTAGTAACACACAGATCTTTGCCCAGGTTTCTCCATAAAATCAAATGTGAGTGGGTAATCCGATAGTAGATTAACAAAAAAGCTTTCCAGAGTTTTGAGGATTTGAAAATAGAATCTTTAAGTGGGCTTCCCCTACCACCCATCACAGGTGAAAGGAAAACAAGCTTCTAGGCAAGCCATGGAGAAAAGGCAACATGTGTATCAGGGCCATTTTGTGGATTCTGGCCAATCTGTGAATCAAAGTGAAACTCCTAAGAACATGCCCTGGTAGGAACTGAAACTGGTAGCTAAGTTTCACTTAGGCCTTGTGAACCCCCAAAAATGGCCGTTCCCATGAAAAGGACAGAGAAATACCCCATAACAACTCATTCCCTGATTTAAAACACAATGTCTCGTCAGTGGTTAAGGTAAAGATATAGACAAAACAAATTCTAACTTTTTTTCTTAAAACACAGAACTCTTCCATCATAATATTGTTTTTCTCTATTAGAAATGTATACAGGTCAGCTAGATGGCACAGTGAATAGAACACCAGCCTTGGAGTCAGGAGGACCTGAGTTCAAATCCAACCTCAGACACTTACACTGTATGACTTGGGCAAGTCACTTAACCCTGATTGCCTCAACAAAAAAAGAAGGAAGGAAGAAAGGAAGGAAGAAAGGAAGGAAGGAAGAAACCTCCTAAGAGGTGTTCTGCAAACCGTGGATTAGGCATTTGAAGGCCTAGCTACCACCTAGCTGTATGACCTTAAGCAAGTTACCTAAGGAATTTGTGAAGGATCTGTTATTTGATACTGACATCTCTGGGCCTCAGTTTCCTTATCTAAAAAATGAATGAGTAGGACAAAATGATCTCTAAGGTCCTTTCCCATTCCAAATCTGTGATACTATTTTTTCACCATAAGAAACTCCCAAAGTGGAAACTCCCTTCACCAATGCAAATCGCAACCACTATTTGACTTGGCACACAGGTTCCAGGAAATTGTCTGATGACACGTAAAAGTCATGTCCTGCCCAGAGTCACAGTCAGAGTCAGAAGCAAAATCCAAGCCCAGGATTCTCTTCACTATTCCAGGCTTCTAGAAAATGGTTATTATAACACCTACCCTGCCTGTCTCACAGTGTTCTTGTAAAAAGTAAGTGTGAAAGGGCAGCTAGGTGGCGCAGTGGATAGAGCACCGGCCCTGAAGTCAGGAGGACCTGAGTTCAAATCCAGCCTCAGATCAAACACTTGACACTTAATAGCTGTGTGACCCTGGGCAAGTCACTTAACCCCAATTGCCTAAAAATAAAATAAAAAATAAAATAAGTGTGAAAATGCTTTGAAAACTACAAAGTATTCTACAAGTACAAGGAATTACTATTATTCTCAACATTCCTATCAAGTGGTGGCTGAATCCACATCCACTCCAGATAACAGGAAAACATTCCCTCCCTGCAGCTGGGGACATTTAGGAAATCACCAGACCTCACGGGTAAATAAATATTGGTAGAGTAAGTTCAAAGACCCATCTAAAAGGGTGTTAGGGTCACAAGTGTAAAGAATCTCCTTATAAATCTAGTCTAGTTTTTTCATTTTACATATGAGTAAACTGAGGCCCAGAGTGGTTAAATGACTTGCCCGATGTTACACAGGTAGTAAGTTAACAAAGCCAGAATTTGAACCCTTATTCTCTTGCCCCAAAATCTAGAGCTCTTTTATTGTGCCATTGTTCTCTAAGGTATGTTTATAAATCTCAAAACTTGGTATCATTACCAATGTATTGTGAGTCCATCAATGGACTAAGGGTCCAATAAATTGATTGACATCATTCCCCCTTTAATAGGAGGGCATAAACTTTTGGAGAAAGGCAGTTGTTTAAGTTAAGTTGCTTAGAAAAATAGCTACAATATAGTACCGGCCCTGAAATCAGGAGGACCTGAGTTCAAATCCAGCCTCAGACCAAAACACTGGACACCTAGTAGTTGTGTGACCCTGGGCAAGTCACTTAACCCCAATTCCCTTAAAAAAAATAGCTACAATATCTCATAACCACTTCTCAGACTGTTCAAGGGTATCAGAGAATCTTAGAGTTGAAAGGAAGGCAATTTGTTCAATTCATAAAGTCATGAAACCTTAGAGATCACCTAGTCCAATGTCCTCATTTTCCTCAAGGAACACCAAGAGTTCAATAAGTATTGTCACTTTTGTTATTTATATAACAAGAGCTGACATTTCTTTCTTTTTTCTTTTTCTTCTTTCTTTTTTTCTTTTTTCTTCCTTCTTTCCTTTCTTTGCTTTCATTCCTTCCATCTTCCTTCCTCCCTCCTTCCCTTTCTTTCATTCTCTTTTTCTTTCTTTTCATTTTCTTTTTTTATTCCTTTTTTCTTTCTTCTTTCCTTTCCTTTATTTCTTCCTTCTTTCCTTTGTTTTCTTTCTTTTGCTTTTCCTTCCTTGCTTTCCTTCTTTCTTCCTCCCTCCTTTTCTTTCTTTTTTCTTCATTCTTTTCTTTATCTCTAGCTACCTTTCCATTTTTATTCCTTCCTTCCTTTCTTCTTCTCTCTCTCTCTCTCTCTCTCTCTTCGACCAAGCTTGAGATTTCAATATATAGGGAACTTACTTTTAGGAAAATTCTTCTGTCAATGTAGATCAGCAATATTTGTTCTGAAACTAACATTCTTAAGGAGTTAAGAATCTTAAGGAGTGGGGGTGGGGTGGGAGCAGGGGATTACAGAAAAGTTCTTTTACTTGCCCAGAGTCCTACAGTCAAAATATGTCTGAGGCAGGATTTGAACCTAGATTTTCCTGACTCTGAGGCCATCCCTCCAGCCAATATTTTATTCTATCTTTCAAAGAACATTTATTTAGTACTTTAATTTTTTTAAAGTGATTACATACCTTATTTCATTTCATTCTCACAACTGATCATATGAGAGAAGTACTAGAAGTATTATTATGTCCATTTTGCAGATGAGTAAGCTGAGGCTCAGGGAGGTGACTTACACAAGATCATATAACTAATAATCACTCATCCATCAATCAATCAATCAGTATTTATTATGTACTGACTACATGCCAGGCACTCTGCTACATGCCAAGGAAACAAAGACAAAAGGCAGGAGATTACAATCTAATGAGGGAGATGACATGTACAAAGAAAGGCATCTATAAGATAAATTACAAAAGAGATATGAAGTAACCTTAGTGGAGAAGGCACCAGCAGTAGGATGACCTGGAAAGACCTCTTGTTGAAAATGAAGCTTCCAATTTAGCCTTAAAGGAAATGAGGGATTCCAAAAACCACGGAGGAGTATTCCACACATAAAGCACAGTCAATGCAAAGACAAAACAGATGAGCATAAAGAATGCAGAATAGCAAGTAAACTAGTATGATTAAATTGTAGAATACATGGAGTGGTGTTACGTGTAAAAAGACTGGAAAGATAGGTCAGGTTGTAAAGAATTTTAAACGGAAAACAGAAGAATTTTATACAATATCCCAAAAGTCTTAAGAACCCCTGATTCTAGGAATGATATCTGGGAGTGATTGTAGACAGCAGGAAGTTACCAGAAGAAAATGACAGAGGCAGAATTTGAATCTAGGCCTTCATGATTCCAGGCCTAGCATACTCTCCATTACAACTCCTTTTGTCTCTATTGTAGTTGACATCATCACTGCCTTGTTGACTTCATAATGCTGCTTCTCCCCACAAAAAATCAAAATCAATAGGACGAAATCAATGCACATCCAATCTGAACTGAGATGCTTCTCAGGTTCCCACAAGCAGAGCAGACAGCATTCATGCTGTGTTACTGCTCACTGGAACCATGGTGCTCAAAACAGCCCATCTCCCAGAGCAAGTGAAATGTTCCTAGGCTGTCCCTACTGGACTAGGCAGCAGGTGTCACACCTGACCTTCCTTATTCACACTCAGCCTGTGAGCAGGGAATTTCATATAGCTGACCTTTACCAAGGGATCAACTGACCTATAATTAGAGATCTCATCTCCCTCAACCCTTCTTCCCCCTTCCCCCTCCTCCATTTTTGACAAAAAGAATTTGTTCCAGGAGGCAGATTTAAGTGGTGGAAAGGAGAATCGGCAAGTAAAGATTCCATCAGAGGCAAATTTTACCTCAAGTTGGTTATGTCTGAAAGCTGGTCTGCTGTAGGGTAAGGAGTGTAGTATAGGCTCTGACTAAAGAAAAATAACTACTCCAAGGCCAGCTAAGGAAGGAAGTAGTAAAGATTAACTGCCCATATTCTGAATGTTGGGGCTATCTAAACAAAGAATAGCTGGTTTGCTTTTGATACTACCTACCTCCAACTCCAACTTTGTCAAGTGCTACATTTCTTAAAATTAAGCTTGTATATGGTAAATACCAGTGTGGTTTTCTTCTAACAATGTAATATCCACAGGTCAAGGAGGAGGAGGAAGCGGGAAGGGGACAGGAAAGACTGAAGAAGACTTGGCTGGTACTAAATAGGCTATTTCCACACTAATCCACTGAAAAGGTAACCTCTAGAAGTCCTTGTGTTTTAAATGAGCCTAGCTTGTCTGTCTCTTTGTGCTCTTTGCTAAACAAGCTCTTCATTTCCTCTCTGAGCTGCTCCTCTGTACTTATAGATCTGCATCATTTGGGATCAAATTTTACTTTGGAATAAGCCTTCTAGGTGAAATTTGCCCTTAGGCCTTCAAGTCTACTTTGCTTGCTTTATGGATGGGCAAGCTTACAGAAAGAGGAGGGTTTCCTCACCCAACCAGTCCTTTCTCTTTACATATATTCCCTTTGTTCCCCTACCGACCAGTACGTTTTAATGAGCATCTTTGTGATCTTGAAATCAAAAGTACCAACAGGTAAAGGAGATTTTAGGGCAGAAATAAATATTAGGGATCATGGTTTCCAAACCACTCATTTGAAAGTTGAAGAAACTGAGATCCAGGGACATAGACTGAATTGCCTAAGGTTACATAGCTAGTTTGTGACAGGGTCCAGACTAGAACCCAGGACTCCTAATTCCTAGTCTACTGTACATGTTGTAATACTCCATAGACTCAGAACTGTAAGACAGAATTGTACAGTGGAAAGCACACTGTATCTAGAGTTAGAAGAACTAGGCTCAAATCCTAGCCCAGAACCTTTGTGACCTTGAGTTAAGTCACTTAACTGAGTGGGGGATAGGCTAAATGACCTCTTTGTCCCTTCCAGCTCTAGACTTATCATCTATTTTAATTCCTAGTTCCTTGCCCTCCAACAACACCTTTTCATTCAACACAAATGATTCCACTTGAGTTATACTTGCAGGCCCCCAGGAAGGGGACATATAAAGAAATATCTTGGCAACCCAAGTTTGTCAGTCTTCATGCTAATCCTGCCATGACCTTGGACCCCATTTCCAATAATTGGGTCTGCATCTTATCCTCTGTACCCTCCCCCTCCTCCCCATCCCCACCCCTCTGACCATTCTTGAGTTCTTGTTTTGATTCTTGGCCTGGTATCTCAGTTCCTCAAAAATTGGGGTCCTGCCTTGTTCACTCCGTTTCCCGAGACTAGATGCCTACCAGAACTTCTCTCTGTTACTTAAAACCCAGCTTTCCTAATGCAATGTCCCAACTACTTTCCAGGACATTCCCTACTGCCTGCCTTAGTCTGGACATTCTCTCATTTCCGGCTTCTGGGACTTACTCTAGTCATCCACCCTGCTCTGGTGGCCCCTCCCGGCCAGCTCCAGCCTAGCCTGTTCTGCCATTGGCCAAATCCAGTACTAATAGATTGTAGGTTAAGAATGGAAGAAAGAGTTGAGCTCTCTACAGTCATGAAGACAAGGAGTTTGTCCCTAGGATCTTTTTTCTCATTGTTTCGGGCCTCCAGAATAGGAATGCTTATATTATTTCTTTATAAGAAAGGAAGGAAAAGAAAAGGACCCAACTTAAGATTCCTAAGAGTCCTAAGCACAACTTATAGAAACTCCTACCTTCTCTCAAATCGTAGGAGCTTTTATCCTGAATCACCAGTTCAGTGAATTCACAAGTACTGAGAGAAACCTACTAAAACTAATGGCTACTGATTTGGGTAAGTGCCCATTCTGCTATGATGTTTCCTGATAAGAATACTTCAATATCCCCTAACAAATATCTAGTTGTTTATCATCCCAGAAGAAGGAAGGTCTTAATAACATGAGCCCTGACTATAGCTCTCAGCATTAAATCTGTTGTTGAAAAGTAGGATGAGCCTGCTAGGCATTTGGAGGGAATTATCAAGTTGGAGGATTAGTGAAGGGAGAATTAGCCAGCTTCTTCTGTGTATCCCCCACAGTCGGAGTAAGTATGTAGACACTGCCAAAGCTGCCTCTGGAAAGCCCAGTGATTGCTCCCAGAACAGGTGAGTCTGCTGAATAGACAGGTCAGCATCAGCTCATTTCAGAGGCCACTGAGTCCAATATATGCCTGGCCAAGAGTTCCTTCTCCTGTGTCCCTGACCAGTAAGCATACAGCTTCCACTTGTAAACCTCCATTGATAGACAACCCACAACCTCTCTGGACAGCCCACTGTAATTCACAGGTGAATTTAAAGAGAAAGAAATGAGATAAGCCATGATGGCTGGCTCTTAAGTATTTCTGTGTGGCTTCATTTATTAAGAGTTTTGCAGTCCTTTATTGATTAATCCTCAGAACGTTTCGACAAAGGCACAACTATTCCTATTTTTTCAGATGTCTAAGCAAAGAGCCAATCACTTCTGCACTAAGAGGCCCAGCAGAAGAAAGCTGGCAGGCATGTTAATTATTCCACTTAAAAGTGAGACTGTGTATGTGTGTGTGTTTAAGAAAAATAGATGCTTCCATATCTATCCATAGGTTTTTGAGTAGAAACAGAGACCAGAGGCAATATCTAGCTTTCATGTAACCTGCATAGCTAAACTTCTAAAAACAACTTTTCCTCTGTGTACAACTGGGCTTATGGTTTATTGCTATTGATGACATTTTTTAAATTACTTTTTCTAAATCTGACCCCCTTTAAAGGCATCAGATAAAATCATGTTTCTTTTCAGAGTCAATAGGTCTCAATTTACAACAACATTTTTAACAGGTAGACCTTTTGTCCTTAAGAGAATTGCCAACACTGGCACATACTTCCACTTCTCCATGTTCCCAGGACTAGACTGAGAGGAAGGCAGCACTTAAAATATGAAGAACTGATAGACCAAAGCATTCTAAACTAACTTGCATCATGTACCAGGCACCACCAATATTTTTAAAATTTTTGTCTCCCTGTCCCCAAATAATTATTTAATCTTCAATTTTCAATTCTTTAATTTTCAATTTATCATCCATGTTCTTGTGTTCTCTTTCATTATTATTTAAAATAACAATAGCTGTATCCTATGTGGTGGTTCAGTCTATGCTCCGAGAGAGGCTGAGGCTGGTGGATCACTTGAACTCAAGAGTTCAGAATTGTAGGAGGGCTAAAGATCATTTGGTTGCCCACAATAAGTCCAACACAAATATGATAAGTCCTCTGGAGTAGAGGGCCAGTGGGCTACCTAAGGAGGGGTGAACTGGGCCAGGTTGAAAAAAATTTGATTTAAAAAATCTGGCTCATCATGTTAAAGCTTTTATGCCGGTCTTTTGAAATCAGGCCCTTGAGTGGTTCCTGCACTTCCAACCCAGGAGAGATGGGGAGACTCAGTATCAGAAAAATTAAAAAATAAAATATTAACAGCTCACATTTACATAATGCTTTATAGTAGACAAATGTATTATAGAATCTCAGGGTTGTAAAAGACTTATGGAACCTATAGCTGGCCAGTATAGCCTATAGTATTCATCCAACTTCTGCTTGAATAACTCTGTTTGGGTAACTCACTACCTACTTAAGCAGGCCTTTCTACTATGGTGCTACAAATGTAGAGTTGGAAGGAACCCCAGAAGCATCTGGTCCAATCCCCCCATTTTAAATATGGGAAAATTGATGCCAAGGCAGGTTCAATGACTTTTCTGAAGGTCACACATGTAGTAAGCATAAGAGATGGTATCTGAACACAGGTTCCCTGATTCTAGAATCAGTCCTCTTTCCATTGTACAGTTTTTGTCCACTTAATAAGTGTTTGTTCGATTCAAGTCAAATCAACAAGCATTTTTTAAGTGCCTACTACTATGTGCCAGGCACTGTACTAAGTACCATAGATACAAAGAAAGGAGGAGAAGAAGAAGAAGAATGAGGAGAAGGAGGAGGAGAAGGAAGAGGAGGAGGAGGAGAAGGAAGAAGAGAAGGAGAAGAAGAAGGAGAAGGAGGAGAAGGAGAAGGAGAAGAAGAAGAAGAAGAAGAGGAAGAAGAAGAAGAAGAAGAAGGAGGAGGAGGAGGAGGAGGAGGAGGAGGAGGAGGAGGAGGAGAAGGAGAAGGAGGAGAAGGAGAAGGAGAAGGAGAAGGAGAAGAAGAAGAAGAAGAAGAAGAAGAAGAAGAAGAAGAAGAAGAAG
>NW_020953936.1:1725077-1725148 GCF_900497805.2 Vombatus ursinus
AGAAGAAGAAGAAGAAGAAGAAGAAGAAGAAGAAGAAGAAGAAGAAGGAGAAGGAGAAGGAGAAGGAGAAG
>NW_020953936.1:1725248-1763066 GCF_900497805.2 Vombatus ursinus
AGAAGAAGAAGAAGAAGAAGAAGAAGAAGAAGAAGAAGAAGAAGAAGAAGAAGAAGAAGAAGAAGAAGAAGAAGAAGAAGAAGAAGAAGAAGAAGAAGAAGAAAACTGTAAAGGTAGAAAGGGCCAGAATATGAAAAACTTTTAAAAAGTTTTTTTAAGCCCTTTATAACCTGTTGCCTCTAATTTCATCAATTCAAGCAGGAACCTTGACTTTCTTACAGCAAACCTGACAACTTTACTGGCAACAGTCAGTACAGAGTACATTACTGCTCATTCACGTAGGACTCAGGACAGCACTTTCCACTGACCTATCCTCACATTATTTGTGCAGGTCCCTAAATGAAAAAGGGAGCTGAAAGGAGAGGAACAGTGGCCACCTATTACATCTACATATCCTGACACTCAGTTTTGTTCCTTGAAATTACTCTGAGTTACAGCTTTCGTTCCACTACCCGTCTACTCATCCTTTCCTTTGATGATTGAACCCAAAGATGATGAGGCCAAAATGTCATTAAACAGTAATCAATGTTTACAAGAGTTAATTAGACAGTAAAATGATTTGAGAGGCAAATGGGAACAAGGGTCACAGGAGCCAAAACTAGTATGAGGCAATCAGGTCTCTGACTCAGGATGCCAAAAATGTGGAGGGTGCTAACAGCATTTATGCTCCCTCAGCAATTTAGAAAGACCTCAGCTTAGCACCTAGTCAGTAAGGTTTTAAATAATTAAAAATGAGAAATTACAAAATGCTACCTAGTTCTGGCCCTCTGGCTGCTATGCATCAAGTCAACACCTGTGACTCTTGTGTTGTTGTGTCCTGGGTCTCCGTCTATCCACATGGGCAGGTGTCCATGCCATCTCTGAGTACCAAACACATCTGCATTTTTCCTAAATAGTCTATTTGAGGATACTTTTCATGCTGCTCACCCCTGTCCCACTTCATGAAACTTGAGGATTGCTGGGGATTATTAAACTTAAGGTTCTGAAGATTTCTAAGTGAAATTTAATTCAGCTTTCAGTTCAGAGCCAAATTTAAAAAAAAAAAAGACAGGGGTACAAAGAGAAGGGCCTCCTTTTTTCTCCATTTCCCAGAACCATTTGACTTAGAACTTGAAGAGAACTTCCTCTTCATTTTACAGATGAGGAAACCGAGGTCACAAGCACTTAAGTGACTGGCTCAATGTCACAATGTTAATAAATAGAAGAGCAGCCCATTCTGCCTCTAATAATAATAATAGCTAACATTCATAAGGCATTTGCCAACTGCCAGTTACAGTACTTTACAAATATCTCACTTGATCCTTACACGTACTATTATTATCCTCATTTTATAGTTGAAGAAACTGAGGCAGACAAATGTTAAATGACTTGCCCAGGGTGTCACACAGCTAGTAGTGGCTGAAGTCAGATTTAAATTCAGTTTTTCATGACTCCAGGCCCAGTGCTCTGTCCATGCCTCCACCTAGCTATCCTAAGGCAGCCATGTCCACTCCATTTAATCTCTGGACCCATCCTTTGCTCTCCTGACTTCTTTCTCCACCATCCCCCTACTTGGGTACTTGCCCACCCCCACTTTTCAACTTCCTTTTGTACGATATCTTCCTCCACTATGATGTAACCTCATCACAGGCAAGGACCACCTATCTTTTTTTACTTCTGCGTGTATGCCCAGGGCTTAGCATAGAGCTTGGCACATAGTAAACATTTAATAAATGCTTGTTGACTTTCTGGACCTAACAATGCTTTTCTAGGAGTTAATGTGATTCTTCTCTTTGCCTCTGAAAAAGAAGCTGGCAGAGACAGGGACTGTCTATCTTCCCCACCCACCCCCGCCCCATCACACTTGAAGTATCTTCTTTCAAACCCCCATGGAGCAACCTTGACAACAGATAGGGGACTGCTAGCAAGGAATAAAGAGGCTCAGGAGAAAATGTCTCAAGTGGTTTTGTTTTTTTCAAAGAGGTGCTCCTAGGGGGCACAGAAAAAACTCGCAAATCTCAGAACACTCATCTCTCCTCCATTAAGGGGTCTCACTAGGCATAGACTTCCGACCTTGAAGAAAAAGCACAATATAAATAATAGAATTGAAAGTGCAAGGTCTTTCGAAGCTATTTAACTAGGCAGAACCTAAGCCCACGGATGCCTGTGGAGAAAGACCCCGATACTGAGCTCCACAAGCCTGGGCAGAGGCTTTGACCCATTGTCTTCAGGGAGAAAGCAAGAAAGCAAGTACCTTCCAGAGAGTTCCACGAACAAGCTTTTGAAAGGCTTCCTAAATATCTCCTGGGCACCTTAATTGGACTGGACATATTTCTAAAGGCATAAAAACAATCAAAGATTCTAATGTCCCCATATTCTTTCTGCTCCTTAACCAAATCACATTGTAAGAAATTTTTTTTTAATGTTTCTCCATAGTATTCTTATTTTTACCCCTCTCATCCTAGCTTACAGAGACAGAGAGGCACAGGTCAAGAGAAAGGGTGCAGAAGAGGGAGAGAAGGAAGAGAAGGAAAGAGAGGAGGCAGGAAGAGAGGAGGAGAGGGAGGAAGAGACATAGAGAAAGGGAGAGAAGGAAGGAGGAGGAGGGAAGGAGGAACAGGAGAAGGGAAGGAAAAAGAGACAGAAAAAGTAAGAAAGAGAAAGGAAGTGTGTGGGGGAGGGGTTGGGGAGAGAGAGAGAGAGAAATCTGTACATTCTGTTCTCAGTCTGTCAGGGAATCAGGGAATGGGGACTTGTCCTGAATAAGTGCCCCTCAGAGGCCCAGCGGAAACCAACACTCCCAGAGATCAAAGTCACAGGCACAGAACAGAGAGCAGCAACCCGGCTGACGTTTGTCTACCCAATCTTTCCCGACAGCAGCTATTCACCAGCCCATACCCACCCTGTCACTGTTTATGTCAAACCACTGCTACCACCTTCATTGCCAACCATTCTTGAGGAGAAGGGGGGGTGTAGTAGGGTTGGGAGGGGATTCATTATCTATTAATGAGCTCTTCACAGTCCCTGACCCCTGAGGCAAACACTGCTCCATTCATAAAAGCCCTCAGGAGTTGGCCTAGGGGGACACAAGCAGCCATTTCACAGCCAGGGCACCATCTTGTCCTGGTTTGCCCCATTCACAACAGAGAAGTGTAAAACAACTGTGAATGGCAGGCAGACCCTGAGAGATAAACTGACCGAAAGAGAAAAAAAGGAAGAAAAAAGGGGAAAAGAAAAAGTATTTGGGAAAGACCTTGACCACAAAGGGGAATCAAATTCCACAAGAAGAGTAGCCATAACCCAACTGCAGGATGTTTGGAAACCAGCTGTTGTGTTAGGGCTACAGCCTGGCCCTGATCTTCAAGCCACTTTTGAAGTGACCAAAGTCCCATAGCCACTAAATGAAGAAACTGAGTCTAAGATGCCAGGCAGTGCTCTTTCTAGCTCTCCCACCAAGTGGAACAGAGCCTGCCATAACATTTTAGTTACCTGCTATGTTATTATGGAAAGGATTATTTTTTTTCCCGAAGGTTTATTTGGTATATTGAGGAATTAATTTCATTCATAAAGAGCAACAATCTATTTTCGTGATGAAACTGGAGAAACTGCCCACTGTCCCTTCCTTCATTTCCTGCCTGTTAATGCCAAATCCCTTGTGCTCATCTCCCTGTGTGTGTACTAGAAGATGAAGACCATCAATAACTTATCAAATTGACTCTGAATTTACCTGAAGCTGTAGATCCCAGCTTTCTTTGTACAAAAAACAAAAACAGATATTCCCGCCTTTGCGATTCACCAGCTTTTATAAAATCTCTATAGTTTACAAAAGTGAAAACATTTTTCTCATTTTTCAAATGGGTAGATTTTTGTCTCCATTTCATGTTTAGTATCAGGCTGAAGAAAACCGCCAAGGAAGGACCAACAAACCACAGAGGCAGGTGCAGGCACACAGAGGGCTTAGTCTTCATTTCCCAGAGGTCTGTCTATGGGTCATGATCATAATCATGGTGTGGTGCTAAAGTGACATCACTGAGGAATCAACATATAGCAAAAGAGGTTCCATTTGGTTTGAATAAACTTTTTTTGAGGCTTTTGAGGCTCTGTGTGATGGAGCAGAAAATGTAGATTTGGTGGCCAAGCATCCCAATTCAAATCTCGACTCTTCTACCTGATACCTGGGTGACCTTGGTCAAATCATTTCCTCTGTCTGACCACAGTTTTCTCATCTATAAAATTAAGGAGACCAGATGATCTCTGAGTCATTTCCAGCTCTCAATCTATGATCTTATAAATGCAATATGGGCCTAGCTGAACCTCCAAAGAGGTCCTTCTCTTCCTTTGAACCTTAAACTCATACTTTTTAAAGGCTGTGTCCCTTGCCTCCATTCACATATTTCATTTTCTCTCTCCTTTCCAGGTACCATAGCATTACAGATTTAGAGTTGTACAGTACTTTAGATGCCCTCTAATCTAGGGGGTTCTTAACGCGGGATCCATGGCTAGATGTCAGAGTGTCTGTTAACTTGAATGGGGAAAAATCATATCTTTATTTCATTATAATTGACTTCCTTTGTAATCCTGTATATTTTATTTTATGCAGGGAAAAAAAATATTCTGAGGAGTCTGTAGTTTTCACCAGACTGCCAAAAGGGTCCACCCCACCAAAAAAAAAAGGTTAGGAACCCTTGCTCTAGCTCAACCCCTTATTTTACAGGGGAGGAAAAGTTAGACCCAGAGATGTTGTGTCTTACTCATGTTCATACAGTTAAGAAATATCAGCAGTGGGACTTGAATCCAGAACTTCCTGACATTTAGTCTAGTATTTTATTTGCTCCACTACTAAATGGAACTTCCAGTTTGACCCAATCCTTCCATTACTTCTGCTGTGCCCCAGACCTATGGAAACAGTTCACTTGCACTACTCTTCCAGAAATATGGAGACCCTATGATGATGAGACAAGCACATCACAAGAAACAGCCCTCAGATTCAGTCCAAGTAAAAAATAAACAAATCCAACTGTTTACCTTCAAATGAGACTCAGATTCTTACTGATTTATCAAAAATCATTTCATATTCCTTTTTTCTTTCTTTAATGAGCTCTCTCTCTCTTCCTCTGTCTGTCTCTTCTCTTTCCCTCTCCTCCTCCTCTCTCTGTCTCTCTCTTTCTTTATCTCTGTGTCTCTTTCTCTGTCTCTCCGTCTCTCTCTCTCTGTCTCTCTGTCTCTGTCTCTGTCTCTCTCTCTCTCTCCCCTATCCCTTTTATTAAATTGTTTTCAGTCTACATCATTCAAAAAGAGATTATTGCTAGCTTCATAAATACCAAAGGGTACATATATCCTAGCATCAAAACTACAGCTCATGCCACACCTCCTGATGTGCAAAGGACATTTCATTTTTCTTTCAAAGTACAGTTTAGCCAGATGGCCCCTGGGAAAAACCTTCTCTGACACCCTGGCAGCAGGATTAGAGTTTATTAGGGCTTTCCAATCTTGGAGTGAAATATATTCAAGAAAAAACCACTGAGCAATAGGGCCCCAGAAAAACATGCTGACCCTGAATCTTCCCCATTTAGAAGACATGTAAACTCAGCTTGGAGAGACTCTGTAAGATAAATATAATCAACTCATACAATCTCTGTCAAATTCTTTTTTTTTCCATAATACAACATTACTTAATTTACAGGTTCTAGGAATGTAAGATAAAAGAGATTCTCGTCTATAATGCTATATTTCAAGCATAAATTTTATTTCAGTTTACATGCTTAAAATTAATAAGAATTATTCTTGTGCTTGGACTAACACAAAGCACACATGTGCATATTGCATATGTGTACTGTGTTTGCATATCTACATGTATACATATACAGTAGTCTACATGGATGCACAGTGTGTTATGTGTGTACCATGTTGTATATATACATATATGTATGTATACTTATAAATGTATACAATAATATATATATATTACATTTCCCCATAATAAATTATGAAATAGATAGTACCAGTATTACCACCCTCATTTTTAAGATAAGAAAACTAATGCTCCGAGAGGTGCAATAAACCCTAATCCTGCTGCCTTTCAGTATCTATGAATACATATACTATTACATACACTCCTACGTATCCATATATGTATATGTGTATATATATGTGTTTGTGCATATATGTGTATATGTGTGATGCCTCTGTATTGCAGTACTGCAAGTTGCCTGGGCCCTATTTCAGTCCTCCAGCTTCACGCATCGGAATATGCCCAAACTTCACTGGCAGATGAGGAGCTGTGTCACTGCAAACTGACTGTGGGAGCCTTGGACCCCAGGCCCCCAACCCTATGTGAAGGCTGGAGAAAATCTTTCCCCTCTCTGAACTACAAAAACCTATTTGTTTGTGGGTGTTATGTAAGTCTGTATGTTTATCCACTATGCACCTAGCTTCCTGTAAAATGAGGAAATTAATGCAATTACACAATCTTAGAGGTGGAAATTCTCAGAGGTCATCTAGTCCATTGCATACAGATTGGGAATCGGCTTTACAACATCTGCAACAAGTGGTCTTCTGACCTTTACTTGATGACTTCTAGTCAGTCACCTTATACTTATACTTACTTTTATATATGTACACATATATATAGATACATGCATACATAAACATATGTATGCACATATACACATATACATACTATTATATATGTGGTACAATTACACATACTAACAATCATACACACATATATAATAATATGTATACGTGTATATAGGTACCTATATGTATGTATGCATGTATGTGTATATATGTGTATATATATCCACTTTGTGTCCTCATCAATGACATAGACTAATACCTCATTCATGCCTGTTGATTCATGGCCATACTTTGGAGATATGAAATTATAGAATAAGAAACAATGGAGGAAAGCTAAAAGGGGGCAGTATTCAGTCCATGTTGGGACTTCATCACTACACTGTAGGAGTTTGGTCATACTCCGGCCCAGCTATAGGTATACAGGTTGCCAACTGAGCTGGGCCAACCTCAGCTGTTAGAGAAGGTACTGGATGTAATTTGTGATTTTAAGAATTAATACAGGGGCAGCTAGGTGGCACAATGGATAGAGCTCCGGCCCTGGAGTCAGGAGGAACTGAGTTCAAATCCAGCCTCAGACACATAACACTTACTAGCTGTGTGACCCTGGGCAAGTCATTTAACCCCAATTGCCTTAGGAAAAAAAAGAAATTAAATGAGAATTTTTAGAGAGTTTTGCAGAAGCTGCAAATGACAAAGGCCAGCAGATGACACAGAGCCTATGACCAAATACTTAACCTAAATTTTACAAGGTACTGTAAATACACCATAAAAGAAAAAGAAAAAAATTCATTTTTCTTCTCTGGGACAAAGAGAGGGCCAAAAAATTTTATCTGGATTTTCCGGGTGACCATGACCCTAACCCCTGTGATGTGGAAGGGATAACTGTACATACAATTACAAAGGAAACCAATTATACTGAAATACAGTTAGAGATGCCTTAAAGTTCATGGTTAAAAATCCTTGATTGTTATGAGTATTGCTTATGATGACACACAATGGATGAACAGAAGGGCAATAACCTCACTGCCCCCTGCTCTGGTCAGACCATATTACCATTCAGTCTAAGAAGCATCCTTCAAGATGGACAAACTGAAGCAGGTCTAGTGAGGGGACTTGAGATCATGTCATAGAAAGATCAGTTAAAGGAACTGGGGATGTTTAGCCTGGAAAAGATAAGACTGAGGAGGAACATAACAGCTTTCTTCAACTCTCTGAAGGATTGTCATGATAAAGAGAGATTAAACTTGTTCTGTCTGGCCCTGAACTAGGAGCAAGGTTTGGAAGTTTAGACAGTCGGATTTAAGGTTAATTCAAGGAAAAGAAGAATTCTAAGCTGCCCAAGGAGAGAATGGACTGCTTTGGGAGGTGGCAAGTTTTCCCTGACTAGAAGTCTTCAAGTAAAGGCCAGAAGAACCACTTGTTGGAGATGTTGTAAAGTAGATTCCCAGTCCAGTACGCAGTGGACTAGATGACCTCCAAGAATTTCAACTCTAAGATTCTGTGATTGCATCAGTTTCTTCATTCTACGGGAAACTAGGTACACAGTAGATAAAGTACAGGATTGAAGTCAGAAAGACCATGGATTCTAATCCTGCCTGAGACACTTACTATTTGCATGTCCCTGGACCACATTTCTTCACCTCCCAGCCTCAGTTTCCTCATCTGTAAAGCTGAGAATAATAGTAATAATATCTGTAAAGTGCTTTGCAAACCTTAAAGCGTCATATGAAATGCTAGCTATTTTTACAGAGGAGGAAGCCAAGAGAAATAAAATGGATAGTGATTGAAATGTAAATCTCAAATTATCTTGGGATCTGTTAGCTGGAAGAATAACCTAAGACTGAAAGTAAGACAAGAAAGAAAACAAAAACCTTCACAAATTCTTAGGAAATGACAGGCAAATGACCTATCTTTTCCTTAAACAAATGTGGATCCCTTTAACAGATATTGCTGTACTTGCAGAAAGTGGTCCCCTCACTCTTGGTCATCCTACTTCATTCTGTAATATATGCATGTATTACATTGTGTAGCTGAACATATATGTGTGTGTATATGTTTACATATATGCATATATAATATGTATTGTGTAAACATGCACACATGCACACACACATATATAATAGATGTTATGGCATTCTTTTCATCTTTTCAATGGGATTCAACTAGAAACAGCCTAAGAACAAATCCTTATCTCCCTATAATTAATAGTGGCTAAAATTTCTACAATGCATATTTGTTTCTCACAATGACCCCTTGAGGGAGGTGCTATTATTATCTCTAATTTACAAATAGGGAAAATGAAGCTTTGAGAGATGACCATTCTCCACACAGCTAGAACAGGGTTCAAACTCAAGTTTTCCTAATTCCAACTCTAGTACTCTATCGAACATGCCATGTTATTATTTTGCTATATTTAATGTTCTTTGGACTCTTGTTTTGTTGTTGTTCAGTCTTTTTGGTCACAGCTGACTCTCTGTGACCCCTTCTGGGGTTTTCTTGGCAGAGATACAGGATATATAGGTTTGCCATTTCCTTCTACAGCTCATTTCATAGGTGAGGAAACTGAGGCAAACAGGGTTAAGTGACTTGCCAGGGGTACACATCTAGTAAGTGTCTGAGGCCAGATTTGAACTCAGATAGAGTCCTCCTGACTCCAAGCCAAGTGTTCTATCCACTGTGCCACCCAGCTGCCCCAGCGAGGATTCTTGTACAGGTGGATGCAATGACTGCTCATCTTTTGTAGACTTACTGAAAGCATTTGTGGGGCAAATTCAAGAATAAACAAGATAGTAACAGGAACAACTTGCTCTCATATGGTTTTAATTTCTTCTGCTTATTCTGAAAGCTTATCATGCCATGTAGTTTGGAGAGTAGGAGTATTCGTTATGGTTTCCATCCTTATTTCATCTAATCTGGTTTTAGGAATGAAGTGATTTCTTGTGATTGTCCTGCATTAATCTACAATTAGATTTAGACTTCCCGGTTTCCATTCTTATTTCATCTAATCTGGTTTTAGGAATGAAGTGATTTCTTGTGATTGTCCTGCATTAATCTACAATATGTTGTCAATGATAGCCTTGGAGATGAGGCTATCGATAAAAAAGCAGTATGAAGTCCTTGCCTAGAACTTGGTAAAACGTTTTCAATTTTGTTAAGTGGTAGTACCATCATATTACAAAATCATTCACACCTTCAATGTAGTTTGTGCACATTGAAAGTTTGCCTCGTTCAGTGGTCAGTACCCTCTGTGCTATGGGCAGCTAGGTTGTGCAGAGCACTGGAGGACCTGAGTTCAGACCCAGCCTCAGACACTTACTAGCTGTGTGACTGTGGGCAAATCACTTAAGGTTGTCTGCCTCAGTTTCCTCGTCTGTAAAATGAGCAGGAGAAGGAAATGGCAAACCACTAGTATCTTTGCCAAGAAAATCCCAAATGGGGTCATAGAGAGTCAGATATGACTGAAATGACTCAACAAACCCTCTGTACTGAAAGATTGCTTGCAGGTCTCACAGTTTTTCTGATGTGCTCCAATGTATCTTGTCTTTTTTTTTTTTTTTTGGATAACAGAGCATGAAGGATGGCCACTTGTTCTACTGCCCTCTATGCCAATCTGATCATCACAGTGGTACCCAGAAAGATCTGTGTATAACCCTAGACCATGTCACCTGTCTCTTGGATGCATAGGAGCAGCTATATCACCCATTGCCAACATGTTAACCCAATCCTTGGTAACACCAGAGCCCAAGTGGCCATCTTTCAGGGTTGTTGTTGTTATTATTATTATTTCCTGAATTGCCAATACAGGTCACCCAAGTTTTCTTAGAGATCGTGTATCCTCCACTTACCGAAACAGAAGAGGAAAAGCGTGAAAACATCAAATGATTTGCATGATACCATACTGGGGATAGCAGAATCAAAATTTGGACCAAAGATAATGTAAAATAATAATAATAATAATAACTAACATTTATAGAGTGCTTACCATGTACCAGACATTGTTCTAAGTGCTTTACAATTATTATATTATTTGATCCTCACAACAACCCTGGGAGATAGGAGTTATTATTATTATTCCCATTTTACAGATGAGAAAACTGAGGCAAATGGAGGTTAATTCTCTTGCCCCAGTTAGTGTCTGAGGCCCAAGTAGTATCCACCTAGCTATCAAATTTCATGAAGGCAGGGAGGCTTTTTTTTTTTTTTTGGTCTTTGTAATTCATATGCCTGGCATGGTGCCTTATTCTCATTTGTTACACACATGTTGTATGAACTCAGGTCCTCTGGCTTCAAATCCTGTGTTCTTTTTTATAGACTATGCCTATTCACTGCTACTCAGCCTGGCCTGCTTTGAATTGTTGCGAAGGAGAGGAAGGATAATTGTGTCAAGGAATTTGAACACTCCCACTAATAGCTTGGTAAATTTCAAACTCATTGGTGCAATCAGTTGTCTCAGAAGGATGGAATGGGAACTGGAAGTCTGCCTTGCTCTGAATGTGACAGGATTGAACGGGGCATGCCCAAAGCTGCCCTTTCTGATTTCAGTCAAGTGCGGTGCCTCAGCTCCCCTCTTGGCACTCTGGGGATGGATGAAGAAGGTCACTTCCTGACATGGGCACAGCTGAGCTGACGCTACCACAGGTAGTCGGCAGGAATCAAAAAGGGCACTTGTGTGCATGTCCTGTTCAACCAGTCTCCACTAAAAGAAAGACAAACTCCAAAGTCTCAAACCAGTCAACAGAGAAAACTATCTGCACACTACCCCTACTTGGAGGAGTCTTCTAATTCTGTGCTGTGCCCCTCCCCCAGTAATCCAAAGGAAGCTAGACTGGCTAACAGTAAACAAACATAGCACGCACAATTGTTTATTAAAATATTATTTCTCAGCTCCATCAGCCTTCTCTCAGTAGGAGTTTTTCAAGGTCTCACTCTTCCTTAGATTGCACAGAAGGAAATTAAACTCTTCCTTTCACTCCTGGCTGGATACAGCAAAGCCTCATTAATTCAGATTCTGTTAATTTATAATTCGTGACAATTTTGACAGTGGTGGACTGAAGTTCACTTTTAGTTACGGTGGGAAAAAAAGAGTTTTCTATCAAATAAATTATGTAAACGAGACTGCAAGAGGACATTTACTTACCTAAAAGGATAAACTGTTTTCTGGCACTTTATAAGTTCCTTCTGAACATATAAAAAAAAATTGATTGGCTAATTACAAATCATTCCTTCCTATAGATCCCCAAGGAGCTCTGTCTGCCACTATTAGCAGTAAGACTGAACTACTGAAAAGTTAATAAAATCACATTTTCTTGCAAATATCGGCCCCATAGAGTCCACAACAATCCTTACCCAGCCCAGGATCAGCCCCATCACCTCGTCCTACGTGCTTCACGTGCACCTGAAGCCGTCCACTTACCAACTATGAACTTTGCCACTTTTATTTTAAACCTCACATCTTTTTGGAATAAATATAAAGGAGACAATAATGATACAGCTGAAACAGCACTAATCAGGAGCCCCTCATCTAGGCCTGGCTGCCCCCACATAGTAGTTGCATTACTTCAGACAAGTAAAGGAGAGTTTGCTTCGTTATTTGTGCTCTCCATCTACCTCATAGTAACATGTTTAGTTTTTTCCTCTACCAATAAAAATCAGCAACTGTACCATAGTTTTTAGTCTTTAGAGAGTTGCCTAGGGCACAGAGAGACCGAATAATGTACCCAAGGTCACACAAACAGTTTGTTTCATAGACAAAACTTGAATCCACATCTCTAAAATTCCTATGACCAGCTCTTTACCCGCTCATTTTGCTTCTCCATTGTGAGGCTCAAATAAGACAATTGATGCAAAAGTGTTTTGGAAGGTGGGTACAAGAATAGTCCATCAGCATGGGGGATTCCCAGTGTGGGAACTCTGTCTACCAACACAGATCATGATTCAGCTGTGACTTTAATAGGTAAATTCTAGGCAGTTACCTGAGATGCCCAATGGTTAAGTGATTTTCCCAGGGTCACTCAATTAGCGTCAAAGATGAGATTTGAATCTGCCTTCCTCATTCCAAGCCCAGTCCTCTATCATAGTGTCGATGCTTCTTTTAAGGGTATTTGGTGCTATATCAATTCAAGGTGTCATTATTAGTCTCACCCTACTTATTCAATGCTTTTAAAAATCCATGATTTCATTTGTGCATGTCTACCCTCAACCAAGGCATTCTGCAATCCTTCTGTATCTTTGTTTTTAACCTTCACATTTCTCATAAACATTATCTTCTCCCTACTTACACAGCCACAAACCTAGTTCAGGCCCTCATCACCTCTCACCTAGATTATTGCAATATCCAACTAACTCATAAGGCCTAACCTTTAGTCTTTCTGCTTCAAGTATTTCTCTACTCCAATCCATCCTCCATTCATCTGTCAAGGGGATATTTCCAAAGCACAGGTCTGACCACGTCACCATTCTCATCCTCCATGAGCTCCAACATCATTTATAAACTCCTCTGGCATATAAAGCTGCTTATAACTTCTCCCCTTCCTACCTTTCCAGTCTTCTTATACTTGACTTCCTTTCATGCACTCTATGATTCAACTACCTTGGTGGATGTGTTCCCCCTCTTTTCACTGTCTGTACCCTATCCCTGGAATGTACTTGACCTCCACATCTTGGTTCCTCTGGCTTCCTTCAAAGCTCAGCTCAAGTTCCATATTCTGCTGGAGGTCTTTCCTAGTGTCCCCAACTGCTTGTGTCTTCCCTACTCAGGCCAGACTCTTACTAGCTGGGTAACTCTAGACAAGTCACCCAACCTCTGTTTGCCTCAGTTTCCTCATCTATAAAATGGGGGTAGTAATAGCACCTACCTCCAGGGTTGTTGTGAGGATCAAATGAGATAATAATTGCAAAACGCTTAGCACAGTCCTTGGCACATAGTAAAGGCTATGTAAATGTTAGTTATTATTGCTATTATTGTTGTCTTACATCTACCCTTGTATATACTTTGTATAGCTATGGAACTCAAGGGCCATGCTACTCTTAGCAAATCAAACACTAGAATTACTTGACAAAACAACAGAATCATCTCATGGTTCGATGGGAGCAGACTTGAAAGCCTGAATTCATAATAATTCTGCCCTTGGGAGTGCAGTCATGAAATATATTAACCCCTCGTGATTATGCCCCTAGGTAGAGAAAAGGCAATTCTCTGACAAGAGCAAGTTCAGGTTGAAATTTCAGTCATGTGCTAGGATACAGCTCCCCAAAACTTCATGCCACAAGCAAAGGGACACAAGGAAATGCACAGGTGTTCGAGCCAACCCCAGGTGTCTCTTAGAAATCAAATGAGATCCGTCAAAGAAATGAGATTAGCAGTCTTTAGCAGAATAAAAGAAAATATTTAGAAAGGGGTTCTGGTCTTACTCAGCTGAAGTAAGGCAGGGGAAGGAGACAAGGACCACTAGGTCCTTCCCATTCTGTGGAGAGTGCTTTTTTGCTTTTTTTTTTTCAGCTTCCAACCTCCTAAGTGAGCAGCCACTATTCAAAAAGCTATTTTATACCTTGTTCCTTGCCCCCTTTAGTTTTCATTTGTTGAATCTCCCTGGAAGCGTGGGATTAAGGATGAGAACTGCTGAGCTGCCGTCATCAAACTGCCCTGTTCCTGTCACCACCACTGTTGCCCTGTGTCCAGGAGGGAAACATGCTTTTTCCCTCTCCTCTGGGCATTTGGGCCTTTTTCTTCATGGAGGCTCTCCTTTTGGTTTCACCCTAGTCCTAAAGCATGTGATATTTCCTTGCTTCAGCAAATGAGTTTGTAAAAATTCCAAAGTTCCTGTGACTCCAAACCATTCTTCCCCTCTATAGAAGAGGTGGTTAGATGGTACCTAGTTATTTACACATGGTCTCCCCTATTAGAATGTATGCTCCTTGAGGGCAGGGCCTGTTTTTATAATTCTTTGTTATCCACATACCTAGCACATAAGCACTTAATACTTTTTAAGAACTGACTTTCATGTGTTGTTATGGTTACAAATAATTTATCCCCTGGGGTCAAACTTAGTTAAACTAACCAGCAGAAAAGATAGAGTGATCACCAGGCCTGGACTCAAAGTCATCAAGACCTGCCAAATCTTGCACATAGCCCTCCGGAACCCAGAGTCATCTCCAGACCAAAATCAGACACAAGAGTAGAACTCTAATGGAGGAACCTACCCAAAGACTTCTCCAGTTTGGGCCTGAAGGGGATAGCCACACGTCGTTGTTGGAAAAGGGAAGATAATAACAGCTCCTGCCTCTCAGGGTTGTTGTGAGGATCAGATGAGATATTTTTATAAAGTGGTTAGCACAGAGCCCGGCACATAGTAATGCTAGACAAATGTTTGTTGTTGTTGTTGTTGTTATCATTATTACTATTAAATTAACTGGCTAGTTCTTTATTCTTCCACCAGAGCTCTTTTCTCTATCCATGTCGTCAATGGGAAATATGCCCATGGTGAACATTCATTCAACATTAATGTTTAAACTGTTATGGATTGAGTTCCTAAATTCCTGAGCTACCTGCCTCTCTGGCCAGCCCCCAAATGCATAGATACATAAATTCATAGAATCATGCAATGTTATAACTGGAATGGACTTCAGTGATCATCTTAGTCAAACTTCCTTATTTTGTAGATGAGGAAAACTGAGGCCCACAGCAGAGTATACTACTCTCCATACAGACCCCTACAGCAGTGGTTCTTAACCTTTTTTTGTGTCCTGGACCCCTTAGGCAGTCTGGTGAAGCCCATGAACCCCTTCTCAGAATAATGTTTTCAAATGTATAGGATAAAATATATAGGATTACAAAGAAAATCAATTATTTTGAAATACAGCTATCATTATGTTTAATATGATTGTACATGTATAGCCTATATCAGACTTAGCTTTTCTCAGCAATGCAAGGATCTAAGACAACTCTAAAAGACTCAACAATGGAAAATGCTATCCACATCCAGAGAAAGAACTTAGGAGTCTGAATGCAGATAGATGCATACTATTTGCTCTCCTTTTCTTTTGTTGTTTTGTTTTGTTTCTTCTTTCTCATGGTTCCTCCTATTAGTTCTAATCTTCTTTACATCATGACTAATGTGAAAATATGTTTAATATGAATGTATAAGTAGAGCCTATATCAGATTACACTCTGTCTTGGAGAGGGGGGAGGAGAAGAAGAGGGAGAAAATTTAAAACTCAAAACCTTATGGAAGTGAATGTTGAAAACTAAATATAAATAAGTCAATTATTTTTAAAAATGTATAACCTATATCAAATTGCTTGCCATCTTGGGGAGCGGAGAGGAGAGAAGGGAAAAAAAAATTTGGAACTCAAAATCTTTAAAAAGTGAATGTTGAAAATTATCTTCACATGTAATTGGAAAAGATTAAAAAAAAACATTAAGTGAAATACAGTTATCAAAATATTTTTTTAAAAAACAGGTTCTCACACCAGTCCTGGAGTGAGGAGGATCTGAGTTCAAATGTGACCTCAGACACATTACATTTACTAGCTGTGTGACCTTGGGCAAGTCACTTAACCCCAAATGCCTAAAATTAAAAAAAAGAAAAGAATCTGGGTCCTAGGGTATAAAAGTACAAAGACTAATCAGTCACATGCTCTCTTTCCCCATAGACACCCTTGCCTTGCATCAGTGTGGGACGACACAAGTCTGGAGAAGACAATGCTCCCTGCAGAGAATGAAAAGCACATATGGGGAGGGGGGCTGGAGATAGCAGAATAGAGGGAGCCAAAGACAATTATCCTCATTAAGAATGGGCCACTGCAAGCCTGAATCCTTATTACATTGCTGAAAGAAAATAAAACAAGGACACATAAGTGTATGTTGTTTTATTTCTTCATTAAAAGGGGAGCATGTAGCTTTTTAGTATGGTACAAAATTTGGAGGTGAGAACGGACTGATTGCCCCCCATTCACCTTGGCATATGCTAAAGATTGTGCTTACATCCTGCAGAGCAATAGCCTCTCTTGCCAGAACCCAGTACAAGCTATAATCTCCCAACCTTCAAGCCACAGCTGTATGGACCATTATCTATGTGTCTGTCTTTATATGAGTCAGAATCTAAGCCTGCCTTCAAAAACTTACTACTGAAGCACCCCCTGCCTCTGTGTCAGCCTCTCATCACATGTCCTTCTACTGTTAGTGGGAGCAACTGATCCCCTACTAAGACACATCTGTTCTTAGTCCCTATTACAACAGGAGAAAAAAAAATGACACCTTCAGCCACATTAACCAATTGAGGCTGTCTGGTTTGGTTTGCCCCTGTTGCTACCATGCAAGCAACCCACTGGGTTAAAGACTAGTGACATCTGTTAAAAAGTAAGAGAGGAGAGGAAGCCACCAAAAGTCATGAATACACTTCACAGCATCGAGCAACTCCCCAGTACTACTCACAATGTGAAACAATCTGCCATCATTGTAGACTCAGTTTTCCAGTTATTGATCTTAAGTACTTAAGCATGTGTGCGTGTGCATATACATTCCTTACAAATATTTTGGAACAGGAATTGAACTGAAGAGCAGAATAGTTGAATCAAGATTTCTGTCACACTGCTTTCAGGTTTCAGACTACTGTAGGGTTCCCCCCTCCTTTTCCTGACTAGGGTTTTACTAACTCCTAAGGAGTTGTTCCTTCTCTCAATCCATCAGTGTCAATTAGAGCTGCCTATCTTATCAAGAGGGAAAAAAAGACCTTAGTTCAGGTGGCCCACTCTCTTTGAGACATGGCATCCTACTCACTCCATGGCTGTAGCATAAATTATTGTTATTATTTTTTAATAAACAAGGGAGTTTGAAAATTGATGCTGATATCACGAAGGAATGGATGGGAGGTAGTATTGTGTGGTGGACAGAGGACTGGCTGGGAAGTTAGAAAGTTCTACCTCTGGTATGGAATAACTAAATGATGGAAGTGTCCCAAGCAAGCTTCTAAATTACAGACTAGTTGCCAATCTGTTTTGGTTGATGGAGTGTGCATGCTGGGAGTTCCCCCACACTCAAGAAACCAATTAAAAATTACTTAAGGGCTATGAATAGAGGGTTATTATTATTATTGACATCAATACTAAGTCACTCCTAAGATGAATTGAGGCATAAATGAGCCTATGCCTCTATATGATAGTAAGGGGTTCCCTCTCCCATGTTCCTGAAAATAATGGCTTTTCTTTTGCAGCACTTCTTTAAAGGGGTAAAAAATTAAAATTAAAATGTTCTTTCACTCCCACTTTTTGAGAGAAATGAACTGTTTTCCCCAAAAATCTCTAACAAGACTTTGTGTATCATTTTCTAAAGATCTCCCCAGCACATCACTACTTGGCACCCCTTAGGTTCTAGTGGCTGCCACAAGATTGATGACACCAACATTGAGACTTTTCTATGAATTGAGTCCATCAAAGCCTTTAAAAAAAATTCAATATTTTACAATAGTAATAAAGAGTGCTACTCATGCATTGGGAATTTCAATTTTTTTCTGAACTAAAAGAATATGAAACCTCCAGGATAGTTAATGATTTATTAATGCATGCACCTAGCAACATCTCTTCTCATACTAAAGGGTCACCATAACCTCTAGGTACTTTTCACCTAATTGCTCAAAACATTATCTTTTAAACAGGAAAGAAGACTCTGTCCCTATTCATGTGTTAATATATTCAATCAAATGAAAGAGGACGTTTTACCATTGCAACTTGCATCTTTGCCCTTACCAGAAATTGTTAATTGGAAGCTATTACTAATGTGTTTGCAGGTGGATGAATCACTCAAATTTTCCTAAGAACAGATATATAGCCTATAATTGCAATACACACAAAAACACAAGGTGCAAATTCGAAAGAAGGGTGATTGTACTGCAATAGGCATGACTGAGAACTCAAACTGTGACTGATGTGATGTGCCTAAGTCCTGAAGCCACTGCTTTGGAGTCACTACTTATAGCGGTGCCCCAGAAATAATTATCACTTACCTTCCTCTCTTTTGCGTTTGTTGGTTTCAGCGCTAGGAGATGTAATTCCCAGAATTCCACTAATGGAGTAGGAAGAGCCAGCAGAATCGGTACTTGCTGAAGACACTTGGGTCACAGAGCCTGTGGAGACTGAAATAAAGTCAAATTGTCACACAAATAAAGCTATGAGAGAGTTTCATAAAATTTAGTAGAGTGTCTTAGAGACCAGTAGTCTAGCACTCTAAGTGTCATGGTCACTAGGAATTAGTCATCTTGTTTCCCTTGCCCTAGCCCTTGAAAGAAATAATCTGAATATATAAACCGAGTGGTTGCTAAAGTCTGGCAAACCGAAGAGATTTATTTGCCCCAGATGCCATGCGCGGGGAATAGGTATCTTAAGCAGCCCGAGGGAAGGACTGGTAAGATATGTAGATAAGGTTCTCATCTACACGTAATCAACACAATCAGTAGATATTCCTACCTCCCCCCTCAAATCTTTCCTAATCCGTCTCAGCCCCACCCATGCAGGACTAGGACTAATTGAGGAAGATAAATCGAGTTTCTACTCTGCTACAAGCTCTTCCTTTTGTGACTTCTATATTTCTTCTTCCGTCCAGCAAAGATGTTCCCCGTACTCTCGGTAAACCTGATTTCACCTGGATATAAATGTTAGGGGAAAGGAATTGGGAGTGGGCTGCCAAAGAGTGGGCTTTATCCTGCTCCCCACTACAAATTACCCTGATTCTAATAGGCAAAACTACAAACACGCCCTAAGAGGAGGAGAGGGGTGTGGTGCGGAAAGCGAGGTTTCCTTTGAGTTTGCACAATCTTGTGACATCACAACCTCATCAAGCCTTTGTAAGTAAGCTTGGATCCTTTTTAAAGGTGGCGTGTACTTATTTTAAAAGAACCAGAGCAAGGATAGCAATGAGTTGGGTGGATCTTTCATGTGTTATTTAGAGATGATGTGAACTGGCAGTATGGTATGGAGGAAAGCGTGAAGAATTTGAAGTCGGAGGACTTAACTAATTAAGTAATTAAGATTCTGACTCTGTCATTTAGTAGCTGTGTGACCTTGGGCAAGTCACTTCACTTCTCTGCATCCCAGTTCCCTCATCTGTAAAATGAGAGGGTTGGACACAATGGCCACTCAGGTCCCTTCCAGCTTTGCATCTATCTAGTCCTTTCCTGTGCCCAATGAACCTCTGAACAGAATGAGAAGTAGTGCAAAGGTTGTGCTCTGAACCACTGGAGGGAGTGCCTGATGCTGATAGCATCCTGGATTCACACCTTCAAAATCAAGGTTTTTTGTTTTTGTTTTTGTTTTTGATCAGTGTAACTTACTTCCACCTCTAATTTTAACATTCTTAATAGTGAAAAGAGCATTGGACTGGGGATCAAGAGAACTGAGTTCAAATTTTGACTCTGCCATTAACTATGTGACTTTGGTCAAGATGTCTCACCTCTCTGGGTCTCTATTTCCTCATCTTTAAAAATAAAACGTAGGGGCCAGATGAGTGCTAAAGTTCCTTCCAGTTCTAATATTCACATTCTATATATGATTCTAAGACACTCCCAACACGGAGCTTCCATTGCCCTAAGAATTACAATATACATCAACTATACAACCTAACTGTTTACAACCCTGCTCTTTCTACACATAATCCTGACAGCCTTTGAACATTGTTACTATTTTAAAGGGTAAATTTGCCTATATGCTAGTTGAATTACATTAACAACCAAGGGAATGAAAGGACAAAAGGCCAATTTGCTTGCTCCTTCAGTCCTTCCTCTGATTGGTCAGTGCCCCCTGGAATCTTCATTTTAAGGAAGTTCCTGGGTCATCCATGTTCTTTCCTTTATTCCTTCCCAGTTCTGCTCCTGACTCTCAGGACTTCTTTTTCCACCATGACCCCTTGAGTACCTTTTTTCACCCTCCCCAATACTCTTTTCAGCTTTAATTTGTATATTGTCTTTCCTCCATTAGAATGTAAGCTCTTTGAGGATAGGTTCTGTCTTTTGAGTTTAGTACAGTGCCTGGTACCTAATGAGTATTTACAATAATAATTACATTATATTATAATATGATTACCATGATCATAATATATTACATTATTATAAACATATATAAATACATATAAATAATGATCAGTGTGATTATAATATAATAATAATAAATGTTTGTTGACCTGTCACTCTTATAGGGACAGTATTTAAGTAACCTGTTTGGAATGAAAAAGGTGAAATACAGTCTTTGTCAGTGTCAAACACTAGAGGGAGGCAATGTCGTACTGTGAAAGGAGCACAGGAGAGTTAGGGAACATGGGTTCAAATCCCACTTCTTATACTTACTACCTGAGTAACCTTAAGCAAAGTTGCTTAGTCTCCCTGGGCCTTACTATCCTCAGCTAGAAAACAAAAGGTCTGGACTGGAAGGTCTCTGAGCTACTTTTGAGCTCTACTTTAGTGATCTCTGATCCTATAAACTGACGTTGTTGTTTTCAGTTGTTTTAGTCATATCCAACTCTTCGTGATGCCATTTGGAGTTTTCTTGGCAAAGATACTGGAGTGGTTTGCCATTTCCTTCTCTAGCTCATTTTACAGATGAGGAAACTAAGTCAAACAGATTTAAGTGACTTGCCCAAGGTTACATAGGAAAGAAAAAAAAAACTGACACAGCAGCTTGAATATCATTCAGGTGCCGCAAAATAGCATTGAGAGCCTACACTGTATAAGGTATCTTTTCCTAAGGGCCAAGGAAGATTTCTAAAAAGAAGAAGTATAAGGTATTTCCTAAAATACCAAAACTATTTCCTAAGTACTAAAGAATGGTCTGTTTTGTTGTGCAGGAATGATAAATTCAGCCCTTCTCCATCTTATTCTAGTTCAATCCCATTTCTATGTCTGTAACATAGTTGAAATGACATTTGCCTCCTACAACTCTGAGATCAAGTATACAGGACACTATAATTTTACTTTTTTTTTTCTGAGAAGCAGCATGATATTAAAGTGAATAGAGAGCTGATCTCAGAGTGAAGAAAATCTGGGTTCAAGTCTCACCTCTGACACAGGATGTGTAACCCTGGGCAAATCCCAACCTTTCAGTACCCTCAGATTATTCACCAAGTTACAGACCACTGACCAATCTGCATAGGTAGAGGGAGTTTCCTAATTCATAGTCCTCTATATCAATGAAATTACAGGTCTGTCTAATGTTGTAGATAACACATGAAATATCTATTGCATTTAACCAAATAAATGTTGGTTATTATTACACAGCTAGCAAGTGTCAGAGGTGAGATTTGAACCCAGGGCTTCCTGACTCCAAGTTCAGCATTCTGTCTCCACAATCCAACATGACATTCTGCCTTCTGCAGTCCCATGCATTCTCCCCACCCACTCGTAATTGGAAGAAGGGAGCAATGGACCTCACAGGAGGGCGGGGAGAAGACCCTCAACATCTGAATTGGCTGTCTACACAGCCTAAATTGACCAGATAATTGCCAACATCAACTTCATTCTGTTTCTAGGAGATTTAGCATGTCAGACATAGGGGAATACCTGTAGCAGTGAGAAATGCTACTGACTCAGGTGTGCCATGACAGTGGAGGTCACAGAAACTCCATACCTTTACTGGCTCTAGAAACCATTCTCTGCTTCATCAGAAGTTCAATGGAATCACCTCAACTGACACCCATCGATTACCCCCAAGACTATTTTTGTGTTCCCACTGCGGCTGGCCAGAGACAAACCAGCACTTGGAAAGTGCTTTGAGACCCCATGACAAAACATGCTGTTTTGGTAGAAGGTATTGACATTCATCTGGACCAATGGCAAAAACAGATTTTAACAACTGTCTTTAGATCAACCTACAAACTACATTTTTTTGTGTTGTACCAACAGCAATAGTAGAAGGCCGGAGTCAAGTCCCAACCAGGATCTCTTAGCAGGCAACTCAATTCTCTTTTCACAGTTGGAAGGACTCCCACTAGATGTCATCCCAAATATATTCAAAGTAGAGCTGATAAAGGCAGAGAAGTTTAAGAACTCAAAGACCCAAATTAATTAGAATGGACCAGGCTTTTGCTTTGTACTGGCCCAGAAAGTAAAACAAATGTGGTTTTTTACTGCTTGTTTACATAAATATATTATCACCCCTCCCAGAAAATAAATATTTTTAAGATGTTCTTTTGGTCTCATTTGGATTTACTTAAAATGAAGGAAAACTATTTTTCTCTCACAGGAGTTAGAGAGAAGGTGACTCTATGAGAAAATAAAGTCACAGCTAACATGGCCCCACACTAATAACGGTCCCATTCCCTAATCAATGTTCCTCGATCTTGAACGGCAAAGGCCTCTGAAGCCCATCAAAGAATGATTAGTCCTCACTCAATGCAGTCAGCCTGCATCTAAATTAGATTGGAAGAAGAAAGGAAAAGAAAGTTCAAAAAGTTTTGCTACCTCTTCACTCAAGACTGCAAGTGCACAAAGAATTATGGAATGGTTGGTTGATAGAAGAAAAAAACACATTCAAAACTACTTACTGACTAATGATGCAGAAAATGTTATGAATAAGTATCCCTTTCTTGATTTATTACTTTAATTATCTGACATTCTATAGACCCCCATTAGTGTGTTTCCTTTTTTTTTTTTTTGGCTTAGATTTCAATTTTCTGTCTCATGGTGAAAGCTATTTATCATAATAATCAGTAAAATTCAAAACCTTTTAGCAGTATTTATAAAATTCATTTACCATGTTCAGCCCTTGGAGAATGACAAAGAAGGCGCATTAGTACGTGTGCTGAACTGTTTTATGTAGAATTATCTGTCCATAAGAATGATTAAAAGTTCTTTAGAATATTTTGATTCCATTTTTTTAATCTTTAAAAAAAATGTTCTTCTTACCTATGCTGTGACTGGAAGCTGGGACCTGCTGGTTGGGTGGCTGCTGTACCTTTGTCCGGATGATCCTGAATGTAATTTTTTGGGGGAAAAAAGGACCACTTACTATCAGGCATGACAGAGAAGCAAACAGAACCCACTGGCATAAGTAAACAACTCAACATGAAGGAACCCAGAAATTATTTTAGTTCAATCATAAGGCCTCATTATGAATGATTATATTTTCTTACACCTTCCCTATAAGGCTGACAGAAAGGGATGGAAAGATCAGGATTAAATACACTAGGAAAAGCATCCAAACCAAGGGAGGGAGAAAGATTCAATCAAGTGATCCATGCATGTAGTAGATAGAAGAATCATCCCAAAACATAATGATTGAACTTGCAGTGACAAAAAAATCTGGGTTTGTGTCTATTGAAAGAAAAAACCAAACACCATGTACTCCAACAGGAACAAACCCAGATACTAGGCCATGACACTACCTTGTATCAATCATGCCCCTCTGTGGGACTCAGTTTCCTCACAGGTTAAATGGGGAAGTCAGAGTAGATGACTTCTAAGGACTAACAGTCTATGATTCTAAGTGGAACAACACATTCGTTTTCTGTAATATGGGAAATTATAGTCCTACCTTTGCAATTCTGGACTATTGTTATTGAGTGTCCTGCCTATGTAAGGACTACAGAACCGCACCATAAACTGGAAATAGTTATGTCAATAACATTTGTAAATTCTTCATGGATCTGTGGTGTCATCTGCAGAGACCTGACTATAGAATAGCTATTGTCTCGTTTAGTTGTTCAATGAATCAAAACCAATCTGCTTTAGTATAATGCCATTTATTTAATGTTAGAGATGATAAAATGCTAGCCTCATAGGAAAACTTCTTTTGGAGTTCCTAGACTATCTTTTGTGAAAATAATAGGCAAAGCTGCTGGAAGTTTCTGTTTTCGGGAGCCTAAAAGTTGGGAGGGGCAGCTAGAGCACTGAGCTTGGAATCAGGAAGACTCCTCTACCTGAGTTTAAATTTGGCCTGAAACACTTACTAGCTGTGTGACCCCAGGCAAGTCACTTAGCCCTGTTTGCCTCAGGTCCTCATCTGTAAAATGAGCCGGAGAAGGAAATGGCAAACCCTTCTGGTATCTTTGCTAAGAAAACCCCAAATGGGGTCATGAAGAGTTGGACACAACTGAACACAACTTTGAGAAAGATGGGCATCACAGAATGACTATATCATTTTAGCCTTTGACTTTGAGAAACCATGAAATGATCTGGACACAATGGGCATCCAATCCACATTGTTGACTGAGTGATCAAAGCAATAGTCCTGACTTAGGAATACTCAGACAATGTGATTGCATAAATTGTCCTTTGGGGCTTGCATGAAGGAAAGGGAATTTGTGGGAGCCAAAGAGAAAAACTGTGTCGACTTGGTCACATCACATCATCTCTGAGCCACAGTTTCTAGTCTATAAAATGAGGAGGTTTGGAGTGTGGCATAATGGAGAAAGGGCTTACTTCCTAGAGTAATGAAGACATAGCACCAAGTCCTGCTCTGACATACATTGACTGTATACTATAGTTACCTTATTTAAGCTTTCAGGGGCCCAGACAACTCACTAACACATAAGTTATAGGTGAGGTGTGGTTCTGTAATGGTGACGGAGCTTTTTCCCAAGGAGTTCCTTACACTGATGAAATCACAGGTCTAGTCCAAGAATCTTTTTTTTTTAAAATAAGGGGGTCAAAATAGATCTCTGAAGGCTCTCCCAGATCAAAATCTATGATCCTATAACCATTTTCCACAAGGAGATGTAAGCATTCACCCTGTAGGGCCAGAAAGGAATGAGCAGACCATTGTTACAATGAGGAGCTGCAGCAGAGAAGACTTTAATAAGAAAGCTAATCAACTATGATAGAAATATTAACAAATATAAATTATTTTCAAAATATTCACATGAGAAGAGCACACAGTATATACTCTAAATTAGGTCTAATGAAAACTAAATTCACATTAGCATTCATTATTTTGTAGAGCATTGGCACACTACCTGACACTATACAAATATCATAGAACATTAGAGATGTCAGGTACCTTAATAATCATCTAATAGGACACCATCATTTTACAGATAAGAAAACTGAGGCCCAGGGAGTTTCAGAGTCACACACTTAACCCATGGCAGAGCCGGCAGGCAATAGGACCCTGGTCTCCTAACCCTAAGTTCAGTAGTTTTGCCACAACCCTTAAAGGAAGTATATTCTCCTTTGCCACACACCAAAAATCATATAATAATAATGGCATTTATATTACACTTTAAAGCTTGCAAAGCACTTTACATATGTTAACTCATTTGTTCATATATCGATAAAGCCTATTGAGATGTTAAATCCATTTGAAATTTCAGGCTTAGAACTTAAAAGTATGTTAGGTATTATAGACACTTGTGATTATTCAAATTTTCCCCTTTTGTAATTACAAGAATTGATAAAGTAGGGAAGTGTTTGAAAGGCTTTATACATGCACAAATGAATTTCCAGGGCTAGGTAGAGGGAAGTGAAAGAGAAAGAGAAAACCATCATTTTAAACATTGTTTATGTGAGCAAATGCATTCTGAGTTTCAATTCAAGATGCCAAAAGCACATTTCCCTTCCCCCCTTTCCCAGCAGTGGCCTGGAGTGGGGGAAGAGGAGGGAAAGATGCGGAAGAGAATTTCAGGTTTAATTCAAAGTAAAAGATTACCCCCCCAAATATCATGCAGATCATAGAATCATAGATTTAGAGCTAAATGATCTACTTCACTAGTCCAAACATCCCACCACTTTACAGATAAAGAAAGTGAAGCCCGTTTAGGTAAAATCAATTGCTCCAGTCTCACAATTTGGTGGCCAGGTCAGATATGAACTCTTTCTACTGAACCACTCCACTAAGAAGGGAAAGAAAAAATCCCAAACAGTCAATCAACTAAGTATCTAAATACCAGACACTGTGCTAGGTGCTAGGGAAAGAAAGACTAAAATGAAACATTCCTCCATCCCTTCAAAGATCTTATATTCTATTAGAGGAAATAAAATGTTCTTGTATAAGTGAATATAAAATACACACACACACAGAAAGCAATTTGGAGGGACCCTAGTATTGGAGTGATCAAGAAGTCTTCATTTAGGAAATGTCATTTAAGTAGAACTTGGAAGGAAGCTAGTTATTCTAAGAGGTAAGGTGGGAGTACATTCCAGCCATGAGAGTTGACCCATGCAAAGGCAGGGAGATAGGCAAAAGAATGACATATATGAAGAAGAAGAAATGGGGCAGTTTAGCTAGAACATAAGAGTGTGTAAAGGGGAGTCATGGATGGAAATATAAGTTGAGGTCAGATTACGACAGGCTTTAAATGGAAAATGAAGGCATTTGTATGTTATCTTAAAGGCAATGGGGAATCACTGCAGCTCTTTAAACTTGGTGGTGGGAGTGGGGGGATGACCTGGCCAGTAGAGGAGGAATTGGAGAAGAAAGACACTTGAGACAGAGAAACCAATTAGAAAGTTATTGCAATGCCCCAGGGAGAAGTGATCAGGGCCAAAGTAGAAAGAAGGGGAAGGATCATTAGAAAAATGTTATTCACTCTATATCTACATTAGATCTCACCTTTTATATCATTGCTTCTCAATAAGAAAAAGATACTAAGAGAAAATACCTCTCTAGGTCAATCATTCTCCTACTTTCTATATTTGAAGAACAAAATACCAGCAAAAAGAAAAAAGTTCTCCAAAACAATAAAGGAAAAAAGGAGAAGTTTCAGAAAACATTAAAAAACCACATATATACACGTGGAATGTCAAGATATATAGTAGAAGTTGAATGTAAGTGATAATAACAATTGTTCAAATTTCTGGGGCATTTCAGTCATACAAAAAAATTTTTTGATTTACAATATTTAATATTGGCTTTAAATTTATAGTTCAAATGAGCTACCTAATTAATAAGTTGTATATATGTGTCCCAAAAGTCTTAGTGTAGTTTAAAACTGCACTAAACATGACTGAAATGCTACAGAAATGTGGATTTTTTTTTTTTACTATTACTTACATTCAATTTTTAACACACATTTTGACATTTGATTATTTATAATCTTGTACTGTCTTTTAATGATTTCATATGAAATTGTCAATTTGTTGAGGCAGGGGCTTCTGAAATTTTATGGACCAATGCCCAGTAGTCTCTAGAGTATGTGGACAACAATAAATATTTGCTGAATGCACTTTAACATGTCCTTTTAATTATGATTTAAAATCATTTCATAATAATAATAATTTCATTTCTATAGTACTTTACAATTTACAAAAGTCATTCCCTTAAAAAAATTACTGTGAGAGAGGTAATACATTATCTATCTATTTATCTATTATTTCTCATTAATAAATGCATCGTAAGCTGATATAAAGGTGAGAAAGGTCTAATGACATTATTGTGTTCTATAAAAATTCTTGGTCCCAAATTTATTGGAAATGGACTCAGAGATTAAATGACTTTCACACAGCAATTGTCTTAAATCCAGGTCTGTTCACACCCAAATCTATTGCTTTCCCCACTACATCCTACAGTCTTTGAGTCAAGTGACCTTGAATCCAGTTACACCAAACTCAGTGAGTGAGAATTCTATGCCTTTACCCAGGCCCTAGTGGGGGAAATTATCCTTTGATCCTCCAATGTAGATGTTTAAGAGATCTGGTCTTTAAATACATTCTTAGAACAATGACTTTTGGAGGGAAGAAAAGGGGAGACCCAGCCTGTGATTTTTCTCAGTATAAAGAACTCTTCATGAAATACATGCTTAAACTAAAAACACTTTGGTGGGCCAGGGGAAGGCCCACACTTGAGATTTTTTTAGTATAAGGATTTCCCCATGAGGAAACTCCCCCTCCCAATGAAGATCAGCACCTGCACTGCAATGTTTCATTTTAGAGAGATGTCCAGGCAGTGACTTGCTTAGGGTCACACAATTAATATGTGACAGAGACAAGAGCTGATTCCTGACTCTGAGCTCGGATGTCCATCCACTACACTAGGACACATCTCATGAGAATGACCTCAACAAGGTAAAGGGAAAGAAAACAACCCCAAAAATCAGCAAATCTCAAGTCAAAGACAAAGTAACTATTATATGAAAACACAATGTATCAATAAAAAATCTTAAAGAAATAATATACCTATGAATGAGGAACCAAAGAGGTCCTCTCTTCATCAGTGACATTATCCTTGGCCATGAGTGACAGAAACATTAGGCCACAACAATCTGCTTAAAGAGAAATTTTGCTTTCTTGTCTTTGATGCTGAATAACAGGTCCTCCTGGTTTAAGTTTTTGTTTCTCTCTCTCTCTCTCTCTCTCTCTCTCTCTCTCTCTCTCTCTTGCTGAATCTGTTCATTATCTGAGCATTTTTTAAACTTGGCAAGAATTCTGATATACTAAAAGTGATCCATGTGAAACCGTATGTAAGGCAGACATTTCACACCAACGGTAGTAAAATCATTTAAAATAAATTGAATTAAAAATACCTGAAATTTGAAAGTTCTGACTCCATATCATTCCAGAAGCTGATGGGATTTCCCTTTCTTAAATGAGTATCACCTATAGGAATTATGATCGTCTCTGGGCTTTCCCTAATCAGCTCATTTTGCAAAGATTTTTCCCTTGACAGGAAGCAGGCTACAAGGAGGATATGACATCAGCAGACATAAAAATTGTGTGTTGTTTCTCAAGAAGAAGTAGCAGAAAAATAGTCCCTGCCCCCCCCTCCAAAAAAAAAGCACACCAGTCTTAGGAATTAATTGGGAATCCAGACTGTTACTGTCTCTGTGACCAAAAGTAAGTCACCCTTTACATGGCAGTTTCATCAACTTTGAAAAAAACGGGAGATAGACTACATGACCCTTTATGTCCTACTCTAAATCTTATGATTGTTTTGCCTCACCACTAAGATCAACCTTGTTTGTTGGTTTTTCTGGACCTCTGATATCTTTGTTGAGGGAGGGAATCATTGATAAATACATCCTAATTTGATATGGAAGCAAGAAAGATCCAATGTTATTTTTGCTTCCTACAAAGATTCTTGATCCCTGGGTCTATGTACTTCTAGTCATATATCCATTAGCTTGCCATGGTTTATTTTAACAGCTAACCAACGCCACTGTGAGGTTTCAAACACTGAACACCTGCTACCCAAAAACCAACCTAAGTAAATAGTCTTTTCAAACCATGAACAAATAACAATCATGAAGATAGCTATATGGAAGGAGACAATTTGGTCTTATCCTGTTACTCCTTTATCCTGACTGTCAAATAGATAGGCATTTCTTTCCCCTACAAGTCAGCTTAACTTTCTTTGTTCCCATTTTGACTACTTCCAAGCCAAGGGGTCTTTTCTGAGTTTATTTGGGGGAGGGGCAGTGTTAGTCATCTCACTTATCTCCTCTGAGGGGGAGAAGCTAAAGCTAAAGGAGAGGTAGCACTCCTATAACCTTTGTGAATATAGAAAAGAGACCACTTATACCCATCCCGGAAAGCTTCAGTCCTACAGCCCGTTCCTTGGCTCCATCTCAAGTCTGATTATTTTATACTCATTGTTTTACATTTGGGTTCTCAGCCTGACAAACAGAGATTGATCGACACAACCGATGTTAAAAAAGAAAATCCAGCCCAGCCCAGCACACTCTGTGTTGTCTTTGTTCCCAAGGAGCTAGGGAAAGGAACAGCAGAGGTATTGTCTAGGCCTGGAGAAATCTCAAATAGCCCCGGCAGAGCATCAAAATGGTTCCCCTCTCCCTGACAGTACACATCCACTGCCAACATCTGAAGGGGATACATCCTCTTGGAAAGAGAAGAAAAAGGTCATCTACACCCCCAGCACAGCCCTGGTTCTTTGTTTTACATTCTTAGTGGTCCCAAAGATGAGTACAGAAAAAGCTATTTGTAAAGTAAGGTTAAGGCAGGTCTTCCATTTTAGGATAAGGTACCCATCAAACTGTATCCCTGCTCCATTATATGTCATTTGAACATTGATACACTATCTTCCCACCCCCACCCCGAAAACCCTCCCCCACAAATCTTTACCTGTTAATTGAGCTGACACTGGGCACGGTGTCATTGTCACACACTCGCTCTGCTAAAAGCCTATCTCTGATTTCCCAGGCAAACATGGTAGGGTTTTGGCGTTTATATTCTGCAATCTTTTCTACAACTTTGGGTGTGGCGACCTTTGGTTTTGACCCTCCAATCACCCCAGGCTTGATACTTCCAGTCTCATAATACCTATAACAAAGATGGAGAGGGAAAAATTGCTTAGTTATAAGGAACTGACAGAAATCAAGCAAAGCTGATTTTTGTCACAAAATAAGATGATGCTCAACACAGAGGAAGTAGAAAATACAGATGAATGTAGAAGCAGATGAATCCTCCCTTCAAAATCGTCCCTGCATCCTATGATTTGAAATTCTGTTATACCAGTGGTACTTCCCCTCTTGTAACAGATTAACTTGCATTAATTGAAATCATACCATGATGTAAAATATGTTTTTTCTATGATGTCAAGACAACAGATACAGGGTAAGATTAAAGGGTGTGCAGGGATCCAAAATTAACTACAAATGTGTGTTATTAATCAGAAGCAATGGTAAAAACAAAAACAAAAATAAGTCACAACTAGATACAGTAAGCTCTCACGCAGCAAAATATAATTTCTAGGGACAATTTAATTCTGTAATCCCTTCTTTATTAATTGAAATATGGGGGGGTTAGCTGTATGACAAATATTAGTGAAAGGAAAATTGTTGAAAAAAAACAAATTTTTTGGTGGAAAGAATCAGTTATCATTATTGTTCAATCTGTTCCTACAATGTTTTTAAAAAATCTAAGTATATTTTCCTCCATGTTGTTCTCTAGAGAGAGCAGTCTCCTGCCACTGCGCACATTAAGCTAAAATAAAACTATTAAAAAAATTGAAATTTTTTTAAAAAGCAAATGAATAGGAATATAGAATGTTTAAATAAATGAAGTCTGTGTCTACTACTGTAGACAAAGTCTGCAGGAAAAAAAATCAATTATCAAGCTGATTAAATTTAAAGAAATATAATCAAAGTTCAAGTCTTGATAGGTCTACTTAAGATATGAGTTGGCAAATGTTATACAAACATTAAATTAATCTGGAGGGGTGGCAGGGAGATTGAAGTTTTATTATTCGGGAAATTGCCCCTTTTCCAAATTTCAACCACGTGACAAAGACTGGATAGAAAAATCAAGCTGTTTCCTCATTCTGCACTTACTGGCAAATTTTAATTAGTAACTCCCAGTTTTAAAACATGAGCCAAGAAATCAATTTTTATCCAGTAATTTTTGCATCTGGGAACCAAAAAAAAATAATGTAAAAACATCTGAATCCAAATCAGAGACCTATTATTATGATCCCCAGGACCATAACAAGAGTCATCTCTTTTTAGCCTTTTTATTTCCCTGATCCGGAATCATGTTCCTTTGGTCCCATGAGTCAATTTTCCATGTCTACCATGACTAGAGATGGTTGTTCCTTTCCACACTCTGACATATTATCTGAAGACAATACTGGGCAGTGATTCCATAAAAGGACATTAAATATTTAGCCCAGACAAGCCACCGGAACATATCAAATCTTCATCACCCATCATTTCTAACTACCTTCTGACAGATATTAGTGAAGACTCTTAGAAGTCAAACAAAAACTATCTCAACCCTGAATTTATGGGACTTTAGGGTTTCAAGAACTATGGAACATGCAAAATGCCAGCCCTTTGTATTTCGTAAAACAGGCCATGGCCAACCTCATGTTGAAGACAGAGCTTCAATTGATATGGACCATATGTACCAACCTTACACCAAAAGGTCTGGAGACTCTGAAGGTGTTCAATGTGGGATACACATTGAAGAGGAAAGTAAGTTCTCTGTGTCAATTTGACACAGTCCCCAGGCTCTAAGCAAGCTGCAACTACTGGAAACATCAGGTGCCTGGTGTTGTACAGCCCAGACCCACAGATGAATGATGGAAATGTTTCCCCTTCCACAAGGATGTGCTGGCATTGTACATATCAGCCCAGTTGGGGTTCTACTTGTCTTTCTTTCAATGTCTCCTAAAAGGATCTAGTGTTGAATATTTTGCCGGATGACAGTTTCTCTCCTACTGCACTGTCCTTTTCATTGTCTGGTAGCAAAATAATCTATGGATTCAATGACCACAATTCAGAAATTTTCAGTCGTATTGTTTTAGGGCTGAAGTTGTTTCTTAAAAGGCAATTCTAATTAGAATGACATTTTGTCCACTGTGGTTATTAGTTATGAAAATAATGAGCTATGAAATTCCAATTTATTGTTGACAACTTAAATGACAAAGCTCCATAGCAGCTGTTAACTTCATAGCACAACTACGTCTAATGACAAATCTATTCAAACGGTAAGAAGCCAAAGGAGTTCAACATTGTCACTGATCAGAAAAGTAATTGCTTACATATTAGCCCTACCCCGATGCTGGGGGCAATGGTGAGTGAACATAACAGGACAACCAATATCTCCAATTGGAGGAGTTGCTACTTACATTGGGGAAGCTTTGGGATCATGTTGTGTAAAAATCTCTAATATTAAATAAAATGTAGGCTCATAGAAAATATCTCAATAAAAACAAAGGATCTCGATATCTCTCTCTCTCTCTCTCTCTCTCTCTCTCTCTCTCTCTCTCTTTCTCTCCTTTCTCTCCCCCAAACTTCATTAAATGCCATTTCCAGAAATAAAGACCAACAAGACTCATCAGATTTGGAGACCAGGAACTGGGCATATGCGAAGAGTGAAATCGAGGGGCAAAGGTACCAAGCTTTCCAAAGAAACACCAAAGTATGGTTAGGTTAAAGTCAGGGACATCACTCCACTTGCCAATAGGTCATTTCCTTGACAACTACTAAAAGCAAATTTTTTTTTCAAACCAAGAGATTATATAAGGAAAACATCAATTTTATGAGCTAAAAAGTAATTGACTCATGATTTTTTAAACTACCAGTTCAGACACAATTTTCAAACTATAATGCATGTGAAACTACATTTTTAAAACTTTTTTCTGGAATAGGAAGAGAAAAACTTAAAACTAGTGGCAAGAATGGTTCACAACATGAGTCAAAAAGTCAATTGGAGGAGTTAAGCACATCTAATTTTTTCTAAAGTAAAATAAAAATTTAGAACCATAAGACTTAATGTTCACGAACATAACCTGATATTTCATAACACTTCTAAAACTTCATCGGAAAAAAATGGCAGTTTTCAAATATCAAATTTAGGGAAACTGATTGGTTTTGCTTGGTACATTTTGGGATATCTTTGGGGATACATTCTACTTCAAGTAAAATAAAAAGCCTTAAAAGAAAAACACTCTTACAGATTTCATAAAAGCTCACCCATAGATTGACTGCAAATGACATAGTGAATGGGGACTGTGTTTAAAAAAAAAAATATTCTTTAAAAGCAAAAAAAACTTTCATTGAATGATTTTGGAACTTGTGGTTTTTCCATTTTGCATTAGGCAGCAACACAAACATCTGTGTCTCTTGATTCATCTAAGAAAGGTAGAAGAAATTCACAGGAGCCCTGTACTCCCCTGGTCTTCAGAATGACTTGCCAGGCATTTTGAAAACCAAATGTCTTTTCTACTTCACTCATTTCACATACTAGTCCGCTTCTGTGTGATTCAGAATGGACAATAAACTATTCAAATAAAAATAAAAATGGGGATCGGAAATTGCTGGACAATTCTGGATGAAATCTCCTTCATTTCCTCTTGTTTCCATTTTCTGTTATTTATCTCATTTCATTCTGGAGGGCACCATTTTGTTTCTTTACTAAGGAAATTAATTGAGATGAGATTCTCCCGCCTTTACCTGCCGAGAATTTTGCTGACACAACCATGGCTGACCCGAAGCTGCCTGGAGATGTCACAAGGTCTCACACCTTGATGGGCAAGTTCCACAATCCTTTGGCGGACTACATCGGGGAGGGGACGGCCATTTACAAAAACCCCCCCTAATTGATTCACTCCTCCATGTCCTGAAACATAGTAGAAAAAGAAGGGAAAAACAGGAAAGAAAAATTGATCTTAATCATACAGTAAGTACTCTGAAATCATGTTCCTCTTTGCCATTCAGCATTTCCTTGGGAATGGCTACCTGTACTTTCCTTTTAAAGAAGACTTTCAATATTCACCACAGAAATAAGATGGAAATTCACATATTTGCTTGTTAAAAGAATTTTTGTTTCAAATGGCTCATTCCTGGCTCTTTAAAATTATATGGTTCAGACATAACATTTGGCCTCTTAGAGAATGCAAAGTAAATGAGAGGGAAGGGGAGGTTTCCTTTATATACTATACATTCTGTTCTACTTCATTGACATTTGTTATAAAGGAATATCTCCGTTTCCCCCCACCCCCAACAACCAGATAGTTAACTTAATCAAGGGGAAAGGTAAAACTGTTGTGGAATGATTTTGCCATCGTAATTTACAGTGAACCTTGTAGGAGGATACTATGCTCCCCACAAATAAAATGTGAGTGTTTGGAAGAGCCCAGTGTATCATTCTTTCTTGGGCCGATTTGCACTGTTCACCTTTAGCAAGGTGAAATATACAGCTGGTGTAAAATGGGCACCCCACTAGATGAAGAGAGTATAGAGTAGCCCCTTGCAGCAACTGAGAAATATAATTAAGCCCGAAATTGTTAATCAGTCTAACAACTTACGTTACCAAGCATCGGGATGGAAAACAAATAACAGCAGTAACAAGCATCATTGACAGCACAGTAACAGGAGCAGGAGGCCATACCCTCGGTTTACAGAATAGATAGAGCAGACTGAGTCACGGAGGCTAAAGCACCTCCGTTGCTTTCCAAAACAAGGTAGGTCTAAGAAACACTTTGGTGAATTCAGTGTAACTACTTTACCCTAACTCACAACTGTCTGACTTGAGATATGTCTTCTGAAACTGTCAGAAAGTATCATAAATGGAAAAAATATTCTATTTCTAATACCTGGGAAAGCAGAGACAGCTGCCATTCACCAACGTTTATTGGCAACTTCAGAATTTATTTTCTTCAACAAAGTAGTTGTTTAGGAGTTTCCAAACCAGATTTAGACTGAAATACAGATATACCTCTCTCTACAGCTATACCTATGTTTATAGATGTGTGTGTGTGTGCATACACACACACACACACACACATAGTACATGTATAGATATGTACCTGCATCTGTATCTATATTGTGTATAGTGTATATATGTATATATTCGTACACACATATATATATATACATATTACATAAATATCTATAGTATGACATTCCTGGAGAAGCATTTGATTTTACTTCAAAGAGAAAATGCCTTAAAAAAATTAATGGTTTGTTTTGGTTCTAAAACACTCCTACGATAAGGGAAAAAAAGGTATTTTTTTTAATCCCTAATTGAAATTTATAGTTAGAAAGCAACTGCATAGTTCAGCTGGAAGAAGAATACTCCAGTCCTTCGGATCATCAGATTTGAGTAAGCTTTGTTCAATGAATTAAAAAAGTGATTGATAAAAAGGGCTACATAGCTTTTCAGGAGCAGGATCAATTTTAGAAGCAGAAACTCAATTTAAATTTGGTAAATTCCAAATGGGTAAGACAAGGGACAGAGAGTGGGAGCTAAATCCTTCCAGTGCACTTTGTAGATGACTAAAAGGCATGAAAATTATATCAAATCTACAAAGATCCTTTTTTCTATTCATGTAGAAATTGAGACTGCAGAAAATATAACAGAGTTAAAATGAATTAAACAGAAAGACTTTTGCCCTTTCAGTTAGTTTTTGATCATGACAAAGACTTGGATAGTCTCTTTTGAGGAAAAGCACTCAGGGCAATAAAAAAAGACTCAGAATTCCAGTTCCCCACATTCCTTACTTTATGGTATTGAGGTTTGCAGCTATATAAGTGTGTTGGCTATTTTCAGTAGCAGTGAAAACCTGTTAAGATTTAACTTCCTGTAATGAACCAAGCCCAGCATGTTCGGATCTTCCTAAATGCTGCAAAACTATTACGTAGGAGATTTCCATTGTCAGTTTATAGGGAAGCACATGTTCTATTTGTGTAGAGAAGGAAGAAACTCAATACTAAGTGTTAGAACCATTGATTAAAATCAGAGAGAGGAAAGGGTAAAAAGAGGGAAATAGAGGAAGAAAGATGAATAAGAAAAGAATAGAAGAATCAGAAAGAAGAAAGAGAGGGCAAAGAAAAAAAGGGTTAGGAGAAAGGGCAAGTTGGAGGAGTGGGGGGACGCCCAGGGAAAGGGGAGAGGAGAATAGGAAGGGAAGAGTCTCAGAGGGATGAAGTGCCTTAAGGAACATCTAATCTTCCCCTCCTTGGCCTCAATTTTACAGAGAAGGAAACAAATCCAAGATTTGCCCCCAGATCATACAGCACATTAGTGGTGGAGAGAAGAGTAGACCCAGGTCTTCTGACTGCAAGTTCAGTTCTTTTCCCACTGTTCCTTACCTTCACTACCTCTAATAATGTATATTAAGAAAAAAAGAGATGTTGTAAGAAGAGCTCTTTGCTGAGAAATATTTTCTTTTTCCTAGATCTCCTCTACTTGGAAATATCAAATAAAGGTAGTCAAAATAAAGAAATGCCTTAAGTTCCCAGTTAGTTTAAAGAAAAATACCTTAAGTCTTCACTCTATCTCCTGTGCCGCACCCCCCCCCATACCCACTACCTGGTTTGTTTAGCAGGTAGACATCCCAGATGTGGCTCAATTTTCTACTGTCATCTGTGTGTGTGTGTGTGTGTAAAATAACATTATGCACTTATGAACATTTTAAAATCAAATAACCCAGTCAAAATCCCTGGTCTTGGTTTATGTTTCTAAAGGAAACTCTCCCAATTGCTCCTTTCAAAGGAGTTAGTGGGTCATTTACTGAAGTCTTCCAGTGCCAACATGCCAGCCATACTCACCTGCCCTGGACTGTTTCCATAGGCACTCTATGCCTCTGTCTGCACATCCCTATTTAAGGTAAAGATAGGATGTAGACATTGGGAAGCTAACTGTGAGGCTCTGAGCTGGAAACCATCTGTCCTTGGACTAGAAACTTTACCCAAAAATGTAAAGAAAATATTACTTGATGCTGTGAGCACAGGAACATGAACTTCCCCCTTGTTTCAAAACACACACACAGACACACACACACACTGCAGCTAAAGTAGATAGATAGGTAGGTAGGTAGGTAAATAGATAGATAGATAGATGATAGATAGATAGATAGATAGATAGATAGATAGATAGATAGATAGAT